>NC_138782.1:7942133-8499133 GCF_965178545.1 Coloeus monedula | reverse complement strand
GCTACCTCTCGCATAGAGAACTGTGCCCGGACAATACATGTGTTTTATCACCCCTTCTCGCAATAAGACCATTGTGCTGCGTCGACACTGTTAAGCAGTGAAAGGCTAATCCAGCAAGGTCTCATGATACATTCCTCTGAGCGAGAGCTTGCGCGGACAGTTTGGACGCTGCGAAGCAGAAAGGCTGCGCTTGCAAGTAGTGCTGAGGAAATCCGTGCTCAGCGCGCGGTGAATGCGTGCAGTATTGAAGAGAGCCAAAGCTGAATGCTTCAGTTCTGTCCTGTGCGGGTAAGGGAGATATACGCAGCCGCAGGGAACTGGGCGGGTGTGCGCGATGGCTATGACTTGTGCCGCTCTTCTGCGTGAACACTGCACGCAGCCACAGTGTGCTGTGCACGGATTTTCCTCAGCTATTGCTCAGTGAAATGTGTCAGGAGAGAAACACTTGCTGCAGTAGCTTTTCGCTGGGCAAGGCTTTCAACACAGCACCCCAATTCGGGCAAGGAGCAGGAGAAAGGAAGAGCATCTTTGCGTCCTGGCACGTTCTTCTGGGCGACACGCCTATCCGCCTCTTGGCTCCCTGCAAGGCTGTAAGCACGGCAGCGGTACTTGGAAGTGAGAAGGCAGGTGCAGAGGGCACCGCGATCTGCCGGCGCTGTTGCAGGCTGTAAAGGAAAGAGGGCTACCACTAGGATGTGCTGCAAATACAGGTTTCCAGGCGTCGACGGTAAGCTCCGGGTAAGCTCGTTGACCTACAAGTGTTCTCTGGGCGAGACTTAGCTGAGAAGCTTTCCGTTCAGATTCAGGCTACAATGCAACCAGAATGTGGTGCTACCTCGCGCTGAGAGGGAAAGTGCAGAGCCCAGGCGTGGTTCGGCAGAAGCAGCAGCCTGGAGCGTTTCTCTGCCGGCACCGTGCTCTCTGTGTGAGAAGTAGACAACGGTTCGACTCCGGCACAATGAAAGCGCGACATGGTACGAAGAGCGGAAGAATGAAGGCACAGAGCACCTGGCTGCTGTGCGCATCGCACAGGCTTCAAAAGGAAGCATGGCTGTCACTCGCTTCTTTGTGGATTCACGTTAGCACTTGAAAACAGAAAGTTCCACCTGCGGCTACTTGTGCTGCTACCTATTTCTCTTCCAGCTTTCCCTGGAAAGCATTGTGCCCAGCTTTATGCTTGGAGATGCAGAGATGACAGTGGCAGATGTGGCAGAGACTGGAAATACAGAGTGCAGCCGAGAGTTTCTGCTGCTTTGACGTGAGGCAAGGGGAAAGTGCAGCCCAGCAGAGGCTTTGACTTGTGGAGCCTTTTTCTTTGGCAGCAGCTGCTGCAAGCAGGCAAGGAAGCTGCGAGAGTGAAGAAGGGGACGGCACATCTCTCTGAGAAGGAAGCTGCCGAGGCGCAGTGTGTTGTGCTCAGTTTCAAGGCTGCCTGGAAGAGGGGAGTACTTGAAGAACGCCTTCTTTCTGGACGCCTCCTTCTGCCTGTGCTCCAGCTGCATGCACTCTGCAGCACGGAAGGTTTAGGAACCTGCTTCTGGCCAGCTTGTGTCCAGGAGTGCAAGGGCTGCGCCTTCCTTTCGGAAGCAGCCAGAGCCTTCTCAGCTGCAGCTGCGTGTGAAGCAGCTCTTGGCTGGACATTTGAAATTGGCTGCCCTCAGTGCATGAGCCCGGTGCCCAGCTGCTTGCTTCTTCGCCTTCTGTGCTCTGGGCAGAAGTGAAGCCCAGCCATGGCTTGGAGTTTTGCTGCCCTTAAGCGTGTGTACTGCACGCAGCCGCAATGCGCGGATTTTCCTCAGCTCGACGTACTACAAGCATTTTCTTGCTGTTTCACAGAGTCTAAATTGTCCGTGTAGCCCTCGCTCAGCAAAATGCGTCACGGGAGAAACACTTGCTATGCGCAGGATCACATTCTTTTATGTCTTATAGAGGCAGGATGCACAGCGGAGCTCTTCCACTAACTGCTCCCACACGACTGTGGCCGCGCCAGCGAAGCGCTTGGCTTTTTCCCCGGCACTGTCAGCGCTCATCGAAACAACCACACGATGGCGCTGAGGACTTGCAAATAAGGCCAAGCACCTGGCGCTGCTCGAAACCACCCCAAGGGCAGAGGCAAGTTGCAAACGTCCCTGCACTCAAATCAACAGTGTTAGGACAAAAAGATTTCCCGACTCTTCCCCTTCCAAGAGCAGACTCTTCTTTACACCACACTCCAAGAGCCAGACAAACCTCTTTGGCCCAAACAAATCTTTTCCCTCTCGCAGATTCCGCCCACCAACTTGAAACCATCTGGCAAAAACAGAGCTCAAAACAGTGCCAGCTGAGGAAGATCTTGCTGCCTACAACTTCAACTGCACCCCTCAAACTAGCAGCACACACGCTGTTCTCAGCACTTTTCTTCTCAGCTCTAGGTACCATCCTAAGCCTTCCCTCTCCCAGAGTCAGGATCCAAAGACAACGGCACCAGGGACTGCTCACACACTAAAGGCACCAGGACAAAAGGCTCACACGCTTGGCCTTTGCATTCCCACTGACAGCTCAACAGCTCTAACCCAGAGCTCTGCCTGTTGGGAAAAGCCTTTAAAATCCCTAAGAGCACCTCGTGCACATCCAAACCTGCTTTCCTTGCCAAAGAGAGCAACTGCAAGCCCATCTCCAAAGAAACAGCATCCCCTCCTCCAAAATACAACACATCCAGGGACTGATCCACCTCCAGTATTGAATATGTCCAACAATTGCCTCTACATGCACAGGGGCCAGAAGAGAAATGTCTTGCTGGACTCTTCCTCCCCACGGTACCTTAACATCTGCTCCAGCAACACTGGCACTATGTCCTTGCCTTCCCAAGGAAAGGCACTCCGAGTCTCTTGGCCTTGCCTTGCCTTCAGTACCTTGTCTAGTTCTTCTTAAGCTACCCTTGCTTTGCTTCCTTTGCCTATGTCTGCCTTGCCTCGCACCTACCTACAACTTGCTGGCTTTGCTTTGCCCTGTCTACCACTCTTTACCTTGCTTTCCGTGCAGGCAAGGCGTTGCAAACCAAGTGCAGGCAATTGTGGGCAAGTCAAGGGACAGGTAGGCAAGGCCAGAGCAGTGAGGGGAAAGCAAATGGAGTGGTAGGCAAGAGAAGGCCCAGCAGTTAGAGGCAAGGCTGGCCGTAGGAAGGAAAGTCCACTGATGGGTAGGCCAGGCAGAAACAGGAAGGCCTCGGCAAGCCAAGGCCCTGGAGGAAAGCAGTAGGCAGGCCACGGGCAGGGCATGGCCGTGCAAAGGAATGCAAGGCTACAGAGAGCTAGAAGGGCAAGGCAAGGAAACTGTTGTGTTGCCAAGGCAAGGCAAGGCAAGGCAAGGCAAGGCAAGGCAGGTGAGAAGTACATTGAAGGACTACTGGTACACAAAAGTGGCCAGGACCAACTGCTCTGTGTGGCCTTGATCCCACATGGGTCATCTCTCCTCTGCACCTCAAAGACTTGAGCTACCTGCTTTCCTTTGTATGCAAAAGAACTCTCATTCTGGTCCCGGAGCTCAAGGGCAAAATGTGAATTGCCCTTCCAAGATTCAAGACAGGCAAGGATTGCTCCCAGACAAAGGCTGCCCATAGAGATGAGTGTGGCAACATGCGTCCTCCCCTGGTCTTCCTCTCCTGTGATCCTGAAACACCAGAGATGCTTGAGAGCTTTGAGATTCCTAGGAGGAGCAGAAAGGGCAGGGCAAGGACATGAAATGTCATTGAAAAGGGGTCTTGAATTCCAGGTGGGGGAGGGGTGAGCGAGGTCATGCAAGGCAAGGGAGGGGTTCAAGGGCAAGGCAAGGCAAGTGGTGGCTTTGCGAGGCGAGGCAAGGCAATGAGGGTCTTAGAAGGGAAAGGAAAGGTAAGGCCAGACCTAGATGAATGTGAAAGGAAGTCAGGTGGGGGATGGGTGAGCAAGTCAATGCAAGGCAGGGGAGAAAAGGCAGGTTGAGGGAAGGCTATGGAGGGGGCAGCAAGGAAATGCAAGGCATGGGGAAGCATGTGAGGAGTGAGTGCTGCCAGCCGGCCAGGATGGCGGGGGCAGGGCCACTGCAAGTAGCATGGTGGGGATGTGGAGGGGGGTGTTAGTGTGCGGGGGAGGGGTGTGTGTGTGTTTGTGCAGCGGAGTGCAGGGTAAGTGCAGGTGTGTGTGTGCGCATACGGGGGTTTTGTGCCAGGTGCTGTGCCGGGGGGAGCCGTCCCACCGCCAAGAAGGTGTGGGAGTGAAAGGAGTAACATAGATGTGTCTTTACAAAGAGACCATGTGCCTCTGCCCTTAGACAAGGCGAGGAATTTACAGGTAGGGAAGTAACAGAAGAAAGTATTAGTTCTAGACACTGTTACTAATCAACAGAGACTGTTGCTCAGCCAAGGCCGTGTTAAATTCCTGAACCTAGAGCAAGGCAACAAAGACTTAATAGCATTAGGAATAGTTCAGTTTTCTTCCTTATCCATACCAAGATAGGGGTGCATATTAGAGGAGGGCATAGAGTAGGCAGTTCCAGAAGTCTGTAATTCCCGAGTACCTCAGAGGGTGCTGTTGCCAGGAACTTCGCATCAAAAGGGGGCTGCGTCCCGCAATCAGTTGAGAGACTGCATGGGAAAAGCCCCATGGCCTCTCCCTCTAGTTGAAGAATGTTACAGGACTCCTCTGTCTCCTTTTTGGTGGATGAAGAAACTCAGAGAAAGCAACACTTTTGCCAGGACGCTCCAAGATGCCCCCTTTGCTCCCAGTGACTCCATCACTGCCCGGGAAGCTGTGTTTTCTACCAGAGGAGTTCGAGATATAGTTCAAAGTAGTGTGGCAGAGAAAAAAGGCAATAATTGCTTTACAAGGGATGGCAAACAAGAGATACCAGAAGCTTTGGCCCTACCAATATTAAAACAACTCCATGAAGACAGTCCTTGCACTTCCTGAGGATTGGCAGAAGCCTTCCTCAAGATGTATGTTGCTGGGGGTCTTTTTAGACTGGCAAAACGAGCTGTTGAAGGTTGCTTGATCTGTGCTAAAGCAAACAGCCAAGTTACAAAGTAACTTGCCAGGGGAGGGAGGCCTTGGGCTGCATGTCCCTTCCAAAGATGCCAGGTGGATTTTCCTCAGATGCCCCAAGTGGGAAGGCTTAATATCTTCTGGTAATCGTATGTCAGCCAGCAAGGTGGCCAGAAGCATTTCCAACTGCTTCAGCAAAGACAGGATCAGTTATTAAGGCATTTTTGGAACAAATCATTCCAAGGTACAGCATTGTAGAAGCAATAGACTCAGATAGGGGAACTCATTTTGCAGGAAAGATCCTTCAAGGGGTTTTGGCTTCTTTAGGAATACAATGGAACCTCCATAGGCCTGGCACCGCCAGAGCTCGGCTCAGGTAGAAAACAATGAATAGAGAAATAAACAACATTTGAAGCTGGTAATAGAAACCGAGATGCCATAGATAGGCCTTTGGACATTGGCTTTGGCGAGAATGAGGGCCCGACCCAGAAGAGAGATTCAGTTATCTCCCTTTCAGTCATTGTTATGAATTACCCTGGTAAGTCTCAACCTAGTGGGGGGGTAGAAGCAAGTGATGTATATTTAAAACCATCTGTGGCCAGGATACTGCTTCTTGTGAAACCCCTTCAACAGGAAGCTCAGCTGGCACAAGCCCACCTTTGGACTTTGCTGCATGTAACATCCAACAGGGAGATTGAGTCCTAGTTAAGGAGTAGAAAGAAGCGCCAGTGGCGGTGAAATGGCATGGCCCATTCCAAGTGTCACTGACGACAGAAACAGCTGTCAAGACAGCTGAACACTTGGGTCAAGGTCTCTTAAGCCTCGGAGATTTGCACATCTCAGCTGGAGAAGAAGGCCGGGAGGCTGTGACTGACACTCTGCAGGAGTGGACCAGAGCAGTAGCCAGTGCTTCCACATCCGTGGAAGTCCTGCGTGCCTACCCACAGACCATCTGCTGAAATAGTCTCTATGGGCACCCCTCCTCTAGAATCTCCACTCACTGAGGGGCTAATACTTGCTGGATTATTTTATGTTAAGTGGTTTCTGTGTCTTCAATTGCCACAGGTGGTGCAGAAGACAACGGGAAAATTAGACTAGCTAATTAGATCACATTTTTAAAATATTTTCCTTAATAGTTCTACTTTTATATGGTCAGCTAAGTTTAGGCCAGGAGTGGGAGAATCAATTTGCAGCCTTAGGAGAAGAAGTAGCAAAAGCTTTTAACCTTAGCAATTGTTGGCTCTGTGGAGGAGCAGGAGGATCTGAAGAGTGGCCATGGTTGGCTAGCCCAGCTGAACCTAAGTGATGGGTCAACACCCGATGTGAGGTCCACAATAGGATGGGATTTTGGGCCAAAGAAGGAAGTCCACGGCCACTTCATTCTTCTCCAACAGGCACTTATTGCCTAAATAGGACAGGGCGTGTCTATGTAGGAAAAGGCATTTGTGAATTGACTTTCCCTCTGGGTTTAAACAATTGGGTTTGGACCCTCAATTGCCCTCCTTTCAATTGTTCCAAATATCAAGGCAAATGCAATCAAATAGCTGCTCAGCTCACTAATGGTAGCTGCGTAAGGTGTTCTTACCACACTTACCAAAAGTATTTGGAAGCCTGTAAAGCAATGGGGAGGGACAAGGTTTTTTCTGACCACCTATTTTTAAGCTGTCCCCACAAAAATTCCACAAGTACAACACATGTGGCTCGTGATTATCAGTGGGAATGGAACACTGGATTGGAACTCAAACCCTCTTAGTGAGTTCTGCTCCAAATCTGTTGGGAAAGATGAAACAGGAAAGCCTTATAAATATGATTGCCTGACAAAAGATTTTGGGAATATGAAAACTATAAGCGACATCGAAATGAAAGCCACCTTTGAGATACCAAGTCTTAGTTACTGAACAACTGGAAAACAATGGTATGGCCAACTGAATGTAATCCCCTCTTGATTGAACAATACCCTCTGCTTGCAGGCAGGTCCAAGGGTCAGAGCAGACCCTACTAGCTCAGCAGAAGGGGTCCAAAGAGTAGTTTTAGAAGTTAAGATGTAACACTCTATGGTAATATAAGAACTCTTATAGGCTGTATGTAAATGCTATAGGATTTGTATCTTGTATTAGATTGGTTAGTGACAATTAGAATATTCAGTACAGAAGATGATTTATTGTATTGTAACCAGGACTTCAGACACTTTTTACTACACTTCTTTTACTACACTTCTTACTATACACTCTTACTGTAGACTCTTACTATTCTCTCTTTGCTTACCCGCTTACTCTCTTGCTCTCTTGGGCCTGCTCAGAGCTGCCAGCTGCAGCTCTAAGCAGTGCCCCTATACCCACGCCCTTCGCAATAAACCGCATGTTCCAAGACCCCCGGACTACAGAGATCTCTCGTCACCACCCGTCTCCGTCACCATCCCACCGTCCGAACCCGCACCGAGCGTCCCGAGTGACCCCCCTGCTCCTACACCCACCAATTGATGACCAAGGGTAGGAAGGCCCCTTTGCTAATGGAACACAGGCTTTGAAAGGACATTATTGGATTTGTGGCCAACATGCTTAGCTCGGGTTACCTCCAAACTGGTCGGGATATGGTATATGGGGTATATTAGACTGTTGTTCTTTTTGCTACCACAAGTTCAGGGAAATCGCTTAGGAATCAAAATCTGGGATGATTTAATTAGAGAAAAGCAGTCAGCTGATGCAGCCCTGGCTGGAGGGAGCACCCCAAAACAGGGAAAAGATGAATGGTCACCAGAATGAGTTACACAACACAATGGACCAGCCACTTGGAAACCTAAGGAAGTAATCCCAGATGCCTGGGAACCCATTTATCATTTGAATGGGATAATTAGGTTACAAGCTGTCTCGGAAATAATAACCGACCAGCCAGCCACAGCTCTTGACCCTCTTGCTGACCAAGCCACTTAAATGAGGAAAGCGGTATTTCAGCATTGGATGGTATTAGATTATCTGTTAGCAGGAGAAGAGTTTGTGGGAAATTAAATGACTTGAGCTGTTGTTTGCAAGCAGATGACAGTGGAAAAGTGGTCAAACAAATAACAAAGGAAATAAAGTCAGCTCATGGACCTGTCCAAGTGTTGAAAGGATGGTAACGGGACATGTTTTCCTGGTTAACTGGCCAGCTATGGGCTAAACGAATATGATTTCCCCT
Source organism: Coloeus monedula (assembly GCF_965178545.1). Taxonomy (NCBI): domain Eukaryota; kingdom Metazoa; phylum Chordata; class Aves; order Passeriformes; family Corvidae; genus Coloeus; species Coloeus monedula. The sequence goes on along the minus strand of NC_138782.1, from coordinate 8,490,962 downwards.
CTTATATGCTATAGCAACTCTAATCTTTTTAACCATGTGTGACACCTTGCTGAGTGCAGATCTTTCAGCAGGTGGTCAAGGGGATGCCAGTAGCAGCCATGCCTACCTGATCCAGAAATGACTACAAAAGGATAGAAGAGGATGTCACTGCAAATAATAGCAAAATCCAAGAAGACTCAAGAAGAAAAAATTAAATCAATGGTAATTAAGGTTTGTAAAGACAAATAGAGATTAAATAAAAAGAGGAGGGATTAAAAGGAATGAGATGGATGAGTCTTTACAAACAGACCATGTGAATCGGCCTGTAGACAAGGCTAGGAACTTATGCGGAGTGAAGTAACAGAAGAAACTAGTAGTTTTTTCTAGAACTGTTACTAATCAACAGGGACTGTAACAAGGCCGTGTTAAATTCCTGAACCTAGAGCAAGGCAACAAAGACTTAACAGAATTAGGAATGGTCTCTTTTTCTTTCTTTTCGATACCAAAAGGGGGGTGCATATTAGAGGAGGGCATTGAGTAGGCAGTTCCGGAAGTCTGTAATTCCCGAATACCTCAGCCAGTGGGGAAAAGGAAGAGGGCGTTGTGGCCGGGAACTTGGCATAAAAAGGGGGCTGCGTCCCGCAACTGTTTGAGAGACCCCATGGGAAAAGCCCCATGGACTCTCCCTGTAGTCGAAGAATGTTGCAGGACTCCTCTGTCTCCTTTTCGGACATAAACCTCAGGCATCGTGGATTAATTTTCTCTAACGGCAGCCACCTGCCGCGTGATCTCCGTGCACCTCCCAGCCCCCCGGGAGGTGTAAAACAGTTCCCGGCAGCTCCCACCGCATGTTACAGACGGCTGCGCTGCTCCGGGGCTGCCGGTAGTGCTCCCCTGCCCCGCCAGGGCTGCCCGCGGGCTGCGGAGCCACCTCGCCACCGGTGCGGCCAGGGCCGGGGCCCTTCTCGACAGCAGCCGAGGGGCTGCGGAGCGGGCGGCTGCGGGACGATCAGCTATTTTATGCCGCGCGGTGCTGCCCCCTCCATCTATCTCTCCATCGCGCCGCCGGCCGCCCCTCACATGGCGCGCTCACGCTCGGCCGCGCTCGCCGCCCGCTCAGCCTCGCCAGAAGCTCTCCCGCCCGGGCCGTGCCCCGGCTCTGCCCGTGGCTCGGCAGGGCCCAGCCGCACGCGTGCTGCGTGGCTCGGAGCACCCGCGTTGCGCCGCAGGCGACAGGGAAAGCGGGGCGGGCCGGCGCCGTCGTGGTAGCGCTAGGAGAGGAGGGCTCGGGTGGGGCGGCGAGTGGCACGGCGGTGAGCGCTTCTGCTTCTTGTCGCTCGGCGGCCGCCCACGGCAGGGACGGTGTGACCCCGCGGAGCGGCGGGGCCGGCCGGGCGGTGCGCGGCCAGGCTTTCGGCCAGCGGTGGCCGCAGCGAGAGGCTGCTGGCACTGCCCGAGCCGGTGGAGAGAGCGGGGATCCGAGGCCGGCCTTCCCATGGCGACGAGGGGCGGCCGCCTTTGCCACGCTGCCCTTCCTGCAGCACGCGGTCGATTCCGGCGAACCCGGGGTCCCCGCAGCGACGCGGGCGGGAGGGAGTGGGGAGCGCGATCGGTGCCGTGCCGGGCGCTCCTGCGCAGCGCTGCGCTCCGCCGAGGTGTTTTCCCGCCCATCCTGGGCAAGACGTAAGGGACGCTGAACTTGGAGCTTAGCTGTCAGTGGGAGCAACTCCCCTCCATTGGCGATGTCTTTTTTCTGCCCTCCGATTCAGCTACCTTGTGGTAGGTGCGGTGGTGCTGAAGAGAGGCGGTGTCTAGGCATAGTTGCTGGCATAGATGGTGCCAGAGCTCCACGCAAGGAGCTTTGAGTGGTATGTGTGAGAGTAGGAGGGTATGGCACCCACAGCTGAAGGCAAAAAAGGTCAGGGCATGTCATCAGCCGCAGTCGTGCTCAGTTGTTCGTCTTTGCAAACTGCTTGCCGAGTTGTTCCTTTCTTAGGTAATGGAGGTTTGTATCAACCAGAACTGCATATGGTCAGTATTTGCAGAGAAGGTTACTTGGACTGTTGTTGAAGTGAGTGTAGCAGTTTCTATGGCATTCTGCAAAAAAGTGACAGGTCTCTCTGTGTTCCCCAATTCTTAACAAAAATGAAATTAACAAAGCCCTGAAAAGAGGTTTTGCAAAACTTCAAGGTTTTTTTCCTACTACTACTGTAGAGACAACCATAGTCACCTTGTCTTTCCAAAAGTGAAGATTACATATTTTTGTCCAAGAGCATCAAGTGCTTTTGATCAGCGTTTGTGTGCATGCATTAGCCTTGTTCTTGTTCTTCCTTGGAGAACTTTTACAATACTCAGATGATCTGTGTAGGCTGCAGACTGCAGTGGTGAACTTCAAGGCTTCCAGCAGAAGGGAGATGCTGTCCACATTTTGGATTCTCCTTAGTCTGAACCTTCAGTGTCCAAGGCTTCACTTTTCAAGCAGCTGGAAGAGCTCCAAATTAAGATATGAACAAGTCTTAATTGACCTTGTCACCGCCTCAGTTAGTCAAGTAATGTTGTGCATTGGATTTGATTGACTAGTGCAACAAGTGCTAAAAATATGTAGAGTATCTCCTTGATTACCCTGCCAGAAGGGTTTGAATGGAGAACAAAGAGTTCCCAAGACAAATATTTGGTGTACGAGAAGTAGAATTTAGTTGATTGCAGAGCACTGCATGCCCAAATGTCTAAGGAGGATCCATCTTTTTATGTCCCATCTATGCTTGTTCTCATTTGAAATCGTGAACATTCTGCAGGTTGGTTTTGTTAGGGTTGTGGCTGGGGAAGGGGCGGTGGTGGGGGAGGGGTGGGTGTTGTTTCTGATTTTTAAAATTTCCAGAATAGTGTACAAAGAACTTGTGCCCAAAACCAGCAGTATGAAACAATGCAGGTATAAAAGAAGGTCACAGAAATGTTGGATAATATGAATCTGAGAGCGCTTTAGTATTTTACCCAGGAGTTTCACTCCAAAATGGTGATTTTCCTTCACAGAAATGTAGTGGCAGGCTTATGCCATGCTAGAAGTGATGACCTTTCTCTGCCCCAAATTGAGCAGCAAAATATTTTGGCTCTTGATTTAAACCCCTGAGCCAGTTGTGTTTCAGGCTGCAGAAGCTGCAGCTGTTGTGGCAGACGCGGGGTGCAGCCCTGCCTGCCAGTCCCGACCTGGTGCACGCTGGTGGCAGCCATCAGCTCCCACGGTCCCCTGTGCCACCCATGCCGGGGCTCTGCCTGCCTGCTTCACAGCCCTGGTAGCCTCAGGGAAACTCCATCTGCTTTAAAAACAAACAAGCAAACAAAAAGCCCACTGTAAAAATATGTAGAAGTCTTGAAACTAATTATCAGCGCTTGCTCGGAGTTTGTTGATGGCACAAATGGATTTTGGATAATCTGGTATTGCTAGTACTACTTTTAAATTAGGTTCCTAAACTTCAGAAAGGAGGAGTTGGTGGTCACGTTCCCCTGAGAAATGTTTGAAAAAGTAAGACTGCTCAGTCATTTAAAGGTGGCCAGAAAATGGGTGTGGCAGTGGAGTGGACACTCTCTGAGTAGGTAGCCTTAAGTTGTGTAACGGCATGCACTTCAGTGGGAATTTTGCATCAACACCAAGAGATCGTGTCATGACGTGTTGCCTAACAGCAGATTGGGCCAAAATTCTACTGACTTTGATCAAGGTGGACAGGCCACCTTCACTTAACCTGGCAAAGGGACAGAGCACTCCATAAAACATAGCCCCTTGTTTGTTGGACTGTTGCAAGTCTGCAAAGCTCTGTTGACAGGTCATTGGAAGTAGCTGTTGGAATCTAACTGCAGTTGGACACTTTGTCAGTCAGCATCACCAGGAGGCTTAATGGTTTAGGTTGAGAGGTGGTGCACGTTTTTTTCAGAGGAATGGCCCAGTGAAGAGCAGTGTTCACTGCCATGACTGCCGCTGTAGCCGTCAAGAGAAATCTTGGTTCATTCAGAGAGAACTTCCTTGGTTCTGTTGGTTTGGTTTCGCAGCTGGAGCAAATGTACAGCACTGGAAGCAATTCCTAGGGCAGAAGCGGGAGATATCCAAAGCTCTGGCCTTTGTTGTCCTCAGCACAGTGTAAGTGAGCGTAGTCTAATTGGAGGAGTGGTGAGCATCAGTGATATCAGATTTTTTAAAAGTTCTTAATTCTGTCAAAACTTTCAAAAGAAAGAAGGAGAGTTATGAAGATGAAATCCTTTCCTCTGAAATCTGCCTACGCAACAACTTCAGGGGTAGTTGTAATGTGTATTCACCTATTTTGAATTGCCCAAAACCAGGCCTAGAGACGCTTCAGAGACAGAGTCAGAGAAGCAGGTGTTTGCTTTATTCGTTGCTGGGTGGGAGGGGGATCGCTCCTCCTAACACACACACACACACACACACACACACACACACACAGAGGCAGACCATTCCGTACAGTCCAGCATTATGTGTAAAATTGATGAATATTCATCACATTCCTTGGGATAGGAGTGGTTATAGAAATTACTTCTCAGAAGTCATTAATATCATTAGCATACGTGCCACGCATGCGCTGTGTACCCAGGTGGTCGCACTGAGGAAGGCTCCTCTTCTTCCTCGGGGGTCTTTCTGATGAAGATCAGTAGTCTTTGTCACAATGCACTTTTTACCTTTCTTTCTGGAGCATGCACCGTCCTTGGCTGGATGACTCAGCGATCTCTGTGCTGGTTTTCAAAAGATCCTGTTCCTCTTATCTTGACAATATCAAGGCCAATCCTGCTGCTTAGGTTTTGTGATTAACATTTGTTGTCTCTTAGTTCACTCGTGTTTACATGAGTTAACTATGGATCAACCCCCTTCTCAATTTTAGCACTGAATGGATATCAGAGTCATTTAAAGAGATGTCTCCTATGGAGTACTATAAAACTGCCATCACGGTAACACGTTTTCATACAGTAGTTTTAGCACAGAAGTAATAGATGTACAATCTTGGATGTTTTATCCTGCTAGCTCAAGAGCCAGTGTTGAGCTTTTCTCCTTTAAATCCAGTCTTAGAGCTCTGCAGGGATCACTGCAGCATGACATTGTGACAAGGGGATACTGATTCATGCATAAACCTTTGATGCTTTCCTTATATCTTCAAGCAGCTTTGAAAACCAGTGATGATCTGGCATGTTGCGACTTGAGAGTCATGGTAAAGGTTTCACCAAACACTTTGTAATATCATGCTACAGCTTTCATTCCTAAGGAAATAGCATTGAGCATATCGCTGGCAAAATGCTGAAAGAATGAGCCCAAACCAATATCCTTTAATGGGAAAGATGGAAAAAATTTAGATGTGTTTATTTGAACTAAAATTCCTGTGGACCAAGCCTAAATGTATTTCACACTAAATTCTCAGAACTGATTTTAAGGGAAGAAGTGAGAAAGATGAATTCACAAGCGGAATTTTCAGCAGCATAATATTGAACATTTATTAGTAGAACAAAGGCATATCACAGCGCAGGAGCACTTAGCAATATTGCTAGAGGCATGGCTCCATTCATTTTACTGTGAACTTAAGTACTTCTTTAAACATAGTCCTTAAACCCAGAAAGTAATTTACACTTCACTCAACTTTCCCCCCCTCCTGTCTCTGCCCCCTTGCGCCAGCACACGCCAGCACACCGCCGCCTCGGTCCTCTGGATAGTTTCAGAATTGAAGGCAGGCATCCCCCTCCGGTGCCTCCTCAGTCTCCAACCTAATTTGTAGTTGACAGTTTCTTTGGGACATGTGAGTTTTGATGAGATAACAGACTTCCTGGGATGCATGCAGTTCATCTTCTTTGTTTCTCTAAGATGTCTTAGTTTCTACCTCTGTAATTTCTCAACTTAAAGGACATTTATTATCATGTGTTTATTACTACGTTTCCCAACATGCTACCACTCTTTCAAAGTTACAATTCACTCTAGTCTTGTTTTTACTTAACTATATTTTACCTTAACACTGTTTCTACACAGTACATTATCACTTCTAAATGTTAAAATCATATATGCGAAAGACAATATTTATTGTTCACTCATTTATCACAGGAGGAATGGGTTAGCTGCTTGTGTTGCAGTTCAGTTTTAATCCTGGTCTGTTACTGCAGGCCTGGGCCCTAGGGTACATCACCATGTCCTGCAGCCATAGGGAGGAGGAGGAGAGAAGATCCAGCAGGCAGGAATTGTGCAGCAAGATTTATTCATTTAATTATTTTACAAACTCTTTATAGACTTTTTTCTACATAGTCTAATTGGACAAAGGACCAGCCACCCCTTGGGGGTGATTGGCCAAAATCCTAAAACATCCATTGTCAAAATATTTTTCTACTATACCATAAACAAGACTTTTCAAGGTTGCAGGTGGCTTGGTTGTTTACATTCCCTGCTACCTCTTCTGTGAGAGAGAAAAGTCTCTCACGGACTTAGAAAATAGCAAGAAAATCCTCGTTAGCAGCATTTTTGTATGTACACTGGTCCTTCTCATTTCCTTTTCACTAGAAACCATTTCTCAGGCTCAGTGAGCAGATGTGCGTGCAAGTGGTTCGGTGTGTCCTTGTAATTCAAATAGTCAGGATCAGATGGGTTTCTGCAGTGAAAGGATACAATGAAACGGGGATATAGCCTACAGTGGGAACTCCTGTGATTTTGCTCCTCTCAAAACATTTCTCCTCTCAAAATGGATCTCTGTAGCAAACTTGACACATTCTTCTACATGTGAGAGTCATTAATAAAGAAACCTGGGGTGTTTATTAGGTGACAGTGCTGTTCCTGCTGTGCACCTTTGTACCTGGCTCACAGACCATTTTCACACAGCTGTGGTCCAGAGTGCGGGCAGACAAAAGCACAGCAGTTTTCTCTTGCCTACTTGACTTTTCAAATTATTATTATGTGATTATCGCATCATTTTGTCGGTAATATCTGAAATAATTTGCCGTGCAGTTTTGAATACAGTGCAAATATGTATTTTACTCTTAGAAATTTGAAAGTGAGTTACATTTAATAGTAGTTTGTGAGTAGTATGGCAATCAGGCCTTAAATATGCCAATCAGGCTTGTAAATGAACCCATATTATCAGTCAATCTCTTCAATCTATTCATGTGTTTATATGTGATTTTATTCCTATAGAATAGAAAACTCGGAGCAGTGGCAAAGAAGGTCAAAGAAGGGCTCTGAGTGGGGCAGGGAAAGGCAGGCTCGGGATCCCGGGGTTTCTCACCTGAGGCACCCGAGCAGATGGTGAAGAGTCCCTCTTTTAGTGAAGGTAGACTGTTAATAAGGTTCCAATGCAACGGCCGCTCTTACAAACAGAGCTGCACTCACAGTAGAAGAAAGGCAGCGGGAGACGGAATCCTGCAGTGGTGACGAATTCTCCCCACAGCCACCGCAGCCTCTCTCCCCTCTGAATGCTGAGAGCACAAGAGCTGGGGGCTGCACAACACCCCGTTTTCCCAGTCCTAAGTTCGCTGTATCTCTGCCCTCCATGAGAAACCTCAGGTAAAGAGAGAGTAGCCAGCTGCACCCCTCCCCTGAGCAGTGACAACTTCTTTTGTCTCTCTTAAGTGTCCAGTTGTTATTGTCTCCCAGTGTATGGGGGAAAGCTCCTTAAGAGAAAAAAAACCCCAAAAAAACAGAAGGAGAACTACTAAAACCCCAACATATGGGTGATTCTCACTTTCCTTCTCTGTTGTGTGGTGGTCGGCGATGGAAGAGATGGGGCAGATTGCTCAGATGCAAGAAGCCGATTTTAATGATACATATAGGAGCAAGTTTCATGAAGGATGTCTGGACTTCAGGTGGCTCTCTTGAAAGCTGTGTATTGCATAGGCGAAGTTACAGCATTTCAGGGAGTGGGTATCCAGAGCCAGCCCTACAGCTGCCAACTCCAGCTGTAGGCATACTTGAAGCCACCTTCTGTTCAAGTTACAAAGCATTATATACTTTTCTTTGCTGAGTATCTTAACACATAACAACCAATAAGCACCATATACAATACCTTTACATTTGCCTATAGCCTATCATAGCTACTACCATCACCATATTATAGTCATTATTATCCAATCACAAGAGTAAGTAAGTTACAATTTAAGCTTACAGTGGAAAATTCTCAGACCTTTCTCCTTCTTGCTACATCAACATTTCTTGTTTGCCTGCCATATCTCTCTTTTTGGTAAAGACATGTTTTCTATTTACTTATGCTCTTCTTGAGACTTACTTACTTGGTGAAAAACATGTCTTTGTTTGTAGTCACATACCTTTGTCCTACTCCTAAAAATCTCCTTCCAACTCATCTCCAACCTTTGCCTTCTCAGTTACTCATCGATCACTGTTTCAGCAAAATAAATATCTTTTATGCTATATCAAAACTTACTTCCATTTCTCCCTCATCCCCAGTTTCTACATTCAGAGATCTTTCTGCCAAGCCTACATACCTGTGAAACTTTCTTACCAAACTTTCATCCTCCCCAACAGATACAGAGCTGAGTATTTATACCTTTTCAGCAGTAACTACAAATAGATTCTTATATAAGCAGCAATCATGATAACAACCATATCTATGTTTCTTAATAACATTGCAAAACTACAAGCTAGCATTAACTGACACATACCAAGCATGCCGTTCCCTTACACTAGTTATTTCCTGGTAGACCATACTGCCTGCCATGGTTTGCGGCCTAGCAGCGTTAGCACGTCCACTTCTGACATGAGTTTCGCAGTGCTCTCACTTCTGCTTTCTAGCTGTATCTCCACGCTTCTCAGCTACATGTAAAAGCACATGCTCTCAGTGTCGTAGAGTCCTTAGGGAAAGCAAACAGCGGTTCCGCTTCACACCGCGAAATGTGCCAGGATAGAAAGCTTTCATTGACCTTGCCTTGCCTTTTCCTTGCAGCCTTTCCTCTTCAGAGTGAAACATAGATTTAGAAGAAATATAAAGATTTTAGTTATAGGCTAGCTGTGTTGAAATTAGTTAGAATAGGAAGGAATTTGGGCCCAGCTAGAGTTAATTTAAATAGTTAAGAGAGCTGGACCTGAAATGGGTTTTAAGATGTTAGTAACTGATTGCCAAATAACTGATGATCTGTCATTTGTATGTTTGCTTAGCTGTGCTTAGAACGAGGAATAGAAACTTTGATAAGTTGGTGTAGGGAACAAGGACAATTACCAATTTCCTCCCTTTGTGGGAACCCATTCAAAAGTCACGCAAGAGGAAACTTAGAGGTCACTAAAGTAATTAGGACTGTTAAAGTTCAAAAAGGCAAAAAGGTCAAAACGAGGAAGATGAGTTACTTCATCTTTCTTGGGACCACTGACCCAATTCAAGACCACCGACTCCATTCAGGACACACACTATGCATGCTTTATGACATTTAAGCTCATTTCCATATGAAGTGGAGAATGGGAGGTGTTAATGTTATGAATATGCATTTGTATTTTGGATATTCATAATATGTGGAAATAAAAAGTGTCGTGTTTGCTTGGATCGGGGCCCTGCGTCTTAGGGAGCTATCCCACGCAGCGCCTGGCACCAAATAAAACATACACTTTCTAACTCTAAACTGTTAGAGAGTTTTTGTCCGTCTCAGTTGAATATCGATATTAGATCGATATTCATATTTTGGTAAACCATTTTGGTGACTCTGGTGGAGCCCTGCTCTACCTGGCTGAGGGGCCAGGGGTCTGGGGACCCCCCTTGGGCGCTTGCCCCACATTTTTGGGCAGCGGGGGCTCCTTGATCCTCTGACACCCCGGGGAGAGACCAGGACCTGCCAGAACCAGGGACAAAGAGGTATGTTTTAAAATTAAAGGGGTACCTGAAAGAAGGCAGCTTGTAAGACACAACGGGACATCCTGTGCGAAGCAGAAGCCTGGGAGAGTTTGGTTGTAAGTGTCCACAGAAAGTATAGTAATTTTTTAACGGAGCGGGTAACAGCTCCAAAGGTTCATCTCCCGTAAGGGGAGTAGAGCTGCTTCTGTTTCCCAGGGAGGGGAACGAGGTACAGGGGCACTGCCTTGGTCTCTCGTGGAGGACAGCTGGGTGCGCAGCGTGGGTGGCCGTGCGGCATGTGTTGAGGAGTGCTGCCTTTGGTCTCACATGGAGGAGAGCCGGGAGCGCAGAGCGGGTGGCGGGGCGGTGCGTGTGGCTGCGGAGTTTGGCTGCAAGAACTCCGGCTTGGTTCGTTCTCGTAGAGGGGAGCGAGGACCATGGGGTTGCACACCGGAGGAGTACGGGTAGTGTCGGCGGGAGTGCCGTCAGCTCTGGTCCGGTCAGTGGCTTAAAAGCAGCATTGGCTTGTAGTTTGGGATACGAGTGGTGAACAGAGAGAGAGAGACTAACTTTATTTTGAGTGCTGTGCGCATGCATTAGGGACGTGCCGCAGGTCTACAGGGACTGCTTTGGCTTAAAGAGTACAGACCCCCTAGACTGTGCAAGCGCTGTAAGGGTATGATGGCTGGGTTATGCCAAAAGGGTTTGTTGGAACTGTGAATTAGAAGTGTGTTGTGTGTGTGTGTGTTTAGTTTGTGAGAGTTTGTATTGTGGGTGTTTTGATTTGTGTGTATTTGGCGCGGATCAGCCATGTATTTGTATGAAAAAGTTATAGAAGTTTGTGTTTAGTGGAGTTGAAGGATTTTTGTGCTTGAGAGAGTGGAGAGATTTTTTTGTGTCTAGAGAGTGGGTTGCAAGAAAAGAATTAAGTAGAGTGCATGAGCTTTAAGTTGTGTGAATGGTGGTGGTGAAATTTGGTTAAGGTATTAGTGAAAAAGCGGTAATTGTGTGTTTAGAAGTTGTTAAATTTGTGTTTAAAGGAGCGAGCGGAGCTAGTTTGAAACTATGTCTGGTGTCACTTTGGCGACCAGCGGGGTGATTTTAGTTTGTAGCTTCGGATTTTTGTTTTGTAAGTTTTTAGTATATTTTGAAAAGTTTGATTGTGAGTGAATTTAAATTTGTTTGTTTGGTTCAGGGTGACATCCAGACCAAGGGCTAATAATTTTAACCTTAGCGGCGAGGCAGAGCGGCGTAGCATGTAGCGCGGGTTCAAGACTAAACCCCCCCCACTCACTCAGCGGTGCAAGCGAAGCGTTAGGGGCTAAACCCCCCGCTCGGCAGAGTGAGTGAGGCGGCAGCACAAGCTGGAACTCGCTAGCTTGCGAGATTTTAGCGGAGCCTTGCGAAACCCCAGCAAAATTTTTGCTCGGGGTTGCAAAAGACTTGTGGTGGGTTTTATAAGTTTAAAACTGTTGGTAGAAGTGCTTTGAGTGAATTGTTTCAAGCATTTGAATGTGTGGAGTGAGTTTTATGTGCTGTGGGAATTTTTTTTAGATTTGAATGAAAAGGAGTGGGGTTTTTTGAGTGGTGGAGTGTGTGAGTGTGTTGTGAAACAAGCTTTTTTGTGAACTTTAAAAATGGGGGCAAACAAAAGCAAAGAGGTTTCTAAGAGTATCCCTCTGGGATATGTTTTGACACACTGGAAAAAGATGGTGAATCATAGTGGTGCAGAGACCAAGAGGGAGCTTATTAAGTTATGCACCCAATGGTGGCCGCTTTATAAACTGGGTATGAAGTGGCCGCCTTTTGGTACACTGGATCATGAAACATTACTGCAACTAATGCTTTTTCTTAGACATGAGCAAAAATGGCCAGAGATTGTTTATGCTGAATTATTTTTCACTCTTCGAAATCAACCTGAGTGACAAAAAGAGTTTGGGTCAGACCACCCTCTGATCCCTTAGTATTGGCTTTTGAAAAGGATAACAAAGTTAATCATGAAAAACCTAAGCGATGTTGCGGTGCACGTTCAATAAACCAGAGATGTACCCATCCTGACAAGGTATATCAGGTCAAAGCCCAAGAACAAGAAGTGGCACATCTACTTAAGTCACCCCCTAAAAAGGGAGATGGGGGAGGGGTAGCAAATGATACAGAATCAGAGTTACCGTCATCTCCATCCCCAAACCCCGCTCCACTTTCTAGTTCATCTCCCTCTGGGAAATCAATAACAACTAACCTCTACCCACCTTTACCAAGCAGTGACAGTGAAGAGGATGAACTACCCTCGCCACAGGGTCCTATAACATTAAGGACCTGGGGGCAAACTAAAAGAAATATACAAGCACCTTTAAGGGAAGCAGTAAATCATGAAGGGATTCCTATATTAGTTAAAATCCCCTTTGCTATTATAGATCTAGAAGCCTGGGAAAAAGTGGCCAGAAATTACCAGAGTGACCCAATATTGGGGTTGCTACGAAATTTATATTTATGGTGAACCAACACAATCCTGATTGGGCTGATATTCAGTTAATGCTTGATGCTCCAACTGAACCAGAAAAGCAATTAGTTATAAAGACAGCGGTGAATATGGCTGAAGATGATTGCAGGATAACACAGGAGGATGTTAAAAAGGTACTTCCTCTTCAGGATCCAGAGTGGGGCCCTAATGAGCCAGATGAAATGGCACAGTTAAAAAGGTACTGGGGATTCATAATAAAAGGGCTAGAAAGAGCAATCCCTAAAGCCATAGACTGGTCAGCCCTGTATGCTATTAAGCTGGGTCCCTCTCAAACACCTTCTGAATTTTTAGACAACTTGCAAGACGCGATGTGTTGCCATGCCACCTCGGATCCTGGATTGGAAGAAGGAGTGCAGCAATTGGTAAATTTATTTTTAGGACAATCCACAGGAGACATCTGGCAGAAGCTTCAGAAGATGCAAGGTCCAACAATCCAGAATCTAGAGACTTTGCTTAATGTGGCATGGAGAGTTTATAGCAATTGGGAAGAGGGATACAAACGGGATGAAAAAATTAATAAGGGTGGTAAAAGAAGAAAAAAAAAGGAAGACGTGGGCAAGGTCCACCAAGACAAGGACCACCCCAACTAGGAAGGGACCAGTGCGCCTTATGCAAAACCTGGGCATTGGAAAAAAACAGTGCCCCAAAAAGAGAAAGGGTGATGAAAAAGAAATATGACCAGAGAGGTGCGGGGGTGGTTGCTCATATAAAAGACTGGGTGCTACCCTAGGGGACCCTCTGGTTATAGTTAAACTAGGGAACGAAGAAAAGAAAGTGGAATTTTTAGTAGATACAGGAGCAACATATTCAGTGTTGAATAAAGCTTTGATACTATATCAAGGGGTTATTTTGTAGTGACAGGGTCAACTGGCCAATCTGAAAACCACTGAAATATAAATTGGGAAAACAGTGCGGAATTCACCAATTTTTATATATGCCTAATGCTCCATCTGCACTTTTGGGCAGATTTTGCTGGAGGCAAAAATAATATTTAAAAATAGGGAAATCAGTTTGGAAGTAAAAGACCAACAATATCTAGAGTTGCTGAGCCTAATGCTAATAACCAAAGAAATGGAAATAGCGAATGAAGAAGAAATTATTAGGAAGATAATGGATCAAGTATTCCCTGGAGTGTGAGCCTCTGGTACCCCAGGGAGGGCAAAGAATGCCCTGCCAATTCAAATCAAGCTTAAAGTAGGGAAACGGCCCGTAAGGGCCAAGCAATTTCCCTTGAAAAGGGAAGACAGAGAAGGGATCAGGCCAGTTATTGAGAACTTTTTGCAAATTGGATTGTTAAGGGAGTGTCAATCTGATTTTAATACTCTGATTTTACCCTTGAAGAAACCTGATGGGTCATACAGGTTAGTACAAGATTTGAGGGCAGTCAATAAAGTGACTGAGGATTTATACCCAGTGGTTGCTAACCTTACACCTCATTAACTCGTTTAACACCTGAACTAACCTGGTTTACCATTTTAGATTTGAAGGATGCTTTCTTTTGCCTCCCTCTCCATGAAGCCAGCCAGAAAATTTTTGCACTTGCGTGGGAGAACCCGAAGAGTGGACGCAAAACTCAACTCACATGGTATTACCCCAAGGGTACAAGAACTCTCCTACTATATTTGGAGAACAGCTTGCAAAGGATCTAGAATCCTGGGAACCCCCACTGGGAGAAGGACAGCTGCTTCAGTATGTGGATGGCTTTTTGGTAGCCACCCAGACCCAAGAGGCATGTATGAACTGGACAGTAAGCCTCTTCAACTTTTTGGGCTTGCAAGGATATCGGGTGTCCCAAAAGAAGGCCCAGATGGTAAAGCAAACAGTTATTTACCTGGGCTATGAAATAAGTGCTGGACAAAGAACCTTGGGATGAGAGCACAAAGAAGCAACATGCCAGACCTCGAAACCCCAGACAGCAAAAGAGCTGAGAACTTTTCTAGATATGACAGGGTGGTGCAGACTGTGGATTAATGATTATGGGTCGCTTGCTAAACCTTTATATGCATTGATTACGGAAGGAAACAAGAGCCTGCCCTGGACAAAGGAAGCAACACAGGCTTTCGACCAACTGAAGAAGGCCTTCATGTCAGCTCCAGCCCTGGGACTTCCAGACATGAGTAAACCATTCTTTTTGTTTTCTCATGAAAAGCAAGGGATTGCCTTGGGAATACTGGCACAAGACTTGGGCCCGTATCGGCAGGCAGTAGGCTGCCTTTCCAAACAGCTGGATGCAGCAGCCAAGGGATGGCCAGGGTGCCTCAGAGCCATTGCAGCAGTGGCAATAAACATCCAAGAGGCATGCAAATTCACCCTGGGCCAGAAAATGACTGTGCTAGTGTCTCATACAGTATCTGCAGTCCTGGAGGCCAGAGGGAGACACTGGCTCTCCCCTCAGAGATTCCTGAAGTACCAGGCCATACTGGTAGAACAAGATGATGTTGAAATTGTGGTGACTAACACTGTGAACCCAGCTTCATTCCTCAGTGGGAATCTGGGAGAACCGGTGATCCATGACTGCCTGGAGACAATGGAGGCCACTTACTCCAATTGCCCAGATCTGAAGGACATCCCTCTCAAGGGCGCTGAGACCTGTTTCACTGATGGAAGCAGTTACGTTATCAGTGGAAAAAGACATGCTGGGTATGCCGTTACCACCAGCCGAGAGGCAGTAGAGTCTGGACCATTGCCAACAAACACCTCTGCACAAAAGGCTGAAATAATTGCTCTAACCCGAGCCTTAGAATTGGCAAAAAGAAAGAAGATTAATATTTATACAGACTCAAGGTATGCATTTGGGGTGGTTCATGCACACGGAGCCATTTGGAAGGAGAGAGGACTGTTAAACTCACAAGGGAAGAGTATCAAGCATGCACCAGAAATACTGAAGTTATTGGACACAGTTCAGTTACCTGAGAAGGTAGCTATCGTGCACATTAAAGCACACCAAAAAGTGAGTTCTGAATTGGAAGAGGGAAATATGCTGGTGGACAGAGAGGCAAAAGATGCAGCCAAAGGTGAAGTACCCGATGAAAAGGTAGAGGCAACATTAATACCAGATGGAAAGATTTGCCTTGAAGGTAGGCCAGAATACAAGAAAGATAAGAAACTTATTAAAAAAAGGAAAATGCAAGTTATAATCAGAGGGATGGGCTTTAACTAAGAATAACAAGCTCATAGTACCTTCTTATTTGTTGTGGTCGCTGGTGCAGAAAGAACGTGAGAAAACACACTGGGGAATGGATGCTTTGTCCAATTATTTGAAAGATAGGATTATGGCTAGGAGATTGCAAGGTGCAGTGATACAAGTAACTCGCCAGTGTGGTCTTTGCCTCCGAACTAATCCTAAGAATATTCCAAAACCTAAAGTTGGACAAATTGGGAAAGGCTGTGGACCTGGGCAACAGTGGCAAATTGAATTACCCAGAAAAGGAGGGTATTGATACCTACTGGTATTAACAGATACCTTTTCAGGATGGCCAGAGGCCTTTCCTGTAGAGGAATTCCTTGTGGAGCGGGGGCATAGGATACCCCAGGAGAGCTTGGGCATCCCAGGGCTGTTGCAGAAGTACCCCTGACGGGGCCTCAGGCTGAAGATAGGCTTGCAAGTCACCTGCTAGCCAGCAGCCTTGAACAGCCTTGGGAAAAGGTATACACTAGTCAGCTTCACCGCTGCATAGAGGCTTTCTCGTGGGAATGGGGCGTGAACTTGGCGAAGTATAACTTGGTGTAAGTAAACAATAAAACTGGAGCACGATGCTAAAATCTTATCAGTGTCCGTATCATGTCTCTGGCTGGATTCTCCTGCACCCGGGACCCCCCCCACTAAACTTTCCCACGAGGATGGCTAAAGCATGAGAGGTGACCAAAGCGTTGTTGCAAGAAATAATACCCCGCTTTGGAGTTCCAGCCACTATGTCTTCGGATAGAGGAAACAGCTGAGAGAAATTGAAAAATATGTGGCTGGGGCCCAAAGCAGAGAATTAGATGGGCCAGTACATGGTGTACAACCTGGAGATTATGTGTGTGTTAAGTCTCTTGCAGACAAGATTTTGGAACCGCAGTGGGAATGACTGTTCCAGGTGATCCTCACCACCTTCACTGCAATCAAGATCAACGAGCAGAAGGCCTGGATTCATCACTCCCAGGTGAAGAAAACCCCAGAAGGAGTTTGGGAGGTAACACCAGGCGACAACGAACTGAAGCTGAAGCTGACCCGAAAAGGCAATGGATGAATTCAGTTATGATGGACATTATGTGGGAAGTTGGGACTTTACTAATTATTCTTACAATTGTAACAAGAGTTAAAGTAGTACTACTCCAGTCTAACGCGACTGAAATATACCCATGCCAGGGGAAGGCATATGATCCTCACTTTCAGAAGGCTTTGAACAAAATGCTCAAAGTCACAAACGCAAGCCTGTGGGAAGGAAGGGATGTTTGAAGATGTAAATATGCATTCGTGCAGGAGGGGTTTCATGAGGCTTACCATCCGCCCATGAAGCTTATCCGATTTGGCCCTGAATGCTGTGACAAATGCTTGAGCAATTAAGTTTAGACTTAAAATAGAGGGGTGTGCAGCAAAAGCACATGATGAACAAATTGACTGCAGTAAGGAGTGACTTAATTATATTGCAGCAACTGTTGCAATCCTCCTTGCTGGCCCTGGGTGATAAGCATTGGAAACTGTCCAAAATATTACCAGATTGGGAAGATACTGAAGAACAAGACCATGAATTGAACTGTATTATACTCCTCTGAACATAGAATGTGGGCATGAGAAATTAAAAGCCAGTGGCAAACCATTAACCTAGAGCCCTGCTCTATGAGGGAGCAGTTAGGGTACATATGTGGAAGGATTTTAGGTAAAGACATTTGTTTGGACACAGACCAAAGCATCTGCCACTTTGAGCTGCATTCCATTAACCAAACAACGCGGCTAGTGTATACCGAAGAGGTTGCGTCTGCCTCAGGATGGCATGTCCCACCATAACAATAGACAATTTAATCGTAAATGATAACCCAACTTAATTTGTGTATTTGGAATTTGACGAAAATTGGAGAATCACATCAGTATATAAAGACAAGCATGATTACTGTCCAAGAAGTCTTGCCTGTCCCTATAGGAATGAATCTGACATTTGTCTCATCATTGGTGGGATGTGCTTTTCGGATGGTCACCGACAGCAACTGGTATACTCAATGCCTTGATTCATCCTATTATTGTATTGCTCATTTTAGTTAGTGCAAGTTGGATTTTATCTGTGGTGATGCTTGTCTGGTATTGGAAGATGCTGTGGAGAATAGCAGCCTTGACATCACTATCCCAAGCGTATGGTTTAGTCTTGAATGAGAAAAAGGCTGACCATGCCGCTCAGATAAATGAAGAGGAAATCTGTGTACTGAGTAAAAGAATTTACTCACTGTTAAAAGAGAAGTGGGGAATGAAACATAGATTTAGAAGAAATATAAAGATTTTAGTTATAGGCTAGCTGTGTTGAGATTAGTTGGAATAGGAAGAACTTGGGCCCAGTGAGAGTTAATTAAAATAGTTAGGAGAGCTGGACCTGAAATGGGCTTTAAAATGTTAGTAACTGATTGCCAAATAACTGATGATCTGTCATTTGCATGTTTGCTTAGCTGTGCTTAGAATGAGGAGTAGAAACATTGATAAGTTGGTGTAGGGAACAAGGACAATTACCAATTTCCTCCCTTGGTGGGAATGAAAGATACATTTAGAGGAAACATAAAGATTTTAGTCATAGGCTTGGGATTTCAGTTGTAGGCTTGGGCCCAGTGAGGGTTAATCAAAATAGTTAGGAGAGCTGGACCTGAAATAGAGTTTTAGATGTTAGTAACTGATTACCAAATAACTGATGATCTGTCACTTGCATGTTTGTTTAGCTGTGCTTAGAATAATGAGCAGAAACATTGATAAGTTGGTGTATAGAATAAAGACAATTACCAATTTCCTCCCTTTGTGGGAGCCCATCCAAAAGTCACGCAAGAAGAAACTTAGAGGTCACTGAAGTAATTAGAATTGTTAAAACTCAGAAAGGCATAAAGGTCAGAGTGAGGAAGATGAGTTACTTCATCTTCCTTAGGACCACTGACCCAATTCAGGACCACCGACTCCATTCAGATCACACACTACGCATGCTTAATAACATGTAAGCTCATTTCCATACAAAGCGGAGAATGGGAGGTGTCAACACTATGAATATGCATTTTGTATTTTGGATATTCATCATACGTGGAAATAAAAGGTATCATGTTTGCTTGTATCGGGGCCTGCGTCTTAGGGAGCTATCCCACGCAAAAATAAAACATACACTTTCTAACACTAAACTGCTAAGAGTTTTTGTCCGTCTCAGCTGGATATTGATATTAGATCAATATTCATATTTTGGTAAATCATAGTTAGCATAGGAGAAAGGCATGCTTGGTATGTAGTGTGATAGTTAGGGCTAGCTTTTAGTTTTGCAATGTTATTACGAAACATAGATATGGTCTTGGCCAGTTGCCCCTTGTTTCTAAAAAGGGCTATAAAGGGACTTTCTGAAATAACTGAGATGAGATCTCCCCACAGAAAGAAGACTAATCTATTGGCAGCAGACCACGAGGACTTCGTCTCATCCGTTGGTAGCCATTACCCCCCTTTCTTCCTCTCTACTCTTTTACTTTGTTTTTCTTTATCTCTCTCTCTCTCTTTCTCTCCTCTATCACATTACCATGTTGTGGGTACTTAAAAAAGGTGAAAAGCTGATTAAAACTGAAATCCCTTGTGTGCTTTTGCACTCTGAGATCTGTAAACAAACCATCACAACCCTCGCTTGTATTAGCAGGTCGTGACATTAAACTGGCATCACGGACAGGATTTCTGACAGACAGAAGGGGTTGCAAGGTTGTGTGTAGTCTGTAATAGGGGAAGGACGTTTCACTCCAGCCGCACCTAGCCCGACACCCCGAAAAGGGTGAGCGGTGTCTAGAAAGCAAGGGGGGTGACTCGAATTTCCTGCAAACTGCACACGCCGAGGTGAAAAGCACCCCATACTCAGCTGAGGGCTCTGTCTTCAGATTTTTCACAAAAGATCTCTTAGTGTAAAAGGGGGAACTGTTTTGGTGGGTGTGTGTGAATTTGGACTGCTTGGTGTAGTGAAGAGACAACCATAAGTAAGTTAAGGAGTATCTCCCAGGCAGATTTTGGTCTCTTCACCCACCCAGGGAAGCGAAGGGAGACACAGCGAAGCTGTTTGTGTCGCAGTGTGTAATTAAGTTTTACCTCCCTGTAGTGGTTTTGATCCCTTCATAAAGTGACTGAAAACCCTGGTGCAAATAATAAAGCTGCATTTTATGCTGTGCTAGCAAAACATAATGGCCGGCCCTCTCCAGGAGGGGAAGAATGGGCTCAAAATAACTGGTTTAATTTGGAGAGTGTGACTGATAGAATATGTTCATTCCAACATGAGACAAAGTTTAAATTTGGCCAAAATAAAACCATAATCTGCTCCATTTTAGGAGCATGCCTTACAGCAGCTATAGATCAAAGCTTTAAGTAATGTAGTGAAGAGAAAGCAATCATAGATTCCCTTCAAAACCTAGTGGAAATTTTACAGGAGCAATCAGATGAAGAAAGGAATGAAAATCATTTGCTGCGGGCTGCTTTGAGGGAGGAATATTTTAAGAATTCAAAGAATGCTGACTCACCAAAAGAGACAGAGGAAAAGAAAACTCCTCACATTAACCAAATATACCCCCAGGAAGAACTAGTGCTAGTGAAAAATTGTGGGGAAAACTGCTACCCTCGTATGAGACCGCTAATTAAAACAGAATATAATTATATCAATGATGAAGATTTTGAACCACATATCACCACTAAACAAATACCATACACTGCTACTGAATTGGCTAAGTTAAAAAAAGGAGTACGGGTGGCTCCCCCACGAACCTGAGACGGAATATGTCTTCCACGTGTCTCTCACCAGAGGAGACCAAATTCAATTAACTGAACAGGAGGCCAGTGGATATTGGGGACGTGGAGTTTTCTTAACAACAGGAGACAAACATAACACACGGTCGCTGACTCAGCGTGCAGCTTTCTGGGCTGGGGGACTCAATCCTTTAGAAAGGGGAGACCCTTTCGCTACAGTTGGTACCCCCGATCAACTTCTAGAAAGCATCCACAAAGCCGCCTGTCTGCAAATGATCCATGAAAGGAAATTAACTCCTGGATATGAATCCCCCACGCAATTACCTGTGAAACCTGAACTGATGACCCCTTGAATTCGAGGCCTTCCAGAATCACTCAAATCTACAGCAGCTGTCCTTCAAAAAACCATAGCAGCTGTAGGTCCTGTAGAGAGGTTGGATAGATTCCTTGGAAACCCGAGCGACCAAACTGCATCTACCGATCCTGGGTTTACTCCGTATTCAACCCCCTCTCAGCCGCCAGGTTCACAATCAAATTCACCTGCCAGTGATTGCAAAGTTTGGACATGGAGTGAGGTTGCAGAAGATCTGATTAATTACAGTAGGAAATATGGACCTATAAAAATCCCAGAGGAAAAATCAGAAAAAACAAAAGGTGTCAGGTACATTAGGGCTCCTCATAGTGAAAAACCAGAGAATGTAAAACAGATCTCTAACCATCAGCATTGGTGGTATCAAAAAGGGGGTCCCCAGAAATGTGATGGATGGCTTGCCCCTTGATAAATTGAGTAAGGTAGTGTCTAACTGGCACTGCCGAAAACCCATTCTACCAAATCCGTCACTTCAACCCAGTGCACCCCTCCTCCCCCAGAATCTGGGCAGTGAGTCAAAGCCACTTCTCCCTCAAAGTCCGGCCAATGAGCCAAAACAGCTTCTTCCTCAAAACCAGGGAAACTAGACCCTCTGTTTCTTGTCAGTGGGCAAAGAAATGGAGCACAGGTATACCTGAGAATGCCCACTAAAAATAAAACAGGAGATATAATGATCACAGCTATTACAAGTCCTAAATGGGCACCTGTAACTTCTCTGATTGACACTGGGGCACAAATTTCTGCGCTGACAAAGAAAGATGCCCAGAGGTGTGGAATTGTTCCAACAAAGAACCAATATTGTGTTTTAAGTGCCTTGGGCACAACAGAATCTATGAATGTGGCCTTAGTCAAGCTCACTTTGCCTGGAGAGGAAAACCAACTCTCTATCAATGTGGTGATTGGAGATATTCCAACCAATTTATTAGGGATGAATGCCCTTGCTAGGAGGCAGTGGGAGGACTCAGAGGGTCTTCTGTGGTCTTTTGGCACACCACATTTTAACATCAGACTGCTCCAAGCTGCAGCCTCCCTACCATTCAGCAAAGTAACTAAGGTGAAACAATACCCCCTTCCCCTGGGTGCCAAAGAGGGTATCAAACCAGTGATACAGGAGCTACGAGAACAAGGAGTAATACTTAATACCCATTCTCCTTTCAATTCTCCGGTGTGGCCAGTGCGAAAGCCTAATGGGAAGTGGAGGCTGACAATAGATGTTCGTAGGCTAAACGCTAACACAGACCCTCTTACAGCAGCAGTCCCAAATCTAGCAGAATTAATAACATTGATTCAAGAAAAGGCTCATTCAATCATGTCAAAGACATGTTTTTTATGATACCTTTACAGCCAGAAGATATGGACCCTTTTGCTTTCACATGGGAAGGACAGCAACACACTTTCACTAGGTTTCCCCAAGGGTACAAACATTCTCCTACCCTGGCTCATCACACTTTAGCCCAAGAGTTTGAAAAAGTACCCAAAGCGGACAATCTAGCTGTTCATCAATACATTGATGATACCCTTGTGGGAGGAGATGAAATAGAAGAAGTGAGAGATACCCAACAGAAAATAACCTCCCACTTAGAAAGCCCGGATTTGCAAATTCCCTCAGAAAAAACCCAAAACCCTTCACATGAAGTGAAATTGTTGGGAATTTGGTGG
The DNA here is from genome assembly GCF_965178545.1 of Coloeus monedula. Lineage (NCBI taxonomy): Eukaryota > Metazoa > Chordata > Aves > Passeriformes > Corvidae > Coloeus > Coloeus monedula. The sequence goes on along the minus strand of NC_138782.1, from coordinate 8,468,706 downwards.
AAAGGAGGTATGACATGTATCCCACCTGATACCCTGACCTCTTTAGATCAGATTAAAATGCCTGAATCCAAAAGAGATCTCCAACATGCTTTAGGATTTTTAGTGTTCTGGAGAAAACACATCCCAGATTTTCCATAATTGCCAGACCTCTTTATAACTTGTTAAGAAAAGGGACAAAATGGGAATGGACTGCTTCTCAAGAAGAAGCATTGCAATTGTTGGTTTTTGAAGCAACAGCTCACCAAGCCCTGGGTCCTATTCATCCTACAGATGCTTTTCAGGTGGAATGGGGATTTGTCTCCTTAGGGTTGTCAGTGCACATATGGCAGCGGGGTCCTGAGGGTCCGACGAAGCCTGTTGGTTTTTACTCCCGTGGCTTTAAAGATGTTGAAAAAAGGTACACTACCTGGGAGAAAGGATTGTTTGTGGTTAGCTTAGCTCTCCTAGAAGTGGAGAAGATTGCACGACAACAACCAATTGTTTTGAGAAGCCCTTTCAAAGTTATTAAGGCCGTCTCTACTGGCACCACCCCCACCAGACGGGGTGGCCCAGAGAGCCTCAGTAAGGAAGTGGTATGCTCAGATTGAACATTCTTGTAGCGTCTTCTCAATAACTGAAGGAGCTGTAAAAAATCTGGCAATCCAAGAAACTGAAAACTTGGGTAGCAGCCAAGACAAACCTGCCTCAGTCATTAAAGTAGCCCCTCCTTTTTCCCCAAAACAGTCAGCAAATTCTTGGTTTACGGATGCTTCTGCCAAGCGAGAAGGAAAGGTGTTGAAATAGAAGGCTGTAGCCCTCCACACTTCCTCAGGTGAACGAATTATCACAGAGGGGGAAGGCAGTGCCCAAGTTGGCAAGCTGATAGCTGTTTGGAGTGTTTTCCAACGTGAGGCACAGAATACTTCTCCTGTCTGTATCTACACCGATTCCTATGCTGTGTTTAAGGGATGGACTGAGTGGCTTCCTTTTTGGCAGCAAAAGGATTGTGAAGTTAACAGAATCCCAGTATGGCAAAAGGAAAAGTAGCAAGAAATTCTAAGTATTGCAAGTCCAGGGAATTTTGCCGTGGAGTGGGTAGCCTCTCACCAGACAGATGGAAATCCAGCAGGAGAGTGGAACACTAGAGCTGACGAATTAGCAAGACTAAGTCCTGTGAAAAAAGATCAAATTACAGAGGACTGGGAGCACTTCTTAGAATGGTTGCATGTAAAAAGACAACACACAGGTGCAAAAGATTTGTACAAAGAAGCCCTTGCTCGCGGTTGGTCTGTTACCAGAGAAATGTGTAAAACATGCCTATCAGCCTGTGAACAATGCCACAGACGGCTAGAAAGACACCCTTTGGAAGATTACCCTCTGCATTTAAGAAAGGGTAAAGGCTTACGGGACACATGGCAGGTAGATTATATTGGCCCCTTTAAAAAGTGAGGAGGTAAACACTTTGTGCTGGTAGGAGTAGAGATTATATCTGGGTTAGTCCAGGCCAATGCTTTTAAAAGAGCTACAGGAGATAATACTGTTAAAGCATTGCAGGGATGGTTTGGAACTTTCCCAAAACCACAAGAAATTCAATCTGATAATGGGTCTCACTTTACTGCCAAAGTTGTACAGGACTGGGCAAAAGGTGAAGGGATTAAACGGACTTTTCACACCCCTTACTACCCTCAAGCTAATGGCATTGTAGAAAGGACCAATGGTCTCTTGAAATGACTTTTGAAACCACAGGAGGGAAATTGGGATGTTCGGCTATGGGAAAGCTGTGTGAATGATAGATGGGGGGTAAACGGGTGTCCCAAAATCACTGTCTTTTTCCCAACAGCTCCAAGCATAATTCTCTCACTACATGGACCAAATGATCCTAAGAATCCTGCACACTACCCTGGACAACCTGTTTTGGTAGACCTCCCTACCGCAGGAGAAGTACCACTAGTGCTAAAAACCCCTCTGAATAAATATGCCCATATGGGTAGCCTCTGATGCCCGTGGGAGAGAGCATTGGATACATACACGCTGCATAATTCCATTGTTCCAATTTTCTGCCTTTTGGTGGCAGACTGTTGTGTTTACTTTTCACAGAAGAACTCCGAGGGACGTGAAGAAGAGCACATAAACCATGATAAGACTAGTGATACTTTTCTGCATCCTACCACAACACCAGGGCCAAAAACCAGCTGAGTGGCCATGGTCTGAAGCTACCATTAGGTACACTAGTGCTCTAGGATCCTATCCCAGAGATCGTTGCCCGAACCTAGCCACTGTAGCACTGCACGACTCTGAGGTATACCGTCCAAGTGAATGGGGATGGGACTTGAAGGATTGGACTAGAATCCTAAAAGGAACAATTGGTGAAAAAATTAAGGTAGGATGCAGAAAAGTAGAAGGATCTCTTTACCAGAAAGCTTCCACCATTGCAATCGCTGGAAATTTTCTAAAACCAGATGGGAAAAGTGATTTGCACCCCAACATTACGGCCAAACTCTGCCCTACAACAGAGTGGGTGTGTGACAAACAAACCCTCTTCATCCTGTGTTGTTGTCAGAAGAATGCTGGTAACTACACCTTAGACCCCAGTGCCAACAATGTTGAAATCACAAAGCTTTGCAGAAACAAACTAACTGACTGCTGGTATAACTTTCCTCTAACCAAACCAACCTATGTAACATGCAATTGGCAAAATAACCCGGCAGATAAGCCAAGTCTGAAAGGTTTAACTTATAAATTCAAAATAAACGCCGTAGCAAAGCCCATACTGAGTGCAGTAATCACATACCACAGTATAAGTACCCCCCTTGTGTTAGATGACAAGAATAAAGTTTTTCCACCCTTTATGGTAACCCGAAGTGACGATGTTACAATACGATGTGGATTAATTGCTGAATTTTTTACCGAACCTATACACAGTTATAGCATTGGACCTCATGGCCGTGTTTTGTTTTGTGAAATTCAAAATCAAGATTGTTGGCTAAACCTTAATTGCTCTACAATTTTCCCATAAAGTCATGTGTGGTAAAAACAATACAAAATACTGGGGGGAAGTCAAAGTCGATGTTGCAATACTACCACCCAACCACCGGTCATGCTAAGCCTGAGAATTTTTGAAATTGGACCATGTATAATCACAAAAACAGGCCAACAACAAATATTGTTCAATCCGGCATGGTCCCTTAAACAAGTCAAGTTGCTGATGCAAAACAATGTCTCAGAAGTTCAGCCAGCTTGTTCACCTTTTCTGCAAACTTCCTTCAAGGGGTGGACAACCTGGTTGCAAAAGCGGAACCCTTCTAAGAAACGAACGCAAAGAGACATAACCGGTGTTGTGGGAACAGGATTGGGAATCTTAAATAGTATTGATTCAGAAGTACTAATGAATAAATTGGCTGCCACAACTACAGATTTGACTAAAATACAACAACCCATCAGCGGTTGTTATCAAACATATTACCAAATTGAGAAAAGGTAAATGTGAATGACCACAAATTGATAATTGGCATGCTCCGTGCTACACAAAACAACATTTCTTTGGCTCTCAGCTGCGTCCAGGCTCAATTGTGGATGCAGTCAGTTGCTGCCTCAATTATAAGAGAAGGCAAAGAAGGCACTTTTCCTACTGAAATTCGGAAAATAATCTGGAACGGTGCCAGATTTCCAATCCTGGTGGAATTTAGTGACTTTTACCTACAATCCCATCACAAACACAGCCACAGCCTTTGTACTAACCATACGTAATGCTTCAGTGCATTTGATATTCCCTATCATTGCATTAGGGCTGAACCACGATGCAGCTATTCTCTACCCTTTCCAGCATAGAGAATGGGCCCGTTGAATTGGTAAGAAGTGGCAAACTGCTAATTTGGAAACTTGTATTGTCTGAGAACAACAAGGGTTTATCTGTGAAAGTAGTGCCATTAGACCTCAAGACATTTGTTTGGACACAGAACAAAATATCAATATTTTGAAATCCATCCTAAGAAGATTCCTGAAACAGTGCTTGTGTATGTAGGCAATGGATGTGCATGCTTAAGAACTGCATGTGATAAGGTATTTATAGAAAATTTAGTAGTAGATACTAAAATCCATTCAAATTTTTGTGCTTGTAACTTTATTAAAATCACAGGATGTGATTTCTCTTATTTAGCCCCACTTACTTCTTATTGTCTTTTACAGTCCAATTACACACTGATCCACCAATTATTGCCTACCCCCATTGGAATGAACCTTACTTTGGTAAAGCCCTTGTTGCTTCACCAGGATTTCATTGGAATTTTGGAAAAGATCAAGAAAAACAGACAGAAAACCTTGGTAACTGTTCATCACAATGTGAAAGAAATACATCGTGTTCTAGAAAGAGGAAAGAAAGATGCTGGACACAGCTGGTGGGATACTCCTTTTGGGTGGTCAACTACTGCTACAGGTGTCCTGAACAAATTGTGTCATCCCATCCTTGTTCTCTTGATTTTAGTTTTGATTGGTTTAGTTTTATCAGCAATCTTACACATCATGAATTGCAGAATGATGAAATGGTTAACACAATTGACATCTGTAATAGATGTGCGCAACTTGGACAATATCCCATCCACTGTGGACACCCCTAAGGTTATTGACACAAGATGAACTACGTGAGTATTAAAATAAGATAAGACATGATTAAAAATTACATGTGTATTTTGATTAAAAATTACTTATTCCTTCTTTTTCCTTTTCTTTTCTTTCTCTTTTCTTATTTTCTCTACCCTTTTCTGGGATAGGCTACCAACATTGATGAGTCCTGAAGACTTCGCAACAACACTACAAAATCGTGCTGATGGAGCTCTCCTGATGACAATCATGAGTCATGGGGTGGTGTAAGAGACGGTCTGAAGATCCCTCATCTGCCTCACGATCATCGCCGAGGACAGAGGCTAAACACAGGAGTTCTGACCTGCCTAAGATGGGATGTCTGCCAAGTGTTGCCTGCAGGTGTGCCCGCTGGGAACTGGTACGCGTTCCTGAGGAAATTTGTGCAGGTCACAGTGGACTGCGCTGTTCTTGCTGCCCAGGCAGGAAGGACTGCGCTGAAGCGGAAAGGAATGACCTGTCCTGTACACCTGTCCTGTACCTGTTTCCCAAAGCAACAGGCCTCATAACAACGGCTGTAGATTTGCCCCACCTCTTGGGGAAAAGGGGGAGATGTGGGGATACAGCTAGAAAGCAGAAGTGAGAGCACTGCTAAACTCATGCCAGAAGTAGACGGGCTAATGCTGCTAGGCCGCGAACCATGGCAGGCAGTATAGTTAGCACAGGAGAAAGGCATGCTTGGTATGTAGCTGTGATAGTTAGGGCTAGCTTTTAGTTTTGCAATGTTATTACGAAACATAGATATGGTCTTGGCCAGTTGCCCCTTGTTTCTAAAAAGGGCTATAAAGGGACTTTCTGAAATAACTGAGATGAGATCTCCCCACAGAAAGACTAATCTATTGGCAGGAGACCACGAGGACTTAATCTCATCCGTTGGTAGCTATTACCCCCCTTTCTTCCTCTCTACTCTTTTGCTTTGTTTTTCTTTATCTCTCTCTCTCTCTTTCTCTCCTCTATTGCATTACCGTGTTGTGGGTACTTAAAAAAGGTGCACTGTTTTGATTAAAACTGAAATCCCTTGTGTCCTTTTGCACTCCGAGATCTGTAAACGAACCATCACGACCCTCACTTATATTAACGGATTGTGACACATGTCCAAAAGAAAAAATCACTGGAACAAAAAGAGCAAACTGATCCAAGGTGAAAAACAGAAGCCCACGAAAATCTGGGGGAAAAAAAAAAAAGCAACTCACGTGCCTGATTCACAGATGCAACTCTTGCAAAACTTTTGAAGGCAGTCTCACTCCCTCTGCTGAACAATCAACTGGAGGAGATCCCACTCCAAATCTGTGGGAAACAACAAAAGTGGTGCAACAAGCACTTCATAGAATAAAAACTAAAACTCCACCTGAATAAATTAATGCAATTAACAACTTGTTTCACCTGGCTTTTTTTTTTTTTTTTTTTTTTTTTAGGAAATTTGTTTCTTTTCTAAGAATGTCAGACATCCCTGCATTGATGATAAAGAAAGCAGTTTCAGGGCAGAGAAAGTGCAAGCAGCAGAATCACACCTAAATGTGATAACCATTTATTCACGTGGACGCTGTCACTTTGTGTTAGCCCCAAGAAGTTTTACTTCTTTTTAATAATTGGTCTAGTGGGCCAAATTTTCACTTTTTAAGAACCTACCAACACATGGGATGGAGCTGCATGAAAACCAATGAAATGTAAAGTGTCACCACAATTGCTTGCATTGTCAGTTTGTTAATGTTTGTAATTTGTTTGTGTTTTCATTGCAAGTGACTTGGTGAAAGATCAAATAGTAGTTAAAGCATTCTATGTATTCTTGAGTTTAATTTTTCTCTAACTTGTTTTGTCTTTTTACTGAAAAATGGTGTGATTAAGGTCTTATGGACGTATAATTTGTCTCAACCAATTTTATCCTGAAAGTTGGTATAAGAATTTATACATATTTGAAATTATACAAATATGTTCTAACCTTCCCAGTTCTGCCTAAGAAGATTTCAAAATTATTATAATTTAGCTAATTTTTTAAAATTTACTATTTAGTGAATTAAAGAATCTTGACAAAACACAAGCAAATGTTACATAAGAAATGATTGAATCCCCCTTCCTAAACCAGGAGGGTTTTTTGCAGCCATAGACTGCAAATAGGACATGAATAAAATACAGAAAAGCCTTCTACCAGCTCTCAAACTAAAGTGCTGTTCAATCTCATGCCATATGTCTTAAGAAAGTATTTTATCTTTGCCTCACCCCACCTATTTATAGCACATTCTGCAATCTCAGACGGGGGTGCAGAATGTGATGAAGGCAATTTAGTCACTAAAATTCAAAGAAAAAAAAAAGGCTACTTGGATTAATGAAACTAATTTTGAAAGAGAATTAATTTCTTTTTAATCCCACCAACAGTAAAGCCCCAGTTTCTAGTTTGTGTCAAGATTACATTACAACACTGCTATAATCTGTCTCCTAGAAAACAGAGCATAGCCCTGATGTAAAGAAATGTTTGCATGAGAACATTTTGTATGGAAATGCTCTGTGTGTTAATTTGTATCATAAAAACTAATCCTTCATAATGTATAAAATTATCCAGCAGAGTAAAAATGTTAATATAACAAAAACTGGATAAAGAAGCTACAACCAAAGAAGCCTCCCCAAAGATAACTGGCTAAGACTTTAAAGTGTAAGTTAAACCACTAAGATTAGATAAAGGGAAAACCCATTCCTTAATCATCTCAGGCCTAGGAAAACAAACAAACAAACAAACAAGGCTGAAAGAGGAGAAATACCCATAGATAATGAAATAACAGATCAAGTGATCCCATTAGTAGGAGATGTTGAAATTCCGAAGAAATCAAAATGGGCTTCCCCAGTGATTATTGAACGCCTAGAAGGGGCACAACCAGTGTCAGTTAAGCAATATCCTCTAAAGCATGAAGCACCAGTAGAAATAAAACTAATAACTGCTAAATTTATTGATCAAGAGTTGTTAAGAGAGTATAGGTCTCCCTACAATACCCCAATTCTACCAATACAAAAGCCAAATGGAAATTATCAATTAGTTCAAGACCTGAGAGCGATAAATACAGTATTAAGAACACTGCATCCTGTAGTAGCCAATCCTTGCACTTTACTTACAAAATTACAAAGTGGCTGGGTGTGGTTTTCGGTTCTAGATTTAAAAGATGCTTTCTTTTGTCTGCCATTAGTTGAAAGCAGTCAGGAGATTTATGCCTTTGAATGGAAAAACCCCACAACAAGGAAAAAAGCCAGCTTACATGGACCGTATTGCCACAAGGATTCCAAGAATAGCCCCACAAGAATTGGAGATCAATTAGCTAAAGAACTGGAAGCCTGGACACTGCCACTCTGGGAAGGTACACTTCTGCAGTACATTGATGACCTACTAATAACAACAAGGACCCATGAAGACTGCAAGGAATGGGCTGTAAGTCTTTTAAATGTTCTGGGACTAAGTGGATACAGGCTCTCCCCTGAAAAGGCTCAGCTAGTCCTCCAAAAAGTGAAATATGAACTGGCAGGAGGAGAGAGAGCCTTGGAAAATAACAAGAAAGAGACAATTTGTCAGATGCCCCAGACAACTACAATCAAAAACCAAAAAAACTAAGAACTTTTCTGGGAATGACAAGACAGTGTAAGTTATAGATCTACAGCTATGGACTAATTGTGAAACTCTTATACCAGTTCCTAAAAGAAATGGAGGGGACCCACCTATGCTGGACACCAGAGACTAATAATGCATTTGTAGCTCTGAAACGTGAGTTAATGCAAGCTCCGGCACTGGGCATACTGGATGTCATGAAACCTTTTCTGTTGTTTTCACATGAAAGGCAAGGACCGGCATTGGGACTTTTGGCACAGAAGCTAGGACCGTACAAAAGGCCAGTGGCTTATTTCTCCAAGCAGCTGGACGTGGTCAGCCAAAGATAGCCCGCCTGCCTGTGTGCAGTGGCAGCTGGGACCCTGAACATAGAGGAAGCCCTCAAGTTCACAATCGGCCAGCAGATAACCATTTTTGTCTCACGTACAGCATCAGCAGTGCTCACACAGAAAGGAAATCACTGGTTAACCCCATCTCACTTTCTCAAACACCAAGCTGTCCTAACAGAATCGGAGGATGTGACTATCCAAGTAATTAACATCTTCAATCCAGCAGCTTACCTCCAGGGCAAGGCCGCTGAGGAGCCTGTACATCATGACTGCATTGAAACCATGGAGGCAGTTTACTGTAGCCACCCAGACTTGAAGGACTCTCCACTAGAAAACGCAGACAACTGGTTCACTGATGAAAGCACCTATGTCAAGAATGGTAAGCGGTTTGCTGGCTATGCAATTACAAGCACAGATGCTGTCATTGAAGCAAATCTGTTACCTGTGCAGTCATCAGCTCAAAAGGCTGAAATAATAGCCCTAACTGGAGCCTTAGTATCAGCTGAAGGAATACCTATCAACATTTGGACTGATTCCAAGTATGCTTTTGGAGTAGTACACGCTCCCAGGGCTATTTGGAAAGAAAGAAATTTATTGGCCTCACAGAAGAAATCAAGCATGCTACTGAAATTTTACACTTGCTGGAAGCACTGTCAAAACCTTCAAAAGTAGCTATAATGCACTGTAAAAGACACTCCCAAGGTAACACCATCCCTGAACTGACAAATGCTATGGCAGACAAAACAGCAAAGGCAGTGGCTAGTAAGGTTCAAGTTCAAGGCCTTGCTTGAATCCCTTCTAGCATCCTTAGGAATAAAAAACCCCCACCATACAACACTGATGATTTAAATTGGATACAGGAAGAAAAGGGACAAGTAAGAACAGACGGGTGGGCTAAAATAAAAGATCTCATCGTCATACCCAGAAAACTGTTAAAATTATTTATCCAAAGCAAACATTCTAAAACACATTAGGGAGTTGACGCCTTCCATAACCACTTAGAAGACAAAGTAATAGCACTGAAATTGAAGGAGACAAAGGAAGAAAAACAACCCTAATACCACTGTTAGGCTAAGCACAGAGACTATCCCTAAAAGAGTTTTACCAAGAGATGTGTGGCAAATTGACTTCTCTGAATTCCCTAGAAAAGGGACATAAAAGTATCTCTTAGTCCTCACAAATACTTTTACAGGTTGGCCAGAAGCTTTCCCTTGTAGAACAAACAAGGCTAGAGAAATTGTTAAAGCTTTAGTACAAGAAATTCTTCCACGATTTGGGGTACCGAGGGAAATGAATTCTGATAGGAGATCACACTTTGTAGCCCAGGTAGTGCAAGGAGTGAGTCATCTACTGAGTATACAGTGGCAACTACATACACCATATAGGCCACAAGCAAGTAGACAAGCAAAAAGGATGAATTACTTAATAAACCAACAATTAGCCAAAATTTGTCAAAAAACTAATTTCTCTTGGTATCAGGCTCTGCCCATGGCTTTGTTAAGCATTTAGGTCCAGAATTACAATCACTACGTACTACAGTTGTTCATCGTCAACCACCACCACCACCTGATAAACCCATTCATAATATGAATCCAAAAGACTGGGTTTATATTAAGTCTCTTTCCGGAAATCCAGTCCAGGAAAAATGGGAAGGACCTTATATTTTGGGACAAAACGTGAACCTAGCATCAGATTACCTTAGATAACACTTCTTGCAAGTTTAAAGAGATAGAAGAGAGACTTACAGTGACGTTACCCAACTTACCCTGGCTTAAACAACTGTTTGTAATAGTTATTTGTGTTGTTACGTTCTTATTTACTGATTGTATTAGTAGTTATCGTTATATGATATTAGGTGCTCAGTATCTCAATGCTTATGCTCAATGGCAAAAGCACAAACTTAGAAACAAGATAGAGAAGGGTACTTACATTCAAGACATGCGAGGTTTATAAAGAACTAAAAACGATCAAGGAAAAGGGGGGATTGAGAAGGGGGATGATCCATAGTTAACTCATGTAAACACAAATAAACTATTAAGAGACAGCAAATGTTAATCACAAAACCTAAGCAGCAGGATTGGCCTTGATCTTGTCAAGATAAGAGGAACAGGATCTTTTGAAAACCAGCACAGAGATCGCTGAGTCATCCAGCCAAGGACGGTGCATGTTCCAGAAAGAAAGGTAAAAAGTGCATTGTGACAAAGACTACTGATCTTCACCAGAAAGACCCCTGAGGAAGAAGAGGAGCCTTCCTCAGTGCGACCACCTGGGTACACAGCGCATGCGTGGCACGTATGCTAATGATATTAATGACTTCTGAGAAGTAATTTCTATAACCACTCCTATCCCAAGGAATGTGATGAATATTCATCAATTTTACACATAATGCTGGACTGTACGGAATGGTCTGCCTCTGTGTGTGTGTGTGTGTGTGTGTGTGTGTATGTTAGGAGGAGCGATCCCCCTCCCACCCAGCGACGAATAAAGCAAACACCTGCTTCTCTGACTGTCTCTGAAGCGTCTCTAGGCCTGGTTTTGGGCAATTCAAAATAGGTGAATACACATTACAACTACCCCTGAAGTTGTTGCGTAGGCAGATTTCAGAGGAAAGGATTTCATCTTCATCACTCTCCTTCTTTCTTTTGAAAGTTTTGACAGAATTAAGAACTTTTAAAAAATCTGATATCACTGATGCTCACCACTCCTCCAATTAGACTACGCTCACTTACACTGTGCTGAGGACAACAAAGGCCAGAGCTTTGGATATCTCCCGCTTCTGCCCTAGGAATTGCTTCCAGTGCTGTACATTTGCTCCAGCTGCGAAACCAAACCAACAGAACCAAGGAAGTTCTCTCTGAATGAACCAAGATTTCTCTTGACGGCTACAGCGGCAGTCATGGCAGTGAACACTGCTCTTCACTGGGCCATTCCTCTGAAAAAAACGTGCACCACCTCTCAACCTAAACCATTAAGCCTCCTGGTGATGCTGACTGACAAAGTGTCCAACTGCAGTTAGATTCCAACAGCTACTTCCAATGACCTGTCAACAGAGCTTTGCAGACTTGCAACAGTCCAACAAACTAAAGGGGCTATGTTTTATGGAGTGCTGCTTTTCAAACATCATTGATTTATGGCCCTTTGCCGAGTTAAGTGAAGGTGGCCTGTCCACCTTGATCAAAGTCAGTAGAATTTTGGCCCAGTTTGCTGTCATGCAAAAGTGCTGGGAAAGCAAGGAACATTTTGTTTTAAAACTTTTGTGTGGCAAGGAGCATCACATTTCTAAAATAGTAGTGTGCTAGAAACAGATTGGGAGGAGGTAGTAAAGACTTTTGAAGATGATTTCAAGTGGCAGCAAAGCAGGCTTGGCAGAAGGCATAGGAGAATTTATAAAGAGTGGCTTATACACTATACAGGTGACCCGAAGGGGGATGACTACACTGTGGTACATGGAGCAGCTGGTCAATCTGAAAAACCTTATTTTTGCAAGCCATTGAAATATAAAATCGGGAAACAATGGGGTATTCGCAAGTTTTTATATTTACCCAATTCTCCAAAAGCACTTTTAGGAAGAGATCTATTGGAACAATTACAAGCAACCGTTATTTTTAGGAATGTGGAAATTATTCTGGAGGTAAATGACCAACAGTATGTGGAAATACTGAGCCTAATATTAACAACCAAAGACTCTGCAGAAGAAATTAGAGAAGAGATAATGAGTCAAGTGCTCGCATGAGTCTGGGCCACAGATGTACCTGGGAGAGCCAAAAATGCAACCCCAATACAGATCAAACTCAAAGAGGGAAAACAACCAGTTAGAATTAAACAGTACCCCCTCAAAAGGGAAGACAGAGAAGGAATTTGCCCAATAATTGAAAAATTCTTACAGCTGGGACTGTTAAAAGAGTGCCAGTCTGATTTCAACACTCCTATCTTGCCTGTTCATAAACCTGATGGGTCTTACCAGGTGGTACAGGATTTACAGGCTGTTAACAAGATAACTGAGGCTCTCTATCCTGTGGTAGCGAATCCTTACACTCTGTTAACATGCTAAACACCAGAGCTAACTTGGTTTACTGTTTTAGATCTAAAGGATGCCTTCTTTTGCCTCCCTCTCCATGAAGCCAGCCAGGAAAATTTTTGCATTCGAATGGAAAAGCCCTAAGAGTGGGCGCAAAACCCAGCTCACATGGACGGTGTTGCCTCAGGGATTTAAGAACAGTCCCACCCTGTTTGGAGAATAGCTCGCAAAAGACGTGGAGTCCTGGGAAGCCCCACCAGGAGAAGGGAAGCTATTGCCGTATGTGGATGACCTTTTAATAGCTACCCGAACAGAGGAAGCTTGCATAGCCTGGACGGTAAGCCTCTTAAACTTTCTGGGATTCCAAGGGTACAGGGTATCTAAGAAAAAGGCTCAGGTGGTGAAACAGAAAGTGATCTATCTGGGCTATGAAGTCAGTGCTGGGCAGTGAACTTTAGGGCAAGATTGCAAAGAAGCTGTCCTGGGTTGCAGTGTATTCTATTACCATCCTCATGAGCTGTTGAAATCAGGTGGGGCAGTGTTTCCTTGCCTCCTCCCCCCAGACTATCTTTCTGTTAATTGCCCATCATTGTCCTGCCACCTGACTCAGAGATAACTCCCTCCGGACTATCTTCTGTTAATGAGCCTAATCAACACTTTGCCTCATGACTCATTACCCCATTGTGAGATGCTCCACCCAGAGGGAGGAACCAAGCATCCCATCGTGGATATAATCTGGGACTCTGACCACCAGAGACAACCCTTCCCACTGGATTTCCAGAGGACAGGAGCTACACAGCCACCACTGGACTTTCTGAGGAAGAGCAGACTCTTTTACTACAGGATCACTGCTTCAGAGGACTGCAGCCACCATTCTGCCAGACTGCTACCACCACCCTACCTAACAGGGTGTCAGGTTGTACCTTGACTCTGTCAGTTTGACAGTGTTTTTCTTTTACTTTTTTCTTCCTTTTCTTTAATTTCCATTAAATTGTTATTCTGACTTGGTGCCTCCCACTGGTTTGTTTTCAAACTAGTACAGAAGCGATATGCCAAACCCCGAAACCCCAGACAGTGAAAGAGTTACGGACTTTTCTGGGGATGACAGGATGGTGCAGACTGTGGATTTACAATTTAGGGCTGCTCGTGAAACCACTATATGAGCTCATTACAAAGGAAAGCAGAGATCTCCAGTGTACAAAGGCCACGCAGGCCTTCAGCCAGCTAAAAAATGCCCTCATGTCAGCTCCAGCTCTAGGACTTCCAGATGTGAGTAAGCCATTCTTTCTATTTTCCCATGAGAAACAAGGGATCACCCTGGGAATACTAGCACAGGACCTGGGCCCATACCGATGGGCAGTTGCCTATTTCTCTAAGCAGCTAAATGCAGCAGCCAAAGGATGGCCTGGGTGCCTCAGAGCTGTTGCAGCAGTCGTGCTAAACATCCAAGAAGCACGCAAATTCACCTTGGGTCAGAAAATGACTGTGCTGGTATCCCACACGGTATCTGTGGTGCTGGAAGTGAAAGGCAGGCATTGGCTTTCCCCACAAAGGTTCCTGAAATTTCAAGCCATCATGGTGGAACAAGATGATGTAGAAATAGTGGTAACTAACATTGCCAACCCAGCTTCCTTTCTCAGTGGAAATCAAGGGGAACTGGTACGCCATGATTGCCTGGAAACTATCGAAGCCACCTACTACCGCAGGCCTGGTTCCTATGGTATATCACCGGGTCCCGCAGCCATAGAGAGGAGGAGGAGGAGAAGATCCAGCAGGCAGGAATTGTGTGGCAAGATTGATTTATTTAACTATTCTACAAACTCTTCTATAGACTTTTTTCTTCATAGTCTAATTGGACAAAGGACCAGCCACCCCTTGGGGGTGATTGGCCAAAATCCTAAAACATCCATTATCAAAATATTTTCTACTATACCATAAACAAGACTTTCCAAGGTTGCAGGTGGCTTGGTTGTTTACATTCCCTGCTACCTCTTCTGTGAGAGAGAAAAGTCTCTCACGGACTTAGAAAAATAACAAGAAGATCCTCACTAACAGCATTTTTGTACCTACAATTCCCCCTTTTTGTTTTATAAGATAACAACCCTACTATTAATCCTAAATAGAAATCTACATCAGTTATTAATTCTAAAAATGTCCTTAAGGCTTTAACTATCTCCATAACAAGAATTTTAAAGTTCAGTCTCTGCTTGTGGAAGGACCATCCAAGTCTCTGCTTGTAGAAGGACCATCTGCCTGATGGTCGACATCCTGGTCATCATCAGAAGAGTCATTAGGCTGATGATCTACATTCTGGTCGCCATTTGGGTGGTTGGCGTTCTGCTCATCATTTGGAGGTTGCCTGTTCTGCCTCTGGTGCCGTAGGGCAGGGCGAACGCATTTTGAAGGTAGCCACCGTACCCCAGTATCTGTGGAAATGCAAGCATACCCATGACCCCAAACGATAAGCTCATGTGGGCCTTCCCACTGGTTAGTGAGTAAATTCTGCACCCAGACTTTTGCCCGGGGCAGCTGTGTCTTGCCTGCAGACTGCAATGAGAGAAAATGATTCAGAATAACAGGATTATTTGAATTTTGTGGTACTGTAAGGCGATTAATTGTATACAAAGTTTTTGCTAGTCGGCTTCAGTAACCAAATCCAAAGGTTCCTGTGAGAATCATTGAAATACCATGAAAACAGCTCTTAATTCAACTAACTAAGCAGAGTGAGTCTGACTTGGATTGGTGTGTTAATCAACCACTGCAAAGGCAGTGTAGGATACTCTGCGCCCTTATGCACAGTGACCCCTGCTAAAAACTTGTTCAAGGTCTGTCAGCAGAAAAAATAATGAATGCCAGGTTTTGTATAATTCTAATGCTGCTGGCTCCCCAGTCGGGAGCTCGTGTCGGACAGCACAGCCAAGTTCCTGCCATAAGGAAAAGTCCAGGGCAGTATCTCTGTCCATGGAAATCCCTTTTAAAGTAGCCCAGTCTAATAATTCCCGAACTGAGTTTTCAGGAATGGAGGTGCACAATATGCTAAACACACCTTTCCAGACCAGTACGACAGCGTCGTTCTGTGAGCTGATGTTCGCCATTTCTCAGTTCTGTCGGACCTCCCGGTCCCGGGGGGAAAAAGGAACAGCGTACCTCTACAGGAATTCGGCTTGGCTCGCAACAGCAGGACACGTCAGAGAGTGCAGATCATGTTGGGCAGCACCAAATATTACCGCAGGCCTGGGCCCTAGGGTATATCACCGTGTCCCGCAGCCATAGGGAGGAGAAGGAGAGAAGATCCAGCAGGCAGGAATTGTGCAGCAAGATTGATCTATTTAATTATTTTACAAACTCTTCTATAGACTTTTTTCTTCATAGTCTAATTGGACAAAGGATCAGCCACCCCTTGGGGGTGATTGGCTAAAATCATAAAACATCCACCGTCAAAATATTTTTCTACTATACCATAAACAAGACTTTTCAAGGTTGTAGGTGGCTTGGTTGTTTACATTCCCTGCTACCTCTTCTGTGAGAGAGAAAAGTCTCTCACGGATTTAGAAAATAGCAAGAAAATCCTTGGTAGCAGCATTTTTGTATCTACAACATTCAGCCTAGAGATTATGTATATGTCAAGTCTCTTATAGAAAAGACTCTGGAACCACAGTGGGAAGGACCATTTCAGGTACTTCTCACCACTTACACCGCGATTAAGATCAGAGAACTGGATTCACCATACCTGAGTAAAGAAGGCTCCAGAGGCCCCTTTAAAAGTGACCCCTGGTGATTATGAACTGAAATTGAAGTTTACCCGAACAAAATGAAAATGTTAGGGTGGCACACCAGTATAACTAAGAAAATTGGGGTTTTTTTCAGTCATAATTGTAACCTCCAGTTGGGAAGTTATTCATAGGAGAGAAGACATATGGTCCCAAGCCTTTATGCGGTTTACTGGACTTGTGGGGAAATATTCTGATTTAAAGGTTTTAAGCCTGCTGTGGTCATGCACAGAAACCAAGTGTATACAAAGCAAGAATGGGAAAAACAACAAAAAACCTGGCAGCTTCAGGGAACTGTAGGAGAAGAAATCGAAATAGGATGCCGAATGATTAACGGAACTACTCATAAAAAAGCAACCCAAATTAGTGTCTCAACTACTCCTACAGACAAACATAATAAAATCCGTAGTCATTCAAGTGAAGCAGATTGTTGGTATAATTTTACATTAGTACAGACCGTTGAAGTAGATTGTCTTTGGGGCCAGGACAGTAATGGGCTCTCATTCAAATTCCAGATAAATGCCATGGCTAGGCCTACTACAACCTACGCCGGCAATCGGATCCAAACCCAGGTCACATCACTTAAACCTGAACCAAGGATTTATGAGATTGGCCCTTATGTAGTGAGGAACACAGGCCAGCAATTACTGCTGTTTAATCCAGAATGGTCTCTTAAGCGTGTAGAACTACTAATACAAATTGATATTTCTGAGATCCAACCAGCCTGTTCCCCTTTAATACAAACATCCTTTGAAGGGTGGACAGCCTGGCTGCAGAAGCAAACCCCCCCTCAAAGGCAGAATGCGGAGAGACCTGACCGGCATCCTGGGAACAGGACTGGGAGTTACAAATGGAATCGATTCAGAGAGACTGATGAATAAATTGGCCACGGCAATCAGTGACCTGACCAAATTAAAACAGCCCCTACAATCCTCCCTGTTAGCATTAGGAAACAGTCAGTGGCAAGTCTCAAAAATACTCCCAGACCTCGCAAAAATCAGCGACCTGGACCACGAACTGATATTAAACACACTTGGCATAGCTCAGGACAATATATCATTAGCCCTTAGCTACATACAAGCTCAATTATGGATGCAGTCAACAGCTTCCTTAATTATAAGAGAAGGTAATGAAGGTGTTTTCCCTATCAAAATCCAAGGAGCTGTTTGGAATAATGCTACTAAATTAGAAAGAAAGCTCCAATCCTGGTGGACCTTGGTAAATTTCACCTATGACCCAATGACTAATACAGCCACTGCCTTTGTGCTCACTATATGTAATGCCACAGTTTATGTAATTCATTCTATTGTTGCATTGGGACTAAACTGTGATGGGACAGTTTTTTACCCCTCTGAACACAGAGTATGGGCCCGGATGGTAGGAGAAAAATGGCAAATGGTAAATTTAGAATCTTGCATCACAAGGGGACAACAAGGATTTATCTATGAAAGTAATACACTTGATGCTAAAGACATATGTCTTGATGCAGAACAAGGCATTTGTCACTTCGAGATCCACCCAGACACTTCACCAAAACCTGTACTTGTATTTATTGGCCAAGGCTGTGTGTGCTTAAGAACTATCTGCACTTTTACGACGATAGATGACAGTAATATAAATGTAGCTGCCAGGAACCACTCGAATTTTTGTATTTGTAATTTTACCAAGATTGTTGGGTGTGACTTCGTATTTAGCACCAGTTGTGTCTCATCAGTTGATAAGGTCTAACTACACCATATACCATAAATTGCTACCCACACCTATTGGGATGGACCTCACATTAGTAAAGTGATTAGTGAAACATCAGGACCTAATTGAAATTTTAGAAGAAATCTGAACAAACAGGAAAAAGACCTTAGTCACCATCCACCATGACACACAAGAAATAAGCAGAATCTTGCAAAGAGTGAAACAAGATGCAAGTCATAACTGGTGGGACATGATTTTCGGGTGGTCACCCACCGCAATTGGTATCCTAAATACGTTATGTAACCCCATAATTATCTTATTAACTTTGGTTAGTGCCTGCCTTGTGTATGTCTATCATGCTGCTTATTTGGAACTATAGAGTACTAAAAAGGTTATTGGTTTTATCTACTTTGTCAAATGCCCATGGAAAAGCATTAAGGGATGCTTACCATAAATAATCATTAGGAAAATAATGTATGTATTAGTAAAAGACTTTACTACCTCTTTAGAAAAGGGGGGACTGAATCAGGGGGATGGGGAAGCAGAGATTAAATGATTTACTAAGAATTGGCTTATTAGAAGTAATGCATACAGCTTGCCCAACACATATTGTGCCCACCAAAGCAGGATGAGAAGATATGAGATTATTGATAAAGGGAAGGAATCTTGACCAAAGATCCTGTTTTTAACCTAAAGCTAACTCAAACCAGTCTCGAAGTTTGGACTTAGCTCAGGGGCATAAAGAGCATGCACAGGGAAGGAAGGTGATAAGTTCAGGATAAGGAAGACCCTTTACTTCATCTGAGGAAGACTCCTAATTCATTTCGGAGACCCCTGCCCACGACCACCAGACAACACTGCGCAAGCACAACACAGATGTAAATGACTTTCGGGCTCATTGTAATACGAAGCAAGGCTAGGAGGGGCGAGGCAATGAATATGTATAGGTGTATTGGGAAACTCAATGAATATGGAACTTGTAACTCGATAAATACCAAGCTGAATGCAGCTGTCGGCACGCATGACTTCGAAGGAATTATCCCCCATGCGTCCCAGCGCTGGAGTAAATATACCTACTTTACTACTTATTCTAGTAGTGGAGTCTTTCCCGCTCATCACATTTCTGTGACTTTCTTTTACACCTGCATTGTTTCATACTGCTGGTTTTGGGCACAAGTTCTTTGTACACTATTCTGGAAATAAAAAAAACCAGAAACAACACCCACCCCACCCTCACCACCGCCCCTTCCCCAGCCACAACCCTAACAAAACCAACCTGCAGAATGTTCACGATTTCAAATGAGAACAAGCATAGATGGGACATAAAAAGATGGATCCTCCTTAGACATTTAGGCATGCAGTGCTCTGCAATCAACTAAATTCTACTTCTCGTACACCAAATATTTGTCTTGGGAACTCTTTGTTCTCCATTCAAACCCTTCTGGCAGGGTAATCAAGGAGATACTCTACATATTTTTAGCACTTGTTGCACTAGTCAATCAAATCCAATGCACAACATTACTTGACTAACTGAGGCGGTGACAAGGTCGATTAAGACCTGTTCATGTCTTAATTTAGAGCTCTTCCAACTGCTTGAAAAGTGAAGCCTTGGACACTGAAGGTTCAGACTAAGGAGAATCCAAAACGTGGACAGCATCTCCCTTCTGCTGGAAGCCTTGAAGTCCACCACTGCAGTCTGCAGCCTACACAGATCATCTGAGTATTGTAAAAGTTCTCCAAGGAAGAACAAGAACAAGGCTAATGCATGCACACAAACGCTGATCAAAAGCACTTGATGCTCTTGGACAAAAATATGTAATCTTCACTTTTGGAAAGACAAGGTGACTACGGTTGTCTCTACAGTAGTAGTAGGATAAAAACCTTGAAGTTTTGCAAAACCTCTTTTCAGGGCTTTGTTAACTTCATTTTTGTTAAGAATTGGGGAACACAGAGAGACCTGTCACTTTTTTGCAGAATGCCATAGAAACTGCTACACTCACTTCAACAACAGTCCAAGTAACCTTCTCTGCAAATGCTGACCACATGCAGCTCTGGTTGATACAAACTCCCATTACCTAAGAAAGGAACAACTCGGCAAGCAGTTTGCAAAGACGAACAACTGAGCACGACTGCGGCTGATGACATGCCCTGACCTTTTTTGCCTTCAGCTGTGGGTGCCATACCCTCCTACCCTCACAGATGCCACTCAAAGCTCCTTGCGTGGAGCTCTCGCACCATCTATGCCAGCACCTCTGCCAAGCTGCTGCCCCTCTTCAGCACCACCGCATCTACCAAGAGGTAGCTGAATCGGAGGGCAGGAAAATGAGGTTGCCAATGGAGGGAAGTTGTTCCTGCTGACAGCTAAGCTCCAAGTTCAGCGTCCCTTACGTCTTGCCCAGGACGGGCGGGCGAACGCCTTGGCGGAGCGCGGAGCTGGGCGGGAGCGGTCAGCACGGCACCGAGCGGGCTCCCCACTCCCTCCCGCCCGCGCCGCTGCGGGGACCCCGGGTTCGCCGGAATCGGCCACGTGCTGCAGGGAGGGCAGCGTGGCAAAGGTGGCCGCCCCTCGTCGCCATGGGAAGGCCGGCCTCGGATCCCCGCTCTCTTCACCGGCACGGGCAGTGCCAGCAGTCGCTCGCTGCGGCCGCCGCTGGCCCGGCAGCTCCGTGGGGTCACACGGCACCTGCCGTGGGTGGCCGCCGAGCGACAGGAAGCAGAAGCGCTCACCTCCGCGCTGCTTGCCGCCCCGCCCGGGCGCTCCTCTCCTCGCACTACAACGATGGTTCCGGCCCGCCCCGCCTTCCCCATCACCTCCGGAGCAACGCGGGTGCTCTGAGCCACGCAGCACGCGTGCGGCCGAGCCCTACCAAGCTGGGTCATTTAATTTCCCACAAACTCCTCCTTCTCCTGCTAACAGATAATCTAATACCATCCAATGTTGAAATACCGCTTTCCTCATTTAAGTGGCTTGGTCAGCAAGAAGGTCAAGAGCTGTGGCTGGCTGGTCGGTTATTATTTCCGAGACAGCTTGTAACCTAATTATCCCATTCAAATGATAAATGGGTTCCCAGGCATCTGGGATTACTTCCTTAGGTTTCCAAGCTGCTGGTCCATCGTGTTGTGTAACTCGTTCTGGTGACCATTCATCTTTTCCCTGTTTTGGGGTGCTCCCTCCAGCCAGGGCTGCATCAGCTGACTGCTTTTCTCTAATTAAATCATCCCAGATTTTGATTCCTAAGCGATTTCCCTGAACTTGTGGTAGCAAAAAGAACAACAGTCTAATATACCCCATATACTAAGTTATCCCTGACCAGTTTGGAGGTAACCTGAGCTAAGCATGTTGGCCACAAATCCAATAATGTCCTTTCAAAGCCCGTGTTCCATTAGCAAAGGGGCCTTTGTCATCAATTGGTGGGTCAAAATACAGCAGGATTCCCAGGCCTAATGGTCCTCCAACAATAGTTGCCCCACCATAAGGGGTCACAGCATTTGCATTTCCAAGCTCCCACACAGGGTTCCCATCTGCATTTACATCTGCAAGCTGTTTGGTTGGATTTGGAGCAGAACTCACTAAGAGGGTTTGAGTTCCAATCCAGTGTTCCATTCCCACTGATAATCACGAGCCACGTGTTGCACTTGTGGAATTTTTGTGGGGACAGCTTAAAAATAGGTGATCAAAAAAACTCCTTGTCCCTCCCCATTGCTCTACAGGCTTCCAAATATTTTTGGTAAGTGTGGTAAGAACACCTTACGCAGCTACCATTAGTGAGCTGAACAGGTATTTGATTGCATTTGCCTTGATATTTGGAACAATTGAAAGGAGGGTAATAATAGGTCCAAACCCCCCAGAGGGGAAGTCAATTCATAAATGCCTTTTCCTACATAGACAAGCCCTGTCCTATTTAGGCAATAAGTGCCTGTTGGAGAAGAATGAAGTGGCTGTGAACTTCCTTCTTTGGCCCAAAATCCCGTCCCATTATGGCCCTCATGTTGACCCGCCATTTAGGTTCAGCTGGGCTAGCCAACCATGGCCACTCTTCAGATCCTCCTGGCCCTCCACAGAGCCAGCAATTGCTAAGGTTAAAAGCTTTTGCTACTTCTTCTCCTAAGGCTGCAAATTGATTCTCCCACTCCTGGCCTAAACTTAGCTGACCATATAAAAGTAGAATTATTGAGGAAGATATTTTAATAATGTGATCTAATTAGCTAGTCTAATTTTCCCGTTGTCTTCTGCACCACCTGTGGCAATTGAAGACACAGAAACCACTTAACCTAAAACAATGGCCGCAAGTATTAGCCCCCCAGTGAGTGGAGATTCTAGAGGAGGGATGCCCATAGAGACCATTTCAGCAGACGGTCTGAGGATAGGACTGTGGGGCTTCTTCCGATGTCAAAGCACTGGCTACTGCTCCGGCCCACTCCTGCAGAGTGTCAGTCACAGCCTCCCGGCCTTCTCCTCCAGCTGAGACGTACAAATCTCTGAGGCTTCAGAGACCTTGACACGAGTGTGACGGGTCCACCTGTGTTCCGCTGTCTTGATGGCAGTAACTGTCGTCACTGACACTTAGAATGGCCATGCCACTTTATCACCACTGGCGCTTCTTTCTACTCCTTAACTAGGACTCAATCTCCTGGCTGGATATTATAAGCAGCAAAGTCCAAAGGTGGGGTCAGTGCCAGCTGAGCTTCCTGTTGAAGGGGTTCCACAAGAAGCAGTATCCTGGCCACATATGGTTTTAAATATATATCACTTGCCTCTACCCCCCCACTAGGTTGAGACTTACCAGGGTAACTCCAAACAACAATTGAAAGGGGGATAACTGAATCTCTCTTCTGGGTCGGGCCCTCATTCTCACCAAAGCCAATGTCCAAAGGCCTATCCATGGCATCTTGGTTTCTATTACCAGCTTCAAATGTTGTTTATTTCTCTATTCATTGTTTTCTACCTGAGCCGAGCTCTGGCGGTGCCAGGGCCTATGGAAGTTCCATTGTATTCCTAAAGAAGCCAAAACCCCTTGAAGGATCTTTCCTGCAAAATGAGTACCCCTATCTGAGTCTATTGCTTCTACAATGCTGTACCTTGGAATGATTTGTTCCAAAAATGCCTTAATAACTGATCTGTCGTTGCTGAAGCAGTTGGAAATGCTTCTGGCCACCTTGCTAGCTGACATACGATTACCAGAAGATATTAAGCCTTCCCACTTGGGGCAGCTGAGGAAAATCCACCTGGCATCTTTGGAAGGGACATGCAGCCCAAGGCCTCTCTCCCCTGGCAAGTTACTTTGTAACTTGGCTGTTTGCTTTAGCACAGATCAAGCAACCTTCAACAGCTCGTTTTGCCAGTCTAAAAAGACCCCCAGCAACATACATCTTGAGGAAGGCTTCTGCCAATCCTCAGGAAGTGCAAGG
The DNA here is from genome assembly GCF_965178545.1 of Coloeus monedula. Classification (NCBI taxonomy): domain Eukaryota; kingdom Metazoa; phylum Chordata; class Aves; order Passeriformes; family Corvidae; genus Coloeus; species Coloeus monedula. The sequence goes on along the minus strand of NC_138782.1, from coordinate 8,445,291 downwards.
ACTGTCTTCATGGAGTTGTTTTAATATTGGCAGGGCCAAAGCATCTGGTATCTAATGTTTGCCATCCCTTGTAAACCAGTTATCGACTTTTTTATCTGCCACACTACTTTGAAGTACATCTCAAACTCCTCTGGTAGAAAAGACAGCGTCTCGAGCAGTGATTGAGTCACTGAGAGCAAAGGGGGATCTTGGAGAGTTCTGGCAAAGTGTTGCTTTCTGAGTTTCTTCATCCACCAAAAAGGAGACAAAGGCATCCTGTAACATTCTTCAACTACAGGGAAAGGACATGGGGCTTTTCCCATGGAGTCTCTCAACTGATTGTGGGACACAGCTCCCATTTTATGCTAACTTCCTGGCCATAGCACCCCACTGGCTGAGGTACTCAGGAGGTACAGACTTCCTGAACTGCCTACTCTATGCCTCTAAGCAAGTCAGCAACATCAAGCTCACCGGTGCACTCTGTACTTCCCCTCCCTGCTGCATCCTACCATCATGTTCTCTGGCACTTGGACACTGAGGGGAAGCGCAATTGCTTCCACCTAGAGCTGCAAGAGGAAGAGGCAGTGGCACAAGCAAGTGCCCTTGAACGTCCTCCTTCCAAATGCTAGAACGTCAATTCAGCAGGCAGGAGAGCGGCAGCCACCCTTCGTCTTGCAAGCCCCTAGGACACGCACGCCAGCCCAGTGCTCTGCGGCTTTGTCCTTCGCCTTTTCGAGCACGCCGTACCTTCGTTCTCCCGGAGGCGAACAGCGGTCTGCTTCTCGCACGGAACGCTGTGCCTGCAGCCAACCTCTCCAGTGCACTGCTTCTGCCCAAACACGCCTGGGCCCTGCACCTCTCCTTCTCAGTGCTACGTAGCAGCCCATTCCACCCCTCTTGCGATCCCAAGCTAAGTAGAAAGCTTCTCGGCTACGTCTCCCGCAGAGAGCTGCGCCAGGACAACAAGCTTGCAAAGACTTTGCTCCTGACACTAGTGGCAACGGGGATTTGCACCACCTTCCAGGAGCAGTCCTCTTGCCTTTTACAAGGTGCAAAAGCGCCCCCCCACTGTGGCTGTGCTGTCTGCCCGGTCCTTCTCAGCTCGAAGCACCACTGCGCACACATGACTCTCTCGCAAGGACCGAAGATCCCGACAGGCGTCTCGCACAGAAAAATGGGCCAGGACAAAACCGCGTTCTTCATCACCCCTTCTCGTGGCCCCGATTGAGCTGCTGTGTTTTCGAAGTCCTGCACACTGAAAGACTCATCCAGCAAGTGCTTCTCCCCTGGCATGTTTCGCTGAGCGAGAGCTACCATGGGCAGTGTGGACACCGCGAAACCGAAGCGGTCTCCCGGTAGCTCGAGCTGGGGAAAAACCGTGCACAGCACGCTGAAAAGCGGCAAAGTGCAATGGTCTCGCTCGGCTTATCTTCTGCCCAGCCAACGAAAGGCGAAGAAGGAAGCCTCAGAGCACCGGGCTTGTGTGTGCAGCGTGCCGAATTGCAGAAAGTGCAGCCGAAGCTCGTTGACTGTCCTAGTCAGCTGAGCATGTTCTTGCTGCCTTCGGCTGCAGCTCACCCAGAAGCTGGCGTCAAAGCAGAAGGCCTTCTGAAAGGCACCCCGTCTCCGAGCAGGCTTCACAAAGGGCACATCACACTGCGGCTCTGCAGCTTTCCTCTGAGACAGATGACTGCATTTTCCTCACATCGTGATTCCGTTGCCAGCCTCCAGCAGCTTGCTCTCATGGAGAAGGGCTGTCGAAGTAAAAGCCAGTGCCGGGCTGCATCTTCGCCTTCTGCACGTCTGCAACATCAAGCTCACCGGTGCACTCTGTACTTCCCCTCCCTGCTGCATCATGTTCTCTGGCACTTGGACACTGAGGGGAAGCACAATCGCTTCCACCTAGAGCTGCAAGAGGAAGAGGCAGTGGCACAAGCAAGTGCCCTTGAACGTCCTCCTTCCAAATGCTAGAACGTCAATTCAGCAGGCAGGAGAGCGGCAGCCACCCTTCGTCTTGCAAGCCCCTAGGACACGCACGCCAGCCCAGTGCTCTGCGGCTTTGTCCTTCGCCTTTTCGAGCACGCCGTACCTTCGTTCTCCCGGAGGCGAACAGCGGTCTGCTTCTCGCACGGAACGCTGTGCCTGCAGCCAAGCTCTCCAGTGCACTGCTTCTGCCCAAACACGCCTGGGCCCTGCACCTCTCCTTCTCAGTGCTACGTAGCAGCACATTCCGCCCCTCTTGTGATCCCAAGCTAAGCAGAAAGCTTCTCGGCTACGTCTCCTGCAGAGAGCTGCGCCAGGACAACAAGCTTGCAAAGACTTTGCTCCTGACACTAGTGGCAACGGGGATTTGCACCACCTTCCAGGAGCAGTCCTCTTGCCTTTTACAAGGTGCAAAAGCGCCCCCCACTGTGGCTGTGCTGTCTGCCCGGTCCTTCTCAGCTCGAAGCACCACTGCGCACACATGACTCTCTCGCAAGGACCGAAGATCCCGACAGGCGTCTCGCACAGAAAAATGGGCCAGGACAAAACCGCGTTCTTCATCACCCCTTCTCGTGGCCCCGATTGAGCTGCTGTGTTTTCGAAGTCCTGCACACTGAAAGACTCATCCAGCAAGTGCTTCTCCCCTGGCATGTTTCGCTGAGCGAGAGCTACCATGGGCAGTGTGGACACCGCGAAACCGAAGCGGTCTCCCGGTAGCTCGAGCTGGGGAAAAACCGTGCACAGCACGCTGAAAAGCGGCAAAGTGCAATGGTCTCGCTCGGCTTATCTTCTGCCCAGCCAACGAAAGGCGAAGAAGGAAGCCTCAGAGCACCGGGCTTGTGTGTGCAGCGTGCCGAATTGCAGAAAGTGCAGCCGAAGCTCGTTGACTGTCCTAGTCAGCTGAGCATGTTCTTGCTGCCTTCGGCTGCAGCTCACCCAGAAGCTGGCGTCAAAGCAGAAGGCCTTCTGAAAGGCACCCCGTCTCCGAGCAGGCTTCACAAAGGGCACATCACACTGCGGCTCTGCAGCTTTCCTCTGAGACAGATGACTGCATTTTCCTCACATCGTGATTCCGTTGCCAGCCTCCAGCAGCTTGCTCTCATGGAGAAGGGCTGTCGAAGTAAAAGCCAGTGCCGGGCTGCATCTTCGCCTTCTGCACGTCTGCAACATCAAGCTCACCGGTGCACTCTGTACTTCCCCTCCCTGCTGCATCATGTTCTCTGGCACTTGGACACTGAGGGGAAGCACAATCGCTTCCACCTAGAGCTGCAAGAGGAAGAGGCAGTGGCACAAGCAAGTGCCCTTGAACGTCCTCCTTCCAAATGCTAGAACGTCAATTCAGCAGGCAGGAGAGCGGCAGCCACCCTTCGTCTTGCAAGCCCCTAGGACACGCACACCAGCCCAGTGCTCTGCGGCTTTGTCCTTCGCCTTTTCGAGCACGCCGTACCTTCGTTCTCCCGGAGGCGAACAGCGGTCTGCTTCTCGCACGGAACGCTGTGCCTGCAGCCAAGCTCTCCAGTGCACTGCTTCTGCCCAAACACGCCTGGGCCCTGCACCTCTCCTTCTCAGTGCTACGTAGCAGCACATTCCGCCCCTCTTGTGATCCCAAGCTAAGTAGAAAGCTTCTCGGCTACGTCTCCTGCAGAGAGCTGCGCCAGAACAACAAGCTTGCAAAGACTTTGCTCCTGACACTAGTGGCAACGGGGATTTGCACCACCTTCCAGGAGCAGTCCTCTTGCCTTTTACAAGGTGCAAAAGCGCCCCCCACTGTGGCTGTGCTGTCTGCCCGGTCCTTCTCAGCTCGAAGCACCACTGCGCACACATGACTCTCTCGCAAGGACCAAAGATCCCGACAGGCGTCTCGCACAGAAAAATGGGCCAGGACAAAACTGCGTTCTTCATCATCCCTTCTCGTGGCCCCAATTGCACTGCTGTGTTTTCAAAGTCCTGCACACTGAAAGACTCATCCAGCAAGTGCTTCTCCCCTGGCATGTTTCGCTGAGCGAGAGCTACCATGGGCAGTGTGGACACTGCGAAACCGAAGCGGTCTCCCAGTAGCTCGAGCTGGGGAAAAACCGTGCACAGCATGCTGACAAGCGGCAAAGCACAATGGCCTCGCTCGGCTTCTCTTCTGCCCAGCCAACGAAAGGCGAAGAAGGAAGCCTCAGAGCACCGGGCTTGTGTGTGCAGCGTGCCGAATTGCAGAAAGTGCAGCCGAAGCTCGTTGACTGTCCTAGTCAGCTGAGCATGTTCTTGCTGCCTTCGGCTGCAGCTCACCCAGAAGCTGGCGTCAAAGCAGAAGGCCTTCTGAAAGGCACCCCGTCTCCGAGCAGGCTTCACAAAGGGCACATCGCACTGCGGCTCTGCAGCTTTCCTCTGAGACAGACGACCGCATTTTCCTCACATCACGCCTCCGATGCCAGTCTCCAGCGGCTTGCTCTCATGGAGAAGGGCTGTAGAAGTAAAAGCCATTGCTAGGCTTGGGCTTCGCCTTCTGCACAGTTCTTTCATCCCCATTGATATGACGTAACACTAGCTGTTAGTAAATTTCTACATTTACAATGGTTTTGTTCTTTGAGGTATATCAGTGATCTTTGAGAGCATTTCTCACACTGTGACATGTGTTATCATGACCCAATTTTTGAAACATTCCTTTCACATCTTTGGAGCCAAACATCCTATGTGCCCTGAAAACTAAGCCCGGGTTCTAATATTCAGCATCTCTTTCCACAAAACCCAGGCTAAAATGCTTACATGCTGAGTGGGAATGGCAACGTAGTAAGATGTCAGATCTAGTAGAAGACATGAGAAACAGGTCTAGAACAGAACTGGTATATAATTACAGATCTCTGCTACTGGGGGAAGGTCTATGAATCTCTATGCATTTCTTAACCTCTCCACTTGCACTGTCCTGATAAGGGGATACAGCCCAAATTAAGAAGATTTGACAACTCTATATTTTTCCCTGTTATACAGTGTAAGTGGGATGACACATTAAAGACATCATAGTGACTTTGCAGCTTCTCCTTTTCTTATTGTTTTACATACTACATAAAAGACATACAGTCTCTTATTCTAAACTTTCCCCAGGAAGATTACATTGTCCCTTTCAGAACTGTCTTGTCTTTTGAATCACTGGCTATTACCGCAGGCCTGGTTCCTACGGTATATCACCGTGTCCCGCAGCCATAGGGAGGAGGAGGAGGAGAAGATCCAGCAGGCAGGAATTGTGCGGCAAGATTGATTTATTTAACTATTCTACAAACTCTTCTATAGACTTTTTTCTTCATAGTCTAATTGGACGAAGGATCAGCCACCCCTTGGGGGTGATTGGCCAAAATCCTAAAACATCCATTATCAAAATATTTTCTACTATACCATAAACAAGACTTTCCAAGGTTGCAGGTGGCTTGGTTGTTTACATTCCCTGCTACCTCTTCTGTGAGAGAGAAAAGTCTCTCACGGACTTAGAAAAATAACAAGAAGATCCTCACTAACAGCATTTTTGTACCTACAATTCCCCCTTTTTGTTTTATAAGATAACAACCCTACTATTAATCCTAAATAGAAATCTACATCAGTTATTAATTCTAAATATGTCCTTAAGGCTTTAACTATCTGACTCCATAACAAGAAATTTAAAGTTCAGTCTCTGTTTGTGGAAGGACCATCCCAGTCTCTGCTTGTAGAAGGACCATCTGCCTGATGGTCGACATCCTGGTCATCATCAGAAGAGTCATTAGGCTGATGATCTACATTCTGGTCGCCATTTGGGTGGTTGGCGTTCTGCTCATCATTTGGAGGTTGCCTGTTCTGCCTCTGGTGCCGTAGGGCAGGGCGAACGCATTTTGAAGGTAGCCACCGTACCCCAGTATCTGTGGAAACGCAAGCATACCCACGACCCCAAACAATAAGCTCATGAGGGCCTTCCCACTGGTTAGTGAGTAAATTCTGCACCCAGACCTTTGCCCGGGGCAGCTGTCTGTTGCCTGCAGACTGCAATGAGAGAAAATGATTCAGAATAACAGGATTATTTGAATTTTGTGGTACTATAAGGTGATTAATTGTATACAAAGCTTTTGCTAGTCGGCTCTGTGGAGTTTCTCCATACATTCCCCTTTTCTGTTTGTCCAAAACATGCTTCAAGGTACCATGAGCGCGTTCGACAATGGCTTGGCCAGTAGGAGAATGTGGGATACCAAAGGTATGGTCTACACCCCATAGGTGTAAAAACTGCCACGTCTTCTCTGAGGCGTAGGCAGGACCATTATCGGTTTTCACAGAAGCTGGCACGCCTAGGACCTAGAAAGCCAATTTCCAATGGGCAATGACATCATGGCCCTTCTCTCCAGTGTGAGCAGTAGCCCACATAGCCGAGGAGAAAGTGTCAATAGACACGTGCACATATTTCAGCCGACCAAATTCTGGAATGTGAGTTACATCCGTTTGCCAAATCTGCAAGGCTTTTAGCCCTCTGGGGTTAACCCCCGCTGGCAAAGGCGCAGCGAGTCCGTGACAGTCAGCACAAGCGGTGAAAATGTCGCGCGCCTCGGTTGGCGTTAAATGGAACTGCTTCTGCAGGGTATGTGCACTTCGATGGAAGAAACCGTGCGATGCCTTGGCTTGTGCAATTTTGTCAGGCTGAGGCCCTACCCACGCAGGGTTGGCCAGCATGTCAGCCCTGGCATTGCCTTCTGTTAGAAACCCTGGTAAATTGGTGTGGCTTCGAATGTGCAGAATGTAATACGGATGCACTCGAGCCTGAATTGCAGACCACAAGGTTTGCAACAGCGAAAACAGAGCCGCATTGTTCACCTCCTTCAGAAGTGAACAATCTAAGCGTTGGGTGATATCTGCTACATAAGCAGAGTCAGTAACCAAATTCAAAGGTTCCTGTGAGAATCGCTGAAAAGCCATGGTAACAGCCCTTAATTCAACTAACTGAGCACAGCCTGACTCGTGTTCCTTCAGCACCTGCCATTCCAATCCCTCCTTCCAGGTAACAATGGCTTTCCCAGTTTTCCCTGAACCATCCGTAAAGACGGTGGGTCCTTGCACCGGCACTCGGCTATTTCTCGGCTGCAAGGAAAGTACGGTCGATTTTGCCAATTGCAGTAATTTATGGCTGGGCAGATGGTAAGTGATCTGCCCTGAAAAGTTTTGCAGCGCGCTTTGCAAAGGAGCACTATGGATGAGGCTCCACTCAAAGTATTCCTTTGAGATCGGAATGACAATTACTGCAGGATCTGCAGCCATCAGTTGCAAACACCGTTGACGGCATTTGATTATCAGAGAAGCGACCAATTCAAACACTGTGGTTACCGTCCTTTTTGGCTGATGAGGCAAAAAGACCCATTCTAGGATATGCAAAGGATCAGGCCATTGTGTATTCCACTGGCCAATGATACCTGTAGGATGGAGATCTGGAATAGTAATGAAAACAGTGATAGCAATGGAGGGATCCACTCGATAAACCTGACAAGCGGAAACAGCCCGTTGGACCTCCTGCAGCGCTTGCCACGCTTCCGGAGTCAACTCCCGAGGTGAATTCAGATCAGGGTCCCCTTTTAATATATTAAAAAGAGGGGAAAGCTGCTTTGCAGTTAGACCTAAATAAGGTCGTAACCAATTGATGACACCCACCAGCTTTTGAGCATCATTCAAGGTTTTAATCGAGTCCGGGAATTGCACCTCTTGGCGTTGAATAGTTTGGTCCAAAATTTTCACTCCTAAATATTTCCAAGGAGGATGCTGTTGAACTTTCTCTGGAGTTACCTCTAATCCATAGGCATGCAGAGCAGTGAGCAGCTGAGGCTGTATTCTCAGCAGCTCGTCCCGTGTGGACGCTGCCACCAGGATATCATCCATGTAATGGTAGCAGCGTGCATCAGGAAACTGCTTGCGAACTCCGGCTAATGCTTGGGCAACATACCACTGACAGATAATTGGGCTGTTCCTCATCCCTTGAGGGAGGACCTTCCATTGGTATCTCTTAGCAGGTTCAGCATTGTTAATGGCAGGCACAGTAAAGGCAAATTTTGGTTTGTCATCAGGATGCAAAGGAATTGTGAAAAAACAATCCTTTAAATCAATGATCAGGATGTCCCACCCCGTAGGAATCATGGTGGGAGAGGGCATGCCAGGCTGCAATGCCCCCATACCTTCCATTACTGCATTAACTTTCCGGAGGTCCTGCAATAACCTCCATTTCCCTGATTTCTTCTTAATTACGAAAACAGGAGTGTTCCAGGGGCTAGTAGAAGGTTCAAGGTGCCCCTGTTGTAACTGTTCCTGAATTAGCTGATGAAGGGCGTCTAACTTCTCTTTTGGTAGGGGCCACTGCAGCTCAAAGACTGGTGTGTTAGTCAACCACCGCAAAGGCAGTGTAGGATACTGTGCGCCCTTACGCACAGTGACCCCTGCTAAAAATTTGTCCCAATCCGTACGCCCCAAGCTGCCAACACATCCCGTCCCCAAAGGTTAAGGGAAGTGGTAGCAACATAAGGCCTAATTGTAGCTGTGTGCCCCTCTGAATCCTTCACCACCACAGGCCATTCGCTTAAATAGCTCTGTGTGGTTCCTCCTAATCCTGCGATGGCCGATCCCACCGGGGCTAAAGGCCATGAGGGAGGCCACGCAGAGAAGGAGATGATCATTACATCAGCACCCGTATCAATCAAACCTCGAAGCTGAATCCGGGGTGGACGGGTATTCGGCAGGACCAGGGTACATGTCATCTGTGGCCTTTGGTCAGAGATGTCTGCAGTCCAGAAGGCCTGTGGAAGTCCCATAGATCCACTGCCATTATCTTCGTGAGTTTGTTGCTCTGTCCTGGGGACACAAGACTTAAAAGGCACTAATTTAGCAAGGCAGGTCTTTTCAGGAATAGTTACAGGGGGTTTTTGTGTGGAGACCATAGCGCAAATCTGACCTTTAAAGTCAGCATCAATAACTCCTGAGTGCACTAAGATTCCTTGATGGGCAACGTCAGGTTTTCCCACCAGCATTGCACTGGATCCCTGGGATAAGGGTCCATATGCGTCCAAGGGAACCTTATAAATACCGCTAGAGTCTAAGACAACTGCGGCTGTGGTGTGGATGTCTAACCCGTCTGATCCGTGGGTGCTGTCTGATCCCTGGGTGCCGTCTCTAGGGTGGCTGGGTAGGCCTGTGCCTGTGCCTGTGCCACTCTCTGGGGGAGCGACTGCATCGGAGAGCAATTCCCCCTCCGTGCACCCCGGAGGAAGTTTCCCGACAAAGGCTGACCATCGGCATGAGTCCGGGATCTACAGTAGCCCATGCAATGCCCTGGCCTGCCACACCTTTTGCATTGGGGGATTGGTGTGTTCTCTTTTTGGCTCGGCTTAGGCCGCTTCCGTTTTTTCACCTGTTTTGGTGGCTTTGGTTCACGACCAGAAAATGCATGAACAGGCTGCAGGAATGCAGCCAAAGCAGACCTTCTCTGGTTCCCAGATCCCACCTTAGCACAGGCTTCGACCATGTCTGTTACCTCAGGATCCCCTGGTATGGCGTCTATGATTTTTCTGCACTCCTCGTTTGCGTTATCTCTCACTAACTGCCTCAACAACAACTGCCTTAACCCGTCATCTTCAACCTGCTTCTCGAGAGAAGCAGCAACTTTCTCCACAAAAGAGAGGAATGACTCTGATTTCCCTTGAACTATTTCAGTATATCGCTTTCTGGGTGCTGACAACTCTATGGTTTTCAACAGGGCAGCCATGCCGACCTGTTGAGCTTGCTGCAGGATGCTAGAGGGCAAGTTGCCTTGTAGACTGGGATCAGAGAAGGGACCAGTCCCCATCAAAGCATCTACTCCTGCTGTCTGTCTAAGATCAGCAGCAGGGAGCTGCAAATTTGCCAATGCAGTCTTGCCGGCCAGCTTTCTCCAGGTTTTTTCAAAAACTGTAAATTGTACAGGTTGAAATAGAATTTGACCTAAGTGTCTGATATCAAATGGAGAAAGCAAATCTGTATTTATCACCCTTATTATTTGCATAACCTCAGCAGAACCTAGTCCATATTGTGCCACCTTGGATTGGAGGTCCTGGGCAACTTTCCAAGCAATTACCTCATGCTTATCATGCTCTCCTGAATCTGGGAGAGCTTTATACACTGGGAAAGCTTGGATCTCTTTTGGGGAACCAGTACCATCCTGAACTTCTGGCACAGCCTGCGGATGGAGTGTAACAGCTCCCCAGTTACCCCCAGAATCCTCAGATCTATTTGGCATTCCAAGGAGTTCTAATAACCTCCAGTCACCCTCCCCCAATGCTTGCACGTTAAGAGACTCTAGGAAGCGATTACGATGCGTCGGACGCACTGTTACCGTGCAGTCCGGAAAGGTCCAGGGGCGAGACCGGCTCAGCCTCTTTCTTCGCCGCGCGGCCACAGCCGCCTGACGACCTGGGGCCAGAACCTCATCTGCCTCACTGCCTGACGAGGAATCATCAGGCAAAGGCAACTTTGGGGTGCTGGGAGAGAACAGAAATGTACGGGGAGGTGAGGCACTTTGGCTAAGTTCGCCAGAGCCAGAACAGACAGGACAGACTGCAGCTGGCTGCGCGGCAGTTTTTACAGCAGTTTCTTTACGGGAGGCCATCTCGGCCAGATCCGACCGAGCCGGTACTGAAGCTGCAGCCGACTCTGGGACTACGGCTGCGCCCGGCGCCACGGCCGTCTCCCGCACAGCAGCCGCGTTCGGCGCAGTCGCTGCTTCCGCTGCTGTTTCGCGCTCCCCGGGCACGCTCGGCGCCGCCGTCTCTGGCCGGCGCTCCGCGGACGCGCCCGGCGCCGCTGCTGGTCCGTTCTCTGCGGCCGTTCCCGGCGCCGGCGCTGGCCCGTTCTCCGCAGCCGCTGCCGCTTCGGGTTTTCCCGTGGCAGCGCTGTTCCCGGTTTCGCCGCCGGCCGCGCCGTTTCTCGGCTCGGAGCCGCGGCTCCCGCTTCTGGCGGGGGGGGGCGCGGGCGGCGCAGGCGGCGCAGACGGCACGGCCGGCGCTGGCGCCGCTTGCGGCGCGGGCTCGGGCATTCGCCGCTCTAACAGGCTGAGCAAGTCCTCCATCCTACGGGATAGGTTTCGTAGCTCTGCCAGAAAGGGCAAATGCTGCATAAAAAGGTCCATGGTTCGGTTCTGCGACTGCGCAGAACAGTCCAGTGCCAGGGAGGGCAGCGGGCCATAGCCAGGCAGTCCCGGGAAGGGCACGCCCGGCGCTACACCCTCTTAAGTTAGATCCAGGTGCATACGGAACCGAACTAGGAGCCGCTCTGGGGGTCCAGTTGGCTAAGCCGCTGATCTGCGGCCCTGGATAAGCCGTGGCTGCCGTCCAGCCGAACGGCAAGGGCAGGCTGTGCGCCCTGCCTCTGCCCTGACCCCCCTGCCTCTGGCGGCGCGGGGTCCCTGGGGGCTGCGGAGTCCTGAGACTGTGCAGGGTGAGCCGGCGCAGGCTCTGCCTGTGGAGCCGGGGGGTTTATTCCAAATCCACCATCACTTGCCCCGGAAGCCCAGTCAGCGGGGCCCTCCTCGGACATTCCCCCGTCACTCATCACCGAGACAGGCGATCCAGCCCTGCTATCACAGTCAAGGGCTGTCAGCAGAATAAATAATGACCGCCAGGTTTTGTATAATTCTAACGCTGCCGGCTCCCCAGTCGGGAGCTCGTGTCGGACAGTGCATCCGAGCTCTTGCCATAAGGAAAAGTCCAGGGCAGTATCTCTGTCCATGGAAATCCCTTTTAAAGTAGCCCAGTCTAATAATTCCCGAACTGAGTTTTCAGGAATGGAGGTGCGCAATATGCTAAACACACCTTTCCAGACCAGTACGACAGTGTCGTTCTGTGAGCCGCTGTTCGCCATTTCTCAGTTCTGTCGGACCTCCCGGTCCCGGGGGGAAAAAGGAACAGCGTACCTCTACAGGAATTCGGCCTGGCTCATAGCAGCAGGACACGTCAGAGAGTGCAAATCACGTCAGGCAGCACCAAATATTACCACAGGCCTGGGCCCTAGGGTATATCACCGTGTCCCGCAGCCATAGGGAGGAGGAGGAGGAGAAGATCCAGCAGGCAGGAATTGTGCAGCAAGATTGATTTATTTAACTATTCTACAAACTCTTCTATAGACTTTTTTCTTCATAGTCTAATTGGACAAAGGATCAGCCACCCCTTGGGGGTGATTGGCCAAAATCCTAAAACATCCATTATCAAAATATTTTCTACTATACCATAAACAAGACTTTCCAAGGTTGCAGGTGGCTTGGTTGTTTACATTCCCTGCTACCTCTTCTGTGAGAGAGAAAAGTCTCTCACGGACTTAGAAAAATAACAAGAAGATCCTCACTAACAGCATTTTTGTACCTACAACTGGCAATTATTATTTTTAAGAAGTAATATAAAATTGAGGATGAGGATATTTACAGATTTACAGATTTCCTTAATGCAGGCAGCTTATATTTTTTCTATTACATCTCCTTGTAGAGTTTTCAAAGCAGAGTGTGGAACATTGGGAAGATGTATTTGCATGTCAAATAAGATACAAGTAAATTAAGGATTTGACTGGCATTATCATCAACACGTGCTGTACAGTATATTAAACTAGACTGACTCTACATGACCAGTGCTAGAAATTTTAGCCTTTGTAGCATAAAGTGCTGTAATCTCTCTAAAGAACGTCCCAGGCATCAAGCTAGTTGCATTTTGATTACACAAAGCTGTGTTACTCTCTCCAAAGAGAAAACAAGAATGCCTTGTGTAGTGGTTTGGTCCTAAATACTCATTACTGTTTACCTTCTGTGAGATAAGAATTAGGAGAAATGCAAAGCAGGCACCAAACTTGAAAGAATATAAAGAAGTTTATTAACAGACCTAAAAGAAGGAAAAAACCATACCACACCTTCAGAACTCTTCTACTCCCCCACCTTTCTCCCTTCTCCCACTGACAATGTAAAAAGACAACCCTTGAAATGTTCAGTCTGTTTACCACTTCCATAACAACTTTGTTCAGTCCATTTAGGAAGAGGAGTCTCTCTTGTTCATGCTATGAAAACATTATCACAACGAGACAGCCGCCCACTTCCAAATAACTTTGTTCAGTCCATTTAGGAAGAGGAGTCTCTCTGCTCGCATGTGAGTCCCTTCCTCCAACTTGCAGCTTTCCCACAACTGCTTTCAAGGGTCCACTCTTGAAGTTTTTTGGGGTACAATTTTAAGGTTGAGCCATTCAGAAACAAAAGTTCTCTTCACCCATCTCTGGGAGCATTTCATCTCTAAGAACAGAGGCCCTTCTCCTTCCCTGAGAGCAAAGGGTCTCCCTCATCTTCATCTTTAGGACTATCTCTGGGAGCATCTCTAGGAACTGAGGTTTTCTCCTTTCCCATTTGGAGCAAAAGTCCTCATCACTTCCATCTCTCCCTGTTCAAACTTCTCATGAAATTACAGCTGCTTCAGCATCTGCCTATCTCATCACAGGTATGAGTTGAACACTCCACCCCCCATATCTTCATGAAATTACAACGGGTACTCTGATATATCATAGCTTTACAACAGAATTTCAGCTTTAAGCATCTCTTTCTCTTCCCTCAGGTTTTCAGCTCTTCACAGCACTAAAAGGGTTAATCTCACCTAGGCCTTGCAGCTGGAATGTTGCTTATCACTGTCGGTCACATGACCTCTGCTGGACATCTGTGCAGCTTTAGCTGAATCTTGGCTGCAGTGGAGGGTGTGTGTGTGGGGGGGGGGGGGGTGCGGGGAAGCTGAGCTGCTCCCACTGCCCACAGCAGAGCTGTTGGGGGGGGAGGGGGGAGGGCATGGGTAGAACAGGGCCCATTGGCTCCAGGATGGCCGTGGCCAGGCCCAGCCTGGCCCAAGCAGGGCCTGGGCCGGGCCCGCTGGCCCGCACACGGGGCCCGCAGCCACCTGTCCTGGTACCGGAAACAAGACAGAGAGGCTCTGCCTAGGAGTTTCCTATTCTTAAGTGTGGATAACAGAGGCGGTCACAACTTTAATGGCTTAAAGAATTGTCCATATTCAAACTGGCCAGCTGATAGGTTCTGTTAGGTCATAGAGGAAGCTGTAAGCACCCCTTTGCAAGAACATCACTTCCAGGACTATGCTTGCAAAACCCATGACTCTTGCCAACTACACCACCTTGTTTTGGGGTGACCTTATGATGTGTATCCTATATCGCTGCCTATGCCCAGAAATTAATTTTTGTGCCTTTCTACGCCTCTAAACTGAGCCTGAGAGGGGGAAAGAAAAAACTGAGCAAAACTTTTTCAAAGCAGTTTGCAGCTTGTTCAAGGTCACACACAGATAGCAATTTGTTTCCAGCTGCGTCAGGGGAGGGAGGACGTACCTGGCTGGCTGCCCCCAGGACAGGTTTTTTTTTGGCCAGTGGTTCAGCTGCTTTTTCTCCAAAGAGAGACTGAGAGTTGAATTTTTCCTTCCCTGGAATTTCGGATTTTTCCCCTTTTCTACTGGACTGCTTGATTGCTTTAACATCAGACCACATCGGGAGGACTTTCCACCGGGCACAGAGGGCCTGGCCCTGGCCCAAGCCCCAGCTCCGAGGAGACCAAAGGGAGGACTCTAACACTTTCCCAGGTTTTCCTCCACAGCGAAAGATTGTATTATTTAGCATTATTTTCCTTTCCTGTGTGTTTGTTAAATAAATAGTTTTATCTCCTTCACTTTTCTTAGAGGAAAATTTATTTTTTCTCGAACCTGGTGGCTGAGGGGTGGTTGTGCCTTCTCTCAGAGGATATATTTCTAAATTTGGCCAAACCGGAACACACCTACAAGATGCCATTCATTGGAACGGAGAACTCATATTTCACTCAGACTTTAAAAATCTTCTAGAAGTCTTATAGGAGAAAATTTCATGAAGGATGTCTGGACTTCAGGCAGCTCTCTTGAAAGCTGTTTATTGCATAGGCGAAGTTACAACATTTCAGGGAGCAGGTATCCAGAGCCAGCTGTACAGCTGCCAACTCCAGCTGTAGGCATACCTGAAGCCACCTTCTGTTCAAGTTACAAAGCATTTTATACTTTTCTTTGCAGAGTATCTTAATACGTAACAACCAATAAGCACCATACACAATACCTTTACATTTGCCTATATAGCCTATCATAGCTACTACCATCACCATATTATAGTCATTATTATCCAATCACAAGAGTAAGTTACAATTTAAGCTTACAGTGGAAAATTCTCAGACCTTTCTCCTTCTTGCTACATCAACATTTCTTGTTTGCCTGCCATATCTCTCTTTTTGGTAAAGACATGCTTTCTATTTACTTATGCTCTTCTTGAGACTTACTTACTTGGTGAAAAACATGTCTTTGTTTGTAGTCACATACCTTTGTCCTACTCCTAAAAATCTCCTTCCAACTCATCTCCAGCCTTTGCCTTCTCAGTTACTCATTGATCACTGTTTCAGCAAAACATCTTTCACCCTATATCAAAACTTGCTTCCATTTCTCCCTCATCCCCAGTTTCTACATTCAGAGATCTTTCTGCCAAGCCTACATACCTGTGAAACTTTCTTACCAAACTTTCATCCTCCCCAACAAAGTCTGAAGCAACAAAGAGTTTTTCTCCTATGAATCTTTCTACTGAAGAATTTCTCTGTTCTGCACCAGAACTGAGACCCATCCCCTTCTGTCACCAACAGCTGCCCCAGCAGCAGCTATTGGTGAACGTTACCCTTCAGAAGTGAGGACAAGCAGGATGCACTTAGCCAGAGTTTAAACTACAAGAAATTAGAAACAGTATTTCCCTTTATCACAGCTGAATGCCCAGCCCCTTGGGCTATTGTAAACGCAGAGCAATTTTCACCTCTGGCTTTCAGAAAGCCTTCCTGGGATTTAAGCAGTCTTCAACAACAAAAAACCCCCCAAAAACCTACCCCCCCAAAAAAAACCCCAACAACCAAAAAATAACAACAACAAAACCAAAATCACTGAAAACAGTAGATTTGTAACAGAATACTCACTGGTGTGGGCTATACCCAGTGCCGCCACTAACAGATGGACTGGCAGCTCTTTGCTTCACACTGCTGTTCCAAGGGTGTGCCATATGGGAGAAAAAACTCTGAATAGAGCTGAATACACCCCCAGACCTAGTCCACCCTTTAAGCAATTTTACACACTCTGTGGCAAAAATACAGTAGTGGAACCCAATATGAGTTTTTTGGAATTTCCCATCTGTCTTGGTTTAAAAGACAGGTGTCTGCCAGGAAGGCACGACCCCCTTCCCTCCAAATTATTAAGACTTTGAAATTATGGGGCTTTCAGGCAAAGATATGGGAAAATGAGTAACAGTTCTTTACTAATACATATATGTATAACAAGGCAAACAAACAACCCCAACAGCAGCAACAACAAACAAAACCAGGAACCCAACAGCAGCCTTCTTTCGGCCTCAGGCCCTTTCCCCTTCGGTGCAGTTCCGCTCACAGCCGGCAGGGGCGCCGGTGGATCCAGGTTAGGCAGGGCAGGTGTGATGATTCCCCCGCGGCTGCAGGGGGCGCTGTGGCGCAAGCTCAGCTGTCTCTTTGCGCTTGGGTAGTGGCAGGCGTGCTGGCGGGAGAGAGAGAAAAGGGGCTTCCTTTACAAACCCACAGGAGTAGTCGATCTCAGTGCCTCTCTGGGTGGTGAAATGGGCTGTGGCCAGAGCGGTGACTGGAACGGCAGAGGCTGGTACACCCCGGGATGGCAAGCAAAATGTAACAGAAAACTCTGCAGCCTTAGCAAGAGCTGTGGGGGTTGGGCGGACATGTGGCATTGGGTTAGAGTGTAGTGAAAAAGTCCCAAGGCAATGGCAGAAAATAGTGAGGCTGGGCAGCAGCAGCCAGGCTTCTCTGTAGCAGCTGCTGCACGTAGCAGGGGAGATGCACCCTCCAGAAGGGCAAGGGGGTCAGGGTCCCATGTTTTCCCCTGAGGCACCTGAGTAGATGGTGAGGGTCCTTTCCAGTATGATCCATTTAATAAGGTCCCAGTGCACCGGCTGCTCTTAGGAGCAGAGGCTCACCCATGGTAAAGAAGAAGCAGTGCCAGGCCGGACTCCACGGTGGCAGCAGCTTGACCATTACCTTCCGATCCTGAGAGCAAGAGAGCGAGCCAGGAGCTGAGCCTAGCCCCCTGACCTCCCAGCCAAAAATCTTGTGGTATCTCTGCCCTTCCCAAGAGAAAAGCCCCCGGCTAAGAGGCTGCAGCCATCTGCACCCCTTTCCCCCACCTTGGCCACTTGTTTTGTCTCTCTCAAGTACCAGTCGTTATTATCTTTTAGGGAACAGATGGGAAGAAATTCCCTGGGAGAAAGGGAAAAAAAAGAAAAAAAAAATCCTAACCTCCAACACCGTCTAAAAAAAAAAATCTCTCTTTGACAAATCTTAACACCACTGCCACAGTTTGAGGTCCTGACCATAGGCAGTGCTTTGCTATAGCAGATATGAAAATCAGCTTTACAATACAGACAGGAGACCTGTCCTTAAGTTGCATTCTGACCACAATATCATCTAAGACAAGTTTTACAGTTTTTGTGCTTGCTCCAAACTAAGTATTCTTCTACATTTTACACACTTCAGAGACATTCGCATCCTTGTTTAAATGATGCTGGGGAACTCGAGTATTACATGTATACAAATATTCAATAGTATTTACTAAACAGTCCTTTTTACCCAATACCATATATTTTGAGCTTCTGCTTGTCATAGGCAATGTAATTTCAGTCTGAGCAGAAAGAACAATCAGTCTCACGCTGGCTCCTTGAGGTTTGTATTGACATAACACTATTCATCCATCCCAAAGCAGTTTTCATCATCCACCCCTGAAAGGAGCAGCCATTTCTAAACCTGAAAGCCATTTTGTTCCACCTCTGGGGTTGATGGCACAGCCCTACAAGTTCAAGAAAACCAAGTGGGCGTGGGAGACCATAAGGGAAAAAACCATGCAGACAGGTCAGCCAAGAGAAAAGAAGGCATCTCACTATTGCAAGAGAAGAGGAAAGAAAAATCAACTATATTTCTGCTTAAATCAGGTATTTCCAGTAAATAAATATAAACCAGGAATAATTAAATAGCAAGTTCTTTATAAAAATCAACACAAGTCCCAAAGTTAGCAATTATATTCTCCAGTTATTATATTCCTTATTTGGCTATTTCATACTAAGGCATCCTAAATTTCAAGGTTATGAGAGGTCTCAGATTTGTATCAGACAGGCATCTTCTTACAATAGCCTGCTCAAAAAAAGTCTGGGTGAGCGAGAATAGCAGAGTACACATTCCATACTTTCCAACAAGCCAACTCCGAAACCTGGTCTGCTGTTACTCAACTGGAGCTTGTTAAAGAAACAGGGGGTGGGGAGAGTCCAGAAACTCCAACTGGTAGAGGCTGCACAAGCTGCACTTCTTGAGCCTGGGAAAGAAAGAATTCCAGGGGGACACAAAGCAGCCTCCCAGAAACTACAAAGGGTTTATTGAGAAGATGGATCTGGGCTCTTTACTGAGGTGTTCTGTGGAGGAAAAGGGACATAAATTGAAAAAAAACCCTAAAAAACACAAACAGATTCTAAAGAAAGTAATTTTCACTATGGGAATAAAATAAGGAACAAATTACCTGTAGTTCTTGGAGATTTTCAAGACGGCAAATCTGTGAGGACTCTGATGTGGATTTGGTTGGATTTGGGCAGGAGACCCCCAAGGGCCCTCCCAGCTGGAGTGTCCTTGTGATGTACTAACCAGTCCTTCCCAGACCCAGGCAAAAACCAGCCACTGGATGTCACCCTGCACTCATCCAACATTGCTGCTCCCAGTGTACCGTGACAGTGGAAAGGCTTCAGAGACATCCTTGCTGAAAAGTACACAAAAGGCTGTTTTAAAAGCTTCTGAATCCCCGCCTAAGGCTGAAAACTTAACACGGACTTCAGCCAAATAGATGCCATGAGTTAGGAGTGCATTTTGAGGCCACATGAAGAGTGCTACACAACCTTGTTTAAATGCAAACCTGACATACACATCCAGCTGTGCATATATTTCCCCTTTGCTGCGACAAAATGAACCGAAACAGACTATGAGATCTTATCTAGTGTACATATTACTGAAACAATATTGGTGAAACTGCTGTGATTTCCATAAAGAAACTGCAAGGACAATAATCATTGTAGGGGTAAAAGAAAGATTCTAGAAAATCAAAAGCACCCTTCAATGACTCATAATATTGATTCTCCTCTCTTCTGAAAGTCAGTTCCTGTTTATTTCAGCCAGGTACAGCATGAACACTGAGGGGTCTGAATGTCTAGCTGTGTTCTTCTGGAAGTGAGCTTCACCTAAGAATGTGAAATTCAGGAAGCAGATCCAAGTTCAGCATCAAAGCTATTGATCTTTAACTGTCAATTTCACATTAGTAATGCTGTCAACTGCAAGCACTCAAAAGTTCCCTACAGACATCCTGTGCTCCCCTGCCATTTCTCCCTTCCCCACTAATCCCAGACTTCACCATACAAGTCCAGGATTGTTTTTTAATATTAGTCCAGGATTGTTTTTTAATATTAGTGTTGCTAAAATTGGCTTACTTCCCTACATTTGTAAAGAGTAGAAACTGAGACTTTTCTCTAAACGCAGGAGGATCTCATTTTTCTCTTGTAGTAATCAGCATTAACAATGGGAATTTTAGTTAATAATTCTGAAAAAACCAAAGTTCTGAGATTCAAGTGAATAAATAATAATTGAGGCACATAGTACATCTTCTCTAGAGTGAGAAGACCATGTCAGACTCAACATCTCCACTCTTTTGAGTACACACACCATCCCTTGTGCAAAGAGAATCTACCCACATGCCTTCTCAGTAGAGCATTTACATAGTAAGAGATTGCCCTCAGATACGCCACAGACATAGACATCAAGATTTGCTTTATTCCTTGTATAACATCTTGGCTGACTAACGGATGAAGTTAAAATTCTCTATACAACTTAAAAAAAAAGATCCTGCCCAAAAGTCACATAATGAAGCTAGAAGTTTATCTAGTCTATCATACCAGACTTCAGACTGTAGCATATGACATCGGTGCTTGTGTGATGACAGTTTTTACACAAGTACCTGTGACACTGTGCAGACAAAAGGTGATATAAAGCTTCGCTGGATTGGAAACTGTCCAACAGTTTACCATTAGAGACTGAATTCAGGAGACAAGAAGCTTTGTCACTACAATGTTCCTTCACAGCCAGATGCTTTATGAATACCACAAAGTCAGTCCTTATCCTACCTTCCTCAGAATTAGATTTTCAAGTAGCAAAGACAGACTCTGCTGCCCTCTTCAAGCTTGCTGAGTTATTTCTCTATACAAAAGCAATCATTGTGAACAGGGTCTCTGGTGGCAGCCAGGGAAAACGCAGAGATGAATAAAAACACACTGTCCACATTCTGTCACAATGGCTGCCAAAGAACTACTAACAGGCTGCTTTTCTGTGAGATTCCACATGTTGCCCTCTGTGCTACATTGAAAAGGATGATACATGTGTATCTGCTCTGGTGTATGCATCCTGCATTGAAAGTATTCTCCTCTTATTTGTTTTGCTGTCCACATATAGTATCCATGTGTACAAGCTCATACAAGCTGGTTAAAGAGCAAACAGGAGATGAAACCAGCTATGTCTGCAAGTTTTTTTTTAGAAGGACTTGGGTTAAGGATTGTGTGCAATACCAAGGACTATAAACAGTGGTCTTATTTTATACCACAGAATGTCCAGTTCTGGCCTGGAGCTCCTGCACTATAAGTGAAGAGGAAAGGATGGTATCTTTGTGGAGATATGTATATAAAGCTTCTTCTTGTGAAGTACAGAGCTGCATCTTCCATATCCATGTAGAACTGGATATGTTAATATCTGTAAGCAATTATATGAGACGATGCTTCAAGGAAAAACTCGCATTTTCCCATACCAAGTGCTAAATCTCACCTCACAATTTTTATTCATAACCACAGGGAAATTTAATGTATTTTGGTGGCTGTTTGCAAACACGTACTGCCACAGGTGCTATCTTGGTACTCGCAGCTTCCAATGTGTGTCCAGGTTTAGGGTGCATTCCCACCACACAACCTATCTAAAATGGATACATGAAGACCTTATAGCAGCCCTTCAGTACTTGAAAGAGGCTTATAAGAAAGATGGGGACAAACTTTTTAGCAGGGCCTGTTGTGATAGGGCAAAACATAGATTGATTTAGATTAGACATAGGGTGTGGAGGCCAGTGGGCCTGCAGTACTAGAGGTAAAGGGTGTCCATTGGTGGGGCAGTCCCTAGTACCAAAGATCCTCCCCAGCTTAGGGAGACAAAAAGGCTTCCCCCCAGGATGCTTTGTTTTGCTATGTTAATGTACCCCCATTCTGCTTCCCTGGTTGGCCCATTGGCCTCCCTGCCCCTTTATACTTAATAAGTCCGTGCCCTAGAAGGTTCTCCACTCCCTGTTCCCCCATTGGCCCTTGCCCCATCACCACTCCCTCAGAGTTCTCCTATTGATTCCCTTACCCTAAGCCCGCCCCCATGTGCTTAGATCATTGGCCCCTGATGCTTGATCTGCTCCTTTAGATAAACCTGGACCCTGCTATGTTATTTGTCTTTGTCCCTGGAACCCTTCATGCATATGGGTGCATTAAACTCCTCCCATGGAACCCCACAAGAAGACCCTTCCTGCATCTTTGCCGTCGACCCATTTTCTGGAGCTATCTGTGCATGTGTGTGTGTACATGTTTGTGAGTGTGTGGTGGTCCTGCCGAGCGTCTTCACCTTGGAGACGCTTTTGGAAGGTCGCAGCACCCTCACCATCCAGCACCAAAAGCTGCCGCCGCGACAATAAGGAAGTTTTTTACAATGAGGGCAGTGAAAATCTGGCCCAGGTTGGCCAAAGAGGTGGTGGATACCCCATCCCTGGAAACATTCAGGGTCAGGTTGGACAGAATGCTGAGCAACCTCCTCTAATTGAAGATGTCCCTGGTCTTTCCAGAGGGTTTGGACTAGATGACCTTTAAAGGTCCCTTCCAACCCAAGTGATTGTTTTCCCCCTGGCTCAGAGCCATGGCTTCAGCTTGAAAATAACCTGTACCAACACACACAACAGGTGAGAGGCTCTTTTCCACACACTGCTAAAGCCCATATTTAGTTGCTGGTGTTTTTGTGACTGCTAGACAACTCTGGCAACTAAAAGATTTATCCCAGTGAGTAACAGATGGCTCATCCAAGGAAGGCATTTTTAATAGCTAATACATGGTCTAAGGTTATGGCAGGAAAATGCACATCAAGATCATGCATCTAATCCCATACATAGCATATTTATACTGCAGAGACTTAGAGCAATTATAAGGCTATCAGCTTTATTAACAAGTAACAAAGTGTATGCATATAAAAAATTTCTAAATAACAAATTCTGTGTGGGACTGTGTCCTCATCCCAAATCACTCCCTATAAAATTTTCTTGTTTTGAAGAAAGGTTACGTGTTTCAGAAACATCTATTACAGGAAGTTCTGTGTGTTCAGAGAGGGTGCCCAGGTTTCCTCCTGTCAGCTTTCCCTGGTAGCAGGAAAGAGATTGCCCGCTCTCAGTGCTAGTCACAAAAGAAATCAATATCCTGAAAAAGAGAGTTAAGAGGAAAGATGTTTTCAGATTACTGAAGGATTAACATTATTTTATCACCCTCCAGAGGTAAATGAATATGCTATACACAGAATGTGAGAAATGAGACAACTCTTAAAAAGATTAATTTATTGAAAACAGAAAAATTGAAAAATTACAGAAATCAGAAAAATATAAAAATTTGGGATCCTATGGCTCGGTAGATGGCATGCCCCAGGAGCGCAGGGATATGAGATCTTCTGGCTGAGACAGCACCAGACCTCAGGTAGAGAAAAAGAACTTGCAGTGCTGGGCTGACTTTAAAAAATTACTAAAAGCCCCTTAAAAGGGGTAAGGCTTTTAATGCCCAGCACCAATGCCTTCCACAGCTAGCCTGGAGAGAGCAAGAGGGGAAGAGAGAAGAGAACCCGCCTCTCGGCTTCGCCTTTTTTATAGTTTTTGCTCCGCCCCAGTCCGCCCACAGCCCGCCCCTTCGGTCCAAGGCGATTGGTGCTTTCCCTTTGATGGATCATCTCCGTCCACCAATGGCTCATCGTTGTCAAGTGGGGGTGGTATCACTTAGAGATAAGGGAATACAATACTTTCATTAAAATTCAGGTATTCAGGTTGCCGTGGGACTTGCCTGCAGAGTAATGGCCGTGGCTAAAAATAGCTGCTGTCTATTAAGACTGGGTGGGGTTTTGGCCTTGGAATGCAAGTCCAACACATCTCAAAACACTTGTAAAAGTATACAGTAAACACAGGAAAGGTAACTCTTATGGTGTACCAGTGGTTTGAAGCTTGAAAAGGGGGCAAGTTTGTGATTTTTAACTGGGAAAATTTTAACTGGGAAGGGTGCAACTCTATTAATAAACTTTAAACAAATAGAAACACTGATAATGGAACTGGATTTTTGTACCTGGGCTGATGGGTTAATTGTAACATTCAATTTAAAAATAATTAACTCAAAATTAATTAATTAAAGCACTTAATATGCAAAGACCAAGCACAAATAGGGATTTCATGTATGACACAGAATATGCTATAATATACGCAAAGTACACCATAATATATTCAAAGGATTCTGGAAAAGCAAAAGGTCTTTTGTCTTTTGACTCCTTTTGCATAGCTCAGATAATTTGTTCCTGCCTTGAATTCTTAAAATTAATTAGACCATACCTCCTTCTCTCTTAATTTCAAAGAATTCCTTTATCTCCTTTTTTTTTTTTTTTTTTTTTTTTTCTATTC
Organism: Coloeus monedula; assembly: GCF_965178545.1. NCBI lineage: Eukaryota > Metazoa > Chordata > Aves > Passeriformes > Corvidae > Coloeus > Coloeus monedula. Next base: position 8,421,469 of record NC_138782.1, on the reverse strand, counting down.
CTACAATCCAATACCTGGATTGGTTAGTCATATGTAACCCTTTATCCTTAAACAATTTATAATCCCACATGAAAAGGATGACTTAGACTGAGGCTATGCAGTACACTTGGAGAACTGCTGACTAGAAAATGCCAGTATTCTGCTTGAAAACTTCGGGCAGGGAAAAGACTTCCAGAGCATATTGCTTCCTTCCTGCTATTATCTTATCTGACTACATAGATATGGATTCTGCAGCAGGGAATTATGACACTGTGTTGCTCATTTACATCAGAGCAGTATATCCAGTATATCCCACATAGCTGCCCACTGCAAGCAGGAGAGCAGGAGCTGCTGCAGAGCACCTGCTTCCTGGTAACAAAAGTACTCAGCCAGTGAATGGCCAATTTTAAGCGACTGAGGGAAGGCAGGCAATCCAACACCACCACTCTGATGTACACACAGCATATTATGTTCAGCCCATTGTTGTGGATGCTAAAAAGCAGGAGCAGAGGAATTTTCCAGCTGCTGAAGCATTTTGTGAAGTTTTCCTTTCTCATGCTTTAGCTGAGAAACAGTGAAAGACGGTTTTGTAAACTAACTCTATCTTGCACCTGCACGGTCTTGTTTTGGTTTACCGAAGAAAATATTTTGAAATAGGTGTCATAGCATTCAGCCAATCACTCTGGGAGGTGTATAGTCAAGCAGCCAATAATGTCATTTCTTTATTGCGAGCCAAGTTATATAAACGAGGTGATAATTAATTAAATAATCCCGTTTTATCCTGGAATTCCGTGTCGTGATTCTCGCCGTCCCTGGGGGCAACAGCGACATCTGGTGACCGGCTGGCGTGTACTGCAACCGCAGCCTCTCAGAAGGTTCGTGCCAGACCGCGACTGGCCCGGCCCGCCCCCCGGGGCTGCGCGGAAATAGGCATGGAGCATAAATCGTCCAAAGAAAGCACGGTACTGTCCGCATTTGAGTCTGTCATAAAGACCGCAGGAGCTAATATAAGTGATGGGGATTTTTCGGCTCAGGGGAGGACGCAGCAGTGGCCATGCTTCCCGATATCAGACTTTCTCGGGGAACAAATCTTGGCAGTTTTGCATAAGATACTACAACGGCTCGATGTGCAGCAGGAAGTGTTGCAACAGCTTGCAGCGTCTGGGTCCCCGCCAGAAACGGCAGCGGGGCCTGCGGAGCTACGGGCGGCGCCGGCCGTTCCAGCCGCGCTGTTGACCGCGGGGCCAGCGGCCGCGCCGCCGGAGCTGGGACCAGTCGAGTCGCTGGCGCCGGGCTCGTCCGCGGAGCTACGGGCAGCACCGGCCGTTCTGGGCGCACGTCAGACTGCGGAGCCGGCGGGCCCGCAGCCGGGATGGGCTGCGCTGCCGGGGCCAGTCGAGCCGCCGGAGCTCGGCTCGTCTGCGGAGCCGGGCGCGGGACTGGAGGATTCGGAGCCCGCGCGAGGTGCCTCAGCCGCTGTTCCGACCCCTGCTGCTCCACCCCCCGAGGTCCTGGCTGCCGCTGCTCCAGCCTCCGCTGCCTTAGCCGCTGTTCCAGCCTCCGCTGCTCCACCCTCTGCAGCCCGAGCCGCTGACGTCACCACTCCGCCCGCTGGCTCAGAGTTGGTACGCCAGTCTCCTGGGAGATCATCCAGAACACCCTTGGAGAATGATGCAAGGAGCGTTACCATGGAAACGCCTGCTCTGCGGCAGGACTCCGGGGCGGCGCTCAGGCGCAAGCAGCGTTCAACGCGCCAAGTCCGCAATTGTCCAGACTGTAAAGTAACTGTCCATCCTAGAGATCCGCAACGGTTCTGGGAACAGGTTAAAAGGGCTGCATTGCAGGAGGGACACCGGAAGTTGCTAGAAAGAACTGGGATGCCTGGCGGGCAAAAGGCATCTGAGCGACCTGCTACCTTGTCCCAGAGTAGTGTGCAGGCAGATCAAAGCGATGTAACAATACAGCAAAGTAGTGATGATACAGATGGAATTGTCCGGGCTTTTCCGGTGCAGAAAGCTCTGCCTAACTCTGGTCGGACTGACAAACATTAATGTTTTGCTTAGAAAGTGATTCAGGATTTGCAAACTAAGGTTGCTCAGTATGGATTAAGTTCTCCTGAGGTCATGCAGATTCTTAGAGTGCTGAATACTGATATGCTCTCTCCATATGATATTAAGCATTTAGGTCAGACGTTATTTCAACCTGTACAAGATTCAGTTTTTGAAGCCAGTTGGAGAAAGATGGCTGAGAAGGCTGTAGTTGGGAATATGGAATTGCTTCAAACTGATCCCAGGCATCTAGTTCCTGTGGATGCTTTTATGGGACTCAATAACTATTGGGACCCTGATGTTCAGGCTACCTGGCATTCTCAAATCCTGGAACAGATTCAAAAGGTTGGCATGGCAGTTCTTATAAAGAGCTTAGATACAGCTGCTCCTATGATGATATGTAAAAATATCTCAGGGGCAGAAAGAGAACTTTTTATCTTTTTTGGAAAAGATTGCTGCAGCCTTGGAAAAGCAGGTTGAAGATGAGACCATGAGGCAGCTGTTGTGCAGACAGCTAGCAAGAGATAATGCTAATGATAAGTGTAGAAGGATCATAGATGCTTTGCCTGGAGAACTCACATAGTTATATATAACAATATATATAATAACACAAATGGTTGATGCCTGTGCTAAGGTGGGATCTGGAGAGCATAAATCTGCTTTAGCAGCAGTTCTAAGACCTCTTCAATTAAATTCTGGTGGATCAAAAAAGAGACCTAATGTTGAGAGCACGCAGAAACAGCTTAAATAAAGGAAGAGAAACAAGGAGAACAGGCGAGTTGTTAGTCAGGGTGGTGGTAGCAGTCTGGTAGAATGGTGGCTGCAGTCCTCCTGAAGTGGCGATCCTGTAGAAAAAGGGTCTGCTCCTCCTCAGAAGGTCCAGCAGTGGCTATGTAGCTCCTGTCCTCTGGAAATCCAGTGGGAAGGATTGTCTCTGGTGTTCAGTCTCAGATGCAAAAGATGTGGTAGGCCAGGTCATTCTTCAGACTACTGCCAGTCTATCCATCATGCCAATGGTCAATCTCTGATACGTTTAGGGAAATTGACCAGGAATGCAAAGGGGAGTCAAATATTTCCTCAGGGCATAGGTCCTCTGAGACAGGCCTACTCAGCCAGCTTAGAGCCGGCACCCAGGGATCAGCCGGCGTGGATGTGCACACCGTAGCAACAGTCAACTTAGAACACTGAGGAAAAAAAAAAGAGGGGAAGAATCTGAGTGGCAGGTGCTGGAAGGCCATAAGTCAGGCTCAGCCCAGCTGGTTGAACTAAGGGCTGTTGCCGTGGCTTTTCAGTGGTTTTCTCAGGTTCCTTTGAATTTGGTCACTGCTTTTGCTTATGTAGCAGACATAACTCAGTGCTTAGATTGTTTGCTTTTGAAGGAAGTGAATAAAGTGGCTCTGTTTTCACTATTGGAGGCCTTGTGGTGTGCAACTGAAGCTCAAGTGCGTCCTCATTACATTTTGCACATTCGAAGCCACACTAATTTGTCAGGTTTCATAACAGAAGGCAATGCTAGGGCTGACAGGCTAGCCAACCCTGCCTGGGTAGCGCCTCAGCCTGACAAAATTGCACAAGCTAAAGCATCGCATAATTTCTTTCATCAAAGTGCGCATACCCTGCAGAAGCAGTTTCATTTGACACCAGCTGAGGCTCGGGACATTGTCAGTGCTTGCGCTGACTGTCACAGACTTGCTGCACCTCTGCCATCAGAGGCCTACAGGCCTTGCAGCTTTGGCAGATGGATGTAACACACATTCCTGAATTTGGCAGATCCTGAATTTGGCAGACTTAAGTATGTGCATGTGTCTATTGACACATTCTCCTCAGCTGTGTGGGCGTCTGCTCGTGCTGGGGAGAAAGGCTGCGATGTTATCGCCCATTGGAAACTCTTTTGCGATTTTGGGGGCTATCTTCTTCCATGAAAACCGAGAATGGCCCTGCCTGTATCTCTCAGAAGACACTATGCACCTATGAGGTGTAGATCATACTTTGGGTATTCTGCATTCTCCTACTTGCCAAGCCATTGTTGAACACGCTCATTGTACTAGTTTGAAAACAAACTAGTGGGAGACACCAAGTCAGAATAACAATTTAATAGGGAAATAAAAGGAGGGGGAAAGAAAAAAAAAAAAAAAAAGCGGATAACACTGGGTTAAACTGACAGAGTTAGGATACAACCTGGCACCCTGTTAGTCAGGATGGTGGTAGCAGTCTGGTAGAATGGTGGCTGCAGTCCTCCCGAAGTGGCGATCCTGTAGAAAAAGGGTCTGCTCCTCCTCAGAAGGTCCAGCGGTGGCTATGTAGCTCCTGTCCTCTGGAAATCCAGTGGGAAGGATTGTCCCTGGTGTTCAGTCTCAGATTATATCCACGATGGGATGCTTGGTTCCTCCTCCTGGGTGGAGCATCTCACAATGGGGTAATGAGTCATGAGGCCAAGTGTTGATTAGGCTCATTAACAGAAGATAGTCCAGAGGGAGTTATCTCTGAGTCATGCGGCTGGACAGTGATGGGCCATTAGGAGAAAGATAGTCTGGGGGGAGGAGGCAAGGAAACACTGCCCCACCTGATTTCAACGGCTCATGAGGATGGTAATAGAATACACTGCAACCCAGGACACTCATGGTACTTTGAAGCATATTCTGGAGAAACAAAAGGGGGAATGCATGGATAAACCCCACAGACTAGAAAGTGTTATATACAATTAATCACCTTACAGTGCCACCAGATTCAAACAATCCTGTTATTTTGAATAATTTTCTTTCATTGCAGTCTGCAGGCGAGACGCACCTGCCTCGAGTAAAAGTCTGGGTACAGGACCTCCTCACTAAGAAGTGGGAAGGCCCTCATGAGCTCATTGCTTGAGGTCATGGGTATGCTTGCATTTCCACAGATACTGGGGTACGATGGCTACCTGCAAGATGTGTTCGTCCTGACCTGTGGCACCAGAAGCAGAACACGCAACCTCCAAGGCAACCTTCAAATGATGACCAGAATGCAGATCATTCCAACAGTGAAAGTTACCTTTGTGGGAGGAAAAAACACTGAAATAAAAGGAGTGTTGAAAAAACAGAGGACCCCACGTTACTGCTCTCTTTCAGGCTTCTCTCCAGTGCAGCAGGTGCTTTTCCCCATTGAGTTCCCTATCGGACATTCCTTCACACAATGCTGTTTGTCCTCCATGCTGATTCATTGTTCAGCTTTGGACATCATCAGATCTCCTGATTTAAATGGCAATCCCTTCCAAAGAGAGGCCATCTTACATCAATATTGGGCTTTGCAGGTGCAAGGCTGTGAAAACAAGGCAAAAAAATTGCCAGTGGTTTGGGAGAAGGTTACAGAGCTTTGGGCAAGAGACTGGATTTTGATTTGAAGGTGGAAGGCTGGTGGTGGAAGGCTGGTGGTGCAACACTAGCTCTATATGAAACAGCTCCTTTAAGGGATATTTCTGGAGCAGGCAGCACACCCACACACAGATGGGTCAAGATGTGCTATAGACTATTTTAAATGTGAATGAAGAGTCTTATCCTTAAAGTCTGTAGGTTCTTGGGGGGTTCGGCAATCACGTTGGGCGCCAGACTGTAGGAACTCTGTCTGGGGGGTGCTCGGTGTGGGTTCGGACGGTCGGGACGGATGGTGACGAGAGATCTCTGTAGTCAGATCTTGGAACATGCGGTTTATTGCAAAGGGCGTGAGTACAGGGGCACTGCTTAGAGCTGCAGCTGGCAGCTTGTATTGGGTTGACCCTGAGTTGATGGACAGTCTTTAAGACCAATTACGCTTCTCACAATTTACATATTTAAACCGCACAGAAAGGCGGGACTTCCCTTTTGGTCGGAGCTCGCCTGCTGGGAGGTGGGGGCTCCGGAGCCTCCCGGCCCCGCCGGGCCGGGCCGGGGCCACTGCCCCTTTCCCCCTTTCCCAACGCTGTGGCACGGACCCTGGGTGGCTGGGGGGGGACTGCCTCAGAGCCACAGGCAGCTAAAACCAGCCATGGACTGCTCACAGCTAAACCCATCCAGCGCGGCTTCTGGGGACCGGCGGGTCCCTCTCCTCTCCACGTGGAGCCGGCGGAGTCAACGGGAGCCGGCAGAGCCTCCTGTCTGCAGCCAGCACACTTCGTGCTGAACTGAAGAAGACACCACGCAGCCAGCAGCACAAAGGGAGCGAGGCTTTCCCCACCGTAAAGGCTGAACAAGAACACTCTTCAGCATGGCGGTGTCAGTCAGAGAGAAAGAGAAGTGAGTCACATGGGACAGAGCTGAGCATGGCGACTGGGAGAAAAGAGGGCGGTGCCACGATTCTGGCGGGCAGCTTAAAAGAAACCTTCTTGCATGCCGTGGTAAGAAATTGTAATACCACAAACTGTTTGTCTCTTTAATCCATTTGAAGAACATGGGGGGATGGAGTATCTTCGTGTGCCTGTGAAGATTGTGAAGAATGCCAATGCCAGGCTATATAGTAGTAAGAGGCTGTTAGAGACTTGTGGCGAAGAAGAGCCTTTGTGTGCAGGCCAAAAGAACTTATCCTTAAAAAGATGAATAACCCCATGTGATGGCCCATGTTTTGCAGTGTGAAGGAACTGTGAGATTTTTCATGGGAGAGATGTTCTACACACAGCAGATTGTTTGTTTCCGGGCGGATCTGCTGTTGGTGGCAGTTTGGGAACCACGTGCAACTGAAGGAAAAACCCTTTTTTCCCTTAAGCATAAGAGAGAGACTTTTCAAGAACTGGAACACTGACTAACATCCCATGTTCTGTTATCCCTTGTGTGAGCTAGGTAAAAGGAGAGAAGTGCTGGCTGGAGGGGGGGGGGGGGGATTTGCTTTAATTTTGTTTTGTTATTGTCTCTTTACTTTTAATTCTATTAGTAATAAAACTCTTTCATTGTACTGCAACTGTTTAAGGTTTGCGCCTGCTTTGCTTTTCTCCTAATTCTTATCTCACAGAAGGAAAACAAGTAAGTAATGAATATTTTGAACCAAAACCACTACACAGCTCTGAGCAGGCCCAAGAGAGCAAGAGAGTAAGCGGGTAAGCAAAGAGAGAATAGTAAGAGAGAATAGTAAGAGTGTGTATAGTAAGAGTGTATAGTAAGAGTGTCTGAAGTCCTGGTTACAATACAATAAATCATCTTCTGTACTGAATATTCTAATTGTCACTAACCAATCTAATACAAGATACAAATCCTATAGCATTTACATACAGCCTATAAGAGTTCTTATATTACCATAGAGTGTTACATCTTAACTTCTAAAAACTACTCTTTGTACCCCTTCTGCTGAGCTAGTAGGGTCTGCTCTGACCCTTGGACCTGCCTGCAAGCAGAGGGTATTGTTCAATCAAGAGGGGATTACATTCAGTTGGCCATACCATTGTTTTCCAGTTGTTCAGTAACTAAGACTTGGTATCTCAAAGGTGGCTTTCATTTCAATGTCGCTTATAGTTTTCATATTCCCAAAATCTTTTGTCAGGCAATCATATTTATAAGGCTTTCCTGTTTCATCTTCCCCAACAAAGTCACATTTGCAAAATAAGCTGAGATCAGTAGATGTCTCTGTATCGCCCTTTGTTTTCATTGCAGTGTTCCTGCATAGCAAGAAGGTGAAGGAAGGGTAAAAGGACTGGAAGTCTGTGTCACTGTTTTTACAGAAGTCTGTGTCACTGACTTCCCAATAAAAGCTCAGCATTGCAGCCTGGCAATGTCCCCCAAGTCAGTCTTCAGGCTGAGACATCCCTTTAGCCTACCTCTGCTTCCAGTTCAGTTTGTCATGCAGCAGACTGGCTGTCATATTACTGAGAAAAGAGCTTGAATGCATATTGTAGTAGTTCTTTCATGCTCTTTGGCTAACTAATTGCTGCAATGCTTCTGGGCCAAATTCAGAATAACCTAATGCAATGTCAAGAAAAGCAATCACTTAACCAAGATGCGTTGCCCAAATAAAGCTTGTCTGCTGCAAATCCTTGCAACCATTAACATGACACAAAGTTCTTCCTTTCACTTATTTCCTCTGTGTTAATGAAACCCATGTAATAATCTGGACCTAGGATTGTAGACACCAGATATGATTTCAAGATTGACACACTAATTGTATTTTGCCATATGCTGCAAAACAACATATAGCTAAAAATATTGAGGATGGATGAAGGCAAGTACTTCAAACCTAACATTCAATAACACTTAATAAGCTACCCATAACTATTAGTTGTAAGCCAAACCATACTGGCCTCTGAGAAAGGATCCTCCTCTTCCACTCCTCTGTGAAGTGTTTCAGATATTTTGTAAAAATACAATTTTTTTTGAGTAAAATGCACTACTGTGCACTATCAGGGACAATCATCCTTTCAGAAATGCAGCCTGCTTACTCACAGAATACTAATGTGTTTCCAAAACCCTTTAAACCCAGTTTTTTGACACACTATTAGCTTTGTAATGGGAAAGCAAGCATGGTCTCATAGTAATCACAAGTTCTGTATGACAGTGTCCATCTATATATACAATTAATAGAAGGTGCACTAGTTACTGAAGTAACATTACTGAAGTTTATGGCACAGTATCCAGGCTGCAATATCTAAAAAAGAAAGCTTTGGGTAGAACTTACGTGACCTTAAAGGAATACTATTCAAATCAAAAGGATCAAGCCTTTATTGCAATATTTACAATGTCTGCTGTATCAGAGGTTATGTTAGGGATTTTATTGAGGTTATTTGCCTGTATAAAGGCCCAAAGATTGGATTCCTAAGCATCTCTGATATGCTACAATCAACTGCAACAATAATGATTTATTTTTACAGCAAATTAGCATTACATAGCCAAGTATAATTATGTAGCCACCTGTGGGGTATGCCCAGCCCCTGCCCTGGAGGGATGTCTGCTGAGATAAGAAGATTGCATAATCGCCCAGCAGGACTCCCTGGAAAGACAACCACTTCTTTAGTCATGGCGAGAAAAGTCAGACCCAGAATCCTCTAGGAGACCCTATGCAGATCCCTTGTAACCCATTGGCCTTTACCCCCTGGCACCCATCCCCTGTATCCCTATAAAAGCAAGCCCTCTGCCCCTGCGAGATACAGATGCTTGCCCCTAGCTCTCCTTCGCTGGAGTACGGACCAATAAAGCTACCTTTGTGTGGAACCAGCTACTCGAGCCTCTCATCTCTCTCTGGTCTGGCTTGGCCTGGAGGCTGCCCTGCAGAGCTGAGCTGAAATCACGAGCTGACAATCACTAAAGAGGTGACAGTCTCTGCATGGGCCCTCCTAGCTAGCAGCTGAGGGAAGACACCGGGCCTCGGGAAGGCGATTCCTTTCGGGACCATCTTTCCAGACCGGTCACCCCTTCCTGGGTCAGAGGCACTGACCCCTTCACCAGCCATAATAGCCACCTGCGGAGAGAAACAATGGACTCTACATGATTCAATGTGAATCAAGCAGAAGCCATTTTATTGATTAACTACTGTCCCTAATATACAATTCTTGCTTTCCCTAGGCACAATCATGTATATTTATTATTGGTTAAGGCCTATTTTCACACGCTACTTTATGCTTTATGATTGGCTCTTGTATGTGTGTCACATCATCTGTCGTGTATGTCACAACTGTCCTTCAGTTTGCATGTTCTTATCCTTTTCTTCCTTTTTCTCAGGATTATGCTTCATTGCTTGTTCTTTGTTCACATCCTCCCCAACGCTGCTTGTTCCTTTCTCACAACCTCCCTATGGACTCTTCCCCTGTGTATGTGCTCAAGTCTTTCTGTCTTACATGCTCTGGGTTTTCTATTTTATGGCTGGTTCACGATATGTCCATTTTCTAGTAAAAACATGGTTTCCGCATTTCCCCCTTTCTTTCCTTGAACCAGCCATATGCTATGCATTGATTTCTGCACCATTCTAGAAATACAAGTGATTAAACATGGCAAAACAATCAATAAACAAATAAACATGCCCCCAATTGCTTGATAATATCTTTCAACCACCTAGTAAGTCAAATCCTTCCAACCACCTGTCTAGTCCATGTCCTGTCATGATCTTTTTCATGTTTTCCTGTGTTTCCTTAAGCCTTCTATGGATGGATACAGAATGATCAGATAAATTCATACAACACATTCCCTCAAAGTCCTCACAACCATGTCTTTGCACTAGCAGCAAAAAATCAATAGCAGCCCTATTCTGTAATAATGCATGCCTTACACTATCTGCATCAACTAACATGTCAGTAATAATATTCAATGCGATGTTTAATTGTCTGGCCATCCAGCAAGCCAGCTTTTTAAAGTTACGTAAGGCTCTGGCTGCAGCGACACCTGGTGTTAATAAGGAAGTAATAACTCGTGATGGTGTTGACCAAAACTGAATCTTTTCATTACATTCAGGACCGAACTGAGACACACTTTGTCGTGATCGTTGTGGTAGGTTCTTTGTAAAGTTCCATACAGTGTGATTTAGTAGGTCTAACTTGGAACGCTTAAACAAAATAAGTTTTCCCAAAAAACATGGTCCCCCTATCACTCGTGACCGTATCTCTCGCCATGCTCGATCCCCACAAATTAAAAATATGCCAGGTGGTAGCCGTTTAGGTGTATCATTATTCCAAAGAGCAGCAGATGGATTGTTTACTTCATGCACAAATTGGTGTGGGCAAAACAAATACTCATTCTGCTGGTACCCTATTTTCTGAGTTTGATTTGGAACACATTGATGGTATTCTGGTGCTTTGGGTGAGATGTTTTGGAAATAGCCATAATTTATTTCCAGGTTTTGCTGCCTGGTTCTATTAAGACATGCCAGAACACCGTAAACATTACCAAATTCAACACAACTGCAGTTCTTTCCCATTGAGACTAACAGTGGAAGTTCTTGGGGCTCTATTGAAGTTGCATTAAGTGCCAAAAGCAAGTCTTTAGTACAATTAGCTATGGCTCCTGCTGCTTGTGAGCTGATAATGTAGCATTAAGCATTGTAGCATTACAAGTAGCAGGAATTGGTCTATTTATATAGCCCTTAAATTGTTCAGGGTTAAAGTCAGGTATGCCTATCAAGCAAGTACGAATGGATCAGCTGGCATAGCCATAGACAGACAAAAGGAACCCTGCTTAGTAACAGCAAAAATAACTGACACATTGTGTCACGGCACTACTTCCAGAATATCATGTGCTTTGACTGCTGTCTTAAGGGTTAACAGTAAAAATGTGATGACTGAAATTTTCCCACTGGGCCCCATTTTTCCTGCATTCTCTCCTTCCAATGCGTTAAAAACCATGACCAGTCATCTTCAGGTACCCACCAATCTTTAGCCTCTTTTGGCACAGGAATCTTGTTCCAACAGAAAACTTGTTCTACTCCTACTTTACGTTCCTCTGCAGTATGTATTTCTTTACAATTTTTCGTAACAAGATTAATACTACTGCAATACCATTTTGCATCACAAGTTAAGCATACATGCAATACCCACGGTTTAAAATTTCCACAGTCTGAATCAGGACATTTGAGGTGTAGCTGACGTGAGACCTCAATTTTCAGCATCAGCACACAGGTTGGGGTTGCTGTCTTTCTCCAGCCATGGTTTCACCCACTTCGCAGGCACCCAGTATAATTCCGTGTCTGTGGAAACACATGCATACTCCCTTCCCCAAGTTAGTAATTGCATTGGTCCTTCCCATTGCCCTGTAGCCCCATTTTTTACCCATACTTTCCCACTATCGCGTGGAGTTTCATTTCAGTCCCGTTTTAGTCCTGGCCCATGTTTTACCACAGGAGGAACAAGATTATCACCTGGGATACGTAGATAATTCATTACATAGACAGCTTTTTCCGAGCGGGCTTGAGGCGAAAGGGACAATTCTCCCCCTTTTTGTTTGTGAAGCAATTGCTTCAAGGTATGATGGGTGCATTCCACGATAGCTTGCCCTGTGGGAGAATGTGGAGTCCTAGTGATAGGAACAATACCCCATAAATTGCAAAAGGTGGCAAAATGATGACCGGTATAACCCAGGCCGTTATCAGTTTTCAAGGTATGTGGAATCCCAAGGGCAGCAATAGCTGTGCGTAAATGTTTTAGAACATGTTTCGTGGTTTCTCCTGTTTGTATAGTGGCCCATACTGCAAAAGAAAAACAGTCAACAGACACATGAATAAATTTAAATCAGCCAAACTCTGGAAAATGCGTTACATCCATTTGCCATAATTTCAAGGCTCCAAGTCCTCTCGGATTAACTGCTGTCCCTAATGGCTGATGAAGTTGTTGACAATCACTGCAAGACGCCACAATAGCTTGTGTATCAGTCCAGGAAATGTGAAATTGCCGGTGCAGGACCTTTGCTGATTAATGAAAAAATTGATGCAACTGCGCTGCTTCTTGAAATTTATTTCCTGCAGGAGCAGCCCAGGCAGGAGAAACTAAATAATCTGCTCATGAATTGCCTTTGGCTAGGCTACTAGAATAGAATTTGTAGAATTTGTAGAATAACTACAAATATGAGTAACAAAATAAACACAGTGTCTTTTTGATAAAGCAAAAAGCAAGTGGTGAAAAAGCAAGCAGTGAAAAAGCAAATATAGGTCATGGTTATTCAATTCCTTTAACAATGCACGTTCTAAGCGACAAGTTACTCCTACCAATAAAGTGAATCACATACAACATTAATTGGCTGATCATTCCATTTTTCAAATACTACTGCTACTGCCAATAACTCTAAGTACTGAGTAGAGTGGCTGTTTGTTTCATGTAAAACTTCCTGTTTCCACTGACCTTTCTCTCTCCAAACATAAGTAGCCTTCCCAGTTTTGCCACTGGCATCAGTGAAAATCATTATTCTATGAACTGGCTTAGAAGAACAAAGGGATTTTGAAATTATCTCAGTATTTGTTACAAATGTGAGCATTTTATGTCCTGGTGTATAAACACTGAGTTTATAAACACTGTAAACTCCAAAGTAGCAATTTGCAAGTCTCTGCTATGTCTTAGCATCCAATTTAAATATACTCTAGTTGTTGGCACAATAACTTCTGCAGACTCTAAACCAGATATTTCTATTAACCAGTTTTGGCTTTTCATTATAATATGAGCTAATAATTCCACAGGTGTCATTATAGTTTTCTTTGGTTGTGCTGGCAAAAAGATCCATTCCAATATACACAACAGATCTGTCTGTTGGGCCCATTGAGAATAACTGCAAACACATATTTTTGGCTAAATAGCTACTGCAATATTCAAATCTGGATCCAGTGGGACATATAGCCTTGTACAATTTTTTGCCCAATATTTTCAAGAGCCTTTTGTGCTGCTTCAGTTAAGTTTTGAGGAGCATTAACACCCCCTCCTCCTGACAATACATGTAACAGAGCTTGTAAATCTGAATTGGTGATACGACATATTGTCCACACCCAATTAATATCACCTACTATTTTTTGAACATTGTTAAGGATTTTAATAGTAGGGTTTAACTTGATTTTCTGTAGCCTCACTGTGGTTTGATCTATTATTGAACCCAAATATTTCCATGGTGGCATCTGTTGTATTTTTTTCTGGTGCAATAACCAATCCTTTCATTTTCAACTATTCTTCTAATTCTATAATAATTTGTTCTCTGTCCAATTGCATTCCTGCAATCAAAAGATCATCCATATAATGATAAACAATTAATTCTGGATGCTGTTGCCTGAATGGTGTCAATGCCCAGGCCACAAAAAATTGGCACATAGTAGGGGAATTTTTCATACTTTGTGGCAAAACGGTCCATTCATATCTCTTGTAGGGTTCTTGCTTGTTAACAGAGGGAACAGAAAAAGCAAAATTTTCACAATCTTCTGGATGCAATGGAATGGTGAAAAAACAATCTTTTAAATCAATTATCAGTATTTCCCAATGTTTTGGAATCATACTGGGGGATGGTAATCCTGGTTGAAGTACTCCCGTGTCTTCCATTACCTTATTTACTTCCCTTAAATCATGTAACAAATGCCACTTGCCACTCTTTTTAGGAATAGTCCTTGTTTCCCACATTTAAAACAATGCAGTCTTTTATCTCCCTGACCTTGTTTTACAAGCAGCTTTACAGCCACGGCAAATGTTTCAGCCATTAAAATAGCATTTTCTGCTGGCATCCCGATTTTTTCACACACCTCCATCATATCTACTATTGAAGCAGTGCAAGGGAGTGCCATCAGAATTCTTCTGCATGCCAAATTAGCATTTTGAACTGCTAGAGACATAAGTACAGAATCCCTTGCTGCTTCGGGAATGCCGGACTTTTGAATACTTTCTCACAATCTATCCAAAAAGGACATGTATGTTTCGGTTGGTCCTTGTGCTACTTTAGTAAAAGGTAGCACTATTTTGCCATCCTCAGGCATTTGCCTCAGAGCCTCTCAAGCTGCATGGGCTGACTGACATAAAATCTGTACATTCATTCAGCTCTGTACTTGAGCATCAATAAACGTGCCCGTTCCTGTTAGCACAGATGCATATTTCAAAGGATCACCATCATCCCTGTATAAGTTAGCTACAGCAGCTTGTTGACATAAATCAGTCCACTTAGACTTCCACAATATATATTGCATCCCTGTAATTAATAATTGCATTAATTGTTGACAATCATAAGGGCAAAGAATATTGGACCCAAAGATGTTACCAATAAATGACTGTGTGAAAGGATTTTGCAACCCATAATCACAAACTGATTTTCTAGCTTCTTTAATCACCTCCCAAATGAAAGGTGTCCAGTGGTTAGGTTTCTGGCCCCTGCCAGGATCTCTGCCTCCCAACACTACTGGATAAGCCCCAGGAATAAATTCTCCCTCTATTATGGCATGCTGTATAACTCCTTTCCAGCATTTCTCAAAATAGCTTGGCCCTGACCCACCACTTGGCCCTGATCCACCCTCTCTTGGCCCTCTCTCTGTTTTCCCTCTCTCTTCTGTAACTCTTCTGTTTCCATTTCCTTACGTCGAATCTGCTGCAAACAATCCCAGTCTGACTCTCCCCCCGAACCCTGAGTTACTTGCTTAAGTCTTTCCTCCTGTCTGATGTTTCTTATGTCATTTTCCCATATGGTTTGCAGCAGTCTCTCCCACTCCGCATTCTGTTGTTCTCGTAATTGCTCTTCCATTGTCGGCCGTGCACGCTCCTGCTCTTCTATCTTCCAGAGTATCTCGAGACCCCAGTCTGCTGCAGGCAGCGGTGGTGCAGGAACAGCACAAGGTGGCGGAGGTGGAAAAGAAAAGTCTCCCCCCGGAGGGATAGGTGGCAGAGGCAGATACTCAGTGTCAACTTCCATAGGTGCTGCCGGAGGTGGCTAAGATTGTGTTGAGGCTGTAGGCACAGCAGGTACCTCCTCAGGGACACTTGGATACGGTAAGGGCGGTTCAAAAGCCGTGATAACAGGGCATGCTATCGGGGCTGCCGCAAATGCCCTGTGTGGCCTCATATGAAAGCAGCTGCCTGCTCTGCTTTTGTATCTTGCAAGGTCACATAAACTAATTTCCACACTGTAGCCAAAGAACGGGTTTCCTTATCCCCGTTGCTAACAGCGTCCCACAGGCGGTCACCCACTCCCTTCCAAGTTTCTAGATTAAAAGCTGTATTTGGCTCGGGTGCATAGCCGTTTTGTTGGCACCATAGCAACAATTGTCTCAATGTGGACTCCTCATATTTCACCCCTCTCATAGAGAGTATTTTTAACAGTAACCTGACTATGGCCCCTTCTTCTGCAGAAACCTTCTGCCCCATAGCTGCACCAGCTGTTTACCTCAAGGGTATCCCGTTGCAACATCTCTTGATAAATCCCAGAGCTCCCTTGCTCCCCTGGCTCACAGCCCAGCTGCGCCAGAATCTCCAGCCGGTCTTCTCTGTCCAGGTGTCTCCTCCACTTCTTTTTGAAGTACCACATTCGGGGTCACCATCTGCGGAGAGACACAATGGACTCTACATGATTCAGTGTGAATCAAGCAGAAGCCATTTTATTGATTAACTACTGTCCCTAATATACAATTCTTGCTTTCCCTAGACATGATTGTGCATATAGGTTAAGGCCTATTTTCACACGCTACTTTATGCTTTATGATTGGCTCTTGTATGTGTGTCACATCATCTGTTGTGTATGTCACAACTGTCCTTCAGTTTGCATTTTCTTACCCTTTTCTTCCCTTTTCTCAGGATTATGCTTTGTTGCTTGTTCCTTTCTCACAACCTCCCTATGGATTCTTCCCCTGTGTACGTGCTCGGATCCTTCTGTCTTACATGCTCTGGGTTTTCTATTTTATGGCTGGTTCATGATATGTCCATTTTCTAGTAAAAACATGGTTTCCACAGCCATCTGGGCTTTTGTCAATTTCTTACTCTTGTAGGAGTGGTCTTACTTGCTTCTTGATAGACATGTTGTTCTGAGACCAAACTGCTAGGGAAATAACCAACTGTCCCCATATGGTCTTCATACTGTTCTCCATAAACCTTCAAGCAAGGAGATGTATAATTAGGTACCTTAAAACACTCCTCATCTGGTTTGAGCTGGTTTATCACTTAGTCAAAAGGAGTTACCAGTAGTGTTCTTAGTCTGGTTTTCCATTTCCTAGGTTCTAATCAGCTGGCACATGAAACTAAGCATTGACAGAAGTTCTGATCTAGCCATACATTTTTTGAGTAAATGAATACTGCTTATAGTTTATCTGGATGTTTTTTGTAAACACAGCTGATCTTTATCTTTGCTTCCCTTAAATTTAAGACTTTAATGGCCCCTGAGATAAAAGCTTTCTCCTCCACCATTTTCATAAACAGCCACAGAAATTAACTGTTGAGCCCTTCTGTAAAGGTTCAGTTCATAATTACCATATAGCTATTGAAGATATTTCATTTTAAAAAAGAAAAATATTAAAGCCCTTCAAGTCTCCTCAACCAGTTTAAACATTCACTTTTAAAACTAAGTTGCTGCTTTAAGCCCCACAAGAGCTCAGCATTTGCATCCATGTCTTGACAGTAGTGTGTTAATCTACTTCTAGTTTGTTCATATACACAAGAATCAACTCTTATACTTGCAGCCCAGAATTCTCCAGAGTTTTTTTCATTCATTAGTTTTTGAATAAACATAAATCAACTGTCCCTTCTTAATATTAATGAACCTGCAGTCTGAAGCAATATAATCCTCTTCTGCTCTGGCAAGGGAAATGGTGTCTGGGAGGGAAAAAAAAAAAGGCAACAAAAGAATGAGGTGGATGAATTTAAATGCATACATACTTTTACAGAAATATAAATACACATGACCTTGTATGTATACATATAAAAGTAGGTTATCTTGAAACAGTAAAAGTCTTCAAGAATTTGTTCTGTGCATTTTTCTATTCTCCAGTAAGCAAAATAACAGCTTAAGATGCCATTTCATCAGTGAAAAGTTGTAATCCCTCTCTACAATTTTCACTTAAGTGAAAAATGTCCCTTTACAAAACCCTTGGCTGTGGCTGCGGTGCAGATGAGGGCTGTGTCCCATTTTTCAGTAAAACTGCATGTGACATTCTACACAGCCACTTGACAAGACAAATATATGACAGAGCTAAATAAGCAAAGTAGTTTTCCCTGCACCTCCACCATTATTTTTGAGGCTGTTTTGTCCTCAAAGTTAAAACAAATTTACTTACAGACACAGTCATCAGCAGCACACAGCTTCTTGCTGATAAGCTTCTCCATAAAAATTCCAGTTGCAAGAGGACACATTAATCTGAGACACAAAAGTAAAATCATCAAATAAACACTTTGTGTCATTTTTCTTTGCTGCAGCACTTACTGAGTGTGGGCGAGGTCCAGCAATCCCCATCTTTTATGGAAGAGACAGACACCTGGACAAACACACCGAGCTAATAGGAAGGGGCTGTGGCGACATTCCATCCCACCAGAAGAGCCGTAGGCAGGGGGAAAACCTCAGGGCTGACTTATGAAGCTGAATCCCCTCCCAAAGCCATTCTGTATTAACATTTCAATCAGCAACTGTATTATTTAAACATGCTAAGCCCTCCTAGAGTTGTCCATAGCCTTAATCATACTTCAGGCAAAGTCTGAGAATGAAAATTAAGTCAGACCCTGGTAAGAAGCAAATGATATTACATCCTTCTTAATCCTCCTGTCCTTAATTTTCCCAAATGCTCACTGGCAAGCACAATCTGCCCTGGACCAAAACCCCTCAGTGGCAGAGATTCCCCTGTTCCTGTCTACAGAAAGGACCTACTGGGACGATAGCAGATGGATGCAATGTAAACAAACAATTAGGGAGCTGCAAGGCAGGAAAAAGGCTTTGCAAGTCAGCAATTAGAATTTGAAATCTAAGAATTCAAGCACTGTGTACTTGTACAGGCAAGATCCCTTGCACAGGGAGATGCAGTCAGAGCAAAACACAGAGGTCATGCCAGGACAGCAATCATTTCCCTTTTCTTTACCTAGCTGACCTCGACTGAGGGTTTGCAGGTCCAAGACACTAAACAGTGCCACGGGCTGACTTAAAAGGTCCTCTTTACACCCTGGAGACGATACCCAGAATTCATTTAAATCCCACAAATCTTGTCCTAGCATACATTAGACTTGTAGGGAGTATTTTAATTAAAATAGATGCAGGCACATGAACAAAAGGAACACACACCACAGCAATTCACAGCACAGCTGTCAGGCTACAGCAGGCTGGGTCTGGATCAGCATGTGGAAATAACCAAGGGCAAATGTGGAAATTCCCACATTGCACTCCTGTCAACCAGTGTTTCCCAATTCATGAGGAGGCCTGAAGAGCTGCTGGCTGTACCAGCTTTCAGTTCCCAAACAGAACCACAGAAATTGTAAGCTGTCATCAAAAACCCCCACTCTTTCAAAGAAAGTGCATCATGCAACTTCTAGCATCACCTTCCCATCACAGCTGACTTCACCACATTCTAGCCTTCCTGCCGGTTACTCCTTCCTCCCACCTCCCGTATGTTGTGTCCAACTTCCTTCACAGACGGGTCCAAACCCTTTAAATGAATAAAGGTGAAGAGCAATGGTAGTCATGTGCACACAAACTAGTGGGATGCAATGACAGCATAATTATTACCTATGAAATTATGACCGCAGGAAGAAAAATAAAAGGTTCATGATAGAGCGACTGTCATTTTTGCTCTTACAGGCACATTGAAACAATTTTAATTTGCAAGTATTAGAATACTTGTGAAATCACACATACACAAAATCACCAAAAAGAATGAAAAAATACATAAATGGAGATAGGACAGTAATTGAGATGACTGTGAAAGAGGCATCATGTTGCAATGTGCTCTGGGAGCAGGTGAACTTTCAATTTTCCAGGTCTTGTGCAAAAAAAGGTGGGTTATGTTGCAGATACCAAAACCTACAACTTTTTAAAGTAACTTATTCCAAAATATTTAGAACAGTTACAATTCACAATACTGTATCTGATTACTTCACTGCATCCCGTTTACTTCATGTCACACAAAACCTAGACAGTTTTTAACAAATGAGAAAAAAGAAAGTAAAACAAACCCTAATCCTAAGAAGCATTAGGATAGGTATTTTGAAAAAGCCTGGCTAAAACCCAGAAACTTTTATGTTTCCTCTCAGGACTTGCTTCTACTGCCAGACACCAAGAAAAAACCAAGTTGAACAACTCCACTGCCAAACTATAATCAATTTCTATCTATACCTGGGGAAAAAACCCACTAATGATAAGCTGTATTTCCTAAGTGAAAAACAGTTGTCCCCTTGATAATGAGGTTGAATGCTGTATTTATTCTGAATAGGCTGGCATTTAGCATTCCTGATCATACTTTTTGCTCTGGAAAGACAGCTATTTTTTAGCACTTATTTCTGAGAAATAAGGATAACCTTAAAAGTTCTTAAACTGAATAAAGCCCTGCAAGGCTAATCAATAATGAGACAGACTTGAGGAAAAAACATGGCTTGAAAACAGCATATTTATATTTTATTTTATAAAAATTAGTATTTCAACAGAAAAAGTTACTATCCAGGCGATCTGTGGAAATCCTACATCGTGTGCCCTGGTCATTGTGGCAATTCTATTCGAGTCTTATATTTTCTGCAGAGAACAGCAAACATGCTAGCTGATGAGAGTTACTAGTGTTTAAAAAAACCCAACACCTATCCACAGAACTCCTTTACAGGAGCATATGGTTATTTCTTCGCATAAGTGATTTTCATGGCATGAGATGGAGTGATCTTGAATCCTTGGAGAGCATCTCGAGCAGCCCCTGCTTGATTCTCATTTTCAAACTCCACGAATGCAATGTCATGGCGCCCTGGCACTAAGCGTACTTCTTTGAATCCAGGAAACCTTTAAAATAAAGTGAGAGTAAAAACATACTTATTAGCTTGATAATACATCTCTCTTCAGTAGCTTTTTATCAGAAGCATCTACTATTGCAACAGTTATTACTAACGAAAAATTGAAACGGAAGGGTTTTACATGTTCTATCCTTAGAACTATGCCTCAATTAAGGAATATTATGTGGAAGCAATTTAATCAGTCCTGTACACGTACAGGAGCAATCTAACTAGTTTTAAAACTGCTCCTGCTGTCCTAAAGACTTTAGTATTACAGTCGCCAGCTTAAATCCAGTGCAGATTGATAGCAGATAAATTGCACAATCAAAACCAGCTATGAAAAAGATCCAATTTACTTTCTGAACCAAGTCATCAGAACTGACATCTGTAACCTTGGCAGTAAGACAAACAACTGAAATACCTTCAGAAGAAACTATTATTTCTAAAAAGTCAGCTTGCCAACTGAGAAAACACATGCAGGTTACAGAAGAATTCAAAGGAGAAATAATTTCTATTCAAAACTTACTGATTAAATAACATGGACAGCATCATCTCATTTGTTTCCTCAGGCAAATTATTAAGGAAAAGGATGTAGTTTGGTGGGTTATCAGGCACCTGCAACAAGAGAAGATCAAAGCTCAGAAGACTATACATAGATGCATACAGTTCCTTTGCATCTTCCTGCATGATTATTTGAACCAAGACACATTTCTTTAGTTTTGCTCGTAACATTCTATCTGGGCTTCAGCACACCTTTATCAATATGCAGACAGAGCCCCCTGGGTCTTTTATATGGATATATTAATTTGGAGTGGTTCTTACTTCCACAAAAATCACAATACCATACTGTTTTAGATGTCACAGTTAACTTGTCAAGAGCTGACACTACCGTACTCTCCGCACCCAGGTGCCTAAGTAGTGGCTGCAGTGCTGTCCAAGACACCTGTATGGCAGTGGTAGAATGTATGAAAGACTCACATCCTTCTGGAAAGCAGTGGGAAGCCAAGCCCTGTTCACCTGCAGTACCACCCAAATACTGAATATCTCTGGACAACCAAAATTCACAAAACCCACACAGTTTTATTACAGAGCTCAATTCAAATTTCTTAATTAGAAACCCCTTTAGATTTAGTGTTGGAACCCTGGGTTCTGAGAATTTCAGCCTTTCAGTGCTGACAAGCAGTGATCCTCAGAAGCACACTGTATTTGACCCGAAACCTTGGGAAAAGCTCCCTAAATTGTGTGATAACACTGAGGTTGTTGCTGTGTAATTAAAACTTGTATCACTGGGTGGAATATGTAGAGATGTAGAAAATTAGGTTTAGGGGATATAGGTTACAATATGGAGGAATTTGGGTGTGGATCTTTCTTTCTCCTTTCTCCTCCTCCTTCACACATCTAGGGGTTATGCTATTGGGTCAAAAGTCCCGCACTGCAGGACATGAAAAGTTAGTAATTGAATTATAAATAAAAACAAAGTTACTTGATATTTCATAATTGGTTAATTTAGACCTTAAAAAGCCTTGGAAGTTAGAACTCACGGCCATTTTCCACCTTGTTAACTTGAAAGCACACCTGGTGCAGCTGTATTATAGATAAGATATAATAAACAACTAAGTCCAAACAAGAATTCTCAGTCTCCTGCATTTTAATTCAAACTCTGAGTAAAAGAACTCACGAAACAGAAACAAAGAAGAAACGGCAAAAAAGAGAAAAGCAAAAACCAGGAAAATTAATAGTTTAGAGCTTTAGTCTTTTAACAGATTTGCCTGCTAATATAAATTTGTAGCCACCCACCACAGACAAGGCTGAGTAGTCATTTGCTGATACTGGAATCTTCAAGTCATCGAGTACATTATACAAGTAAAAATAAACCAGACACCTCAGGTTCAAACATCCTCAAAGCAGTGCCAAGTAAGTTAAAGCCTCAGCAGAACAATCTCCTTCTACTGATGGAAATATTCCAGGTACTGCCATTAGAAAATAAACTTCTGAAGTTCAAAGAAATACCCAAACACTCAGTGTTGTGCTTTGATGCAAACTGACATACACATATTGTGTCTGAAAATCCAGGGAGC
Source organism: Coloeus monedula (assembly GCF_965178545.1). Taxonomy (NCBI): domain Eukaryota; kingdom Metazoa; phylum Chordata; class Aves; order Passeriformes; family Corvidae; genus Coloeus; species Coloeus monedula. The sequence goes on along the minus strand of NC_138782.1, from coordinate 8,399,069 downwards.
AAGACCTTTTCCTCTGTTGATTACGTTTGCAATGACAGTACTCAAGAAAGATGCAGGACAGGCAAAGATACTCTTCTATGGTACTTGCTCTCCTGCAGATCCTGGCTCTTTACCACTTTCACTTCTAACATGAATCATTTAGAAGGTCACTGAGCAGACAAGCTGAATGAAGTGTAGGGAGTTGTTCCTACATCTATCTCCACACAATCCTTTGAAAAATAGGACACTTGTGAGAAAAAAGAAAAAGTGAGCAGAGAACCCCCAAACTCCTGAAATAAAGCTTTTAGGCAGATATTTTGGCATCCTGTGTTGTCTTCCTTCTCCTTATCTGCTACTAGAAAAAATAAGTTAAAGGGAATTTATTAACAAAGAAAACAATTAAGAATCCTTCAACTGATACTAAACACAGTCTGAATTTAAGAATCCAGTATGATTTGGTAATAGTGCTGTTTTCTCTAAAGTAATGAGAAACTGCAGGTTCTCATTTCTTGTCAACCGGATATAGTAAAAGAGGCATTTTGTGAGAAATGAGACAACTCTTAAAAAGATTAATTTATTGAAAACAGAAAAATTGAAAAATTACAGAAATCAGAAAAATATAAAAATTTGGGATCCTATGGCTCGGTAGATGGTATGCCCCAGGAGCGCAGGGATTTGAGATCTTCTGGCTGAGACAGCACTAGACCTCAGGTAGAGAAAAAGAACTTGCAGTGCTGGGCTGACTTTAAAAATATTACTAAAAGCCCCTTAAAAGGGGTAAGGCTTTTAATGCCCAGCACGGATGCCTTCCACAGCTAGTCTGGCGAGAGCAAGAGGGGAAAAAAGGGGTCGCCTCTCCACTTCGTCCTTTTTATAGTTTTTGCTCCGCCCACAGCCCGCCCCTTCGGTCCAAAGCGATTGGTGCTTTCCCTTTGATGGATCATCTCCGTCCACCAATGGCTCATCGTTGTCGGGGGGGGGTGGGGGGGTGGTAGTAATTGAGATAAGGGGAATACAATACCTTCATTAAAATTCAGGTATTCAGGTTGCCACGGAACTTGCCTGCAGAGTAATGGCTCTGTAGCTAAAAATAGCTGCTGGCTACTAAGACTGGGTGGGGTTTTGGCCTTGGAATCAGAATGCAAGTCCAACACATCTCAAAACACTTGTAAAAGTATACAGTAAACACAGGAAAGGTAACTCTTATGGTGTACCAGTGGTTTGAAGCTTGAAAAGGGGGCAAGTTTGTGATTTTTAACTGGGAAAATTTTAACTGGGAAGGGTGCAACTCTATTAATAAACTACTTTAAACAAATGAAAACACTGATAATGGAACTGGATTTTTGTACCTGGGCTGATGGGTTAATTGTAACCTTCAATTTAAAAATAATTAACTCAAAATTAATTAATTGAAACACTTAATATGCAAAGACCAAGCACAAATAGGGATTTCATGTATGACACATTTGTTTTGTTTACTGTGACGTAGCTATTAGACAAATCTCTCATAGGACAAAAACAAAGCTGTAAAATACATCCTCAAGCTTCCATGTGCAACAAATGATTGTTCATAGAGAGTAAACATTCATGCTTTTAGTTATAAAAATAAAAAAGCATTACCTGATTCTGTGGTGTAGTCCCTGGGGCATTGGCTGAATTCTGTGTTGCTCCCTAGCAAATAAGTACAAAACAGTTTTACTAAGGTGTTCCATTAGCAACAGACAGGCACACATCACTACGTTTCTCTACAACTCAAGACATATATTAAGGGTTTTTTTGAGCTACAATCCAAGGAACATTTGCTGCCTATGAGATACCTCCCAAAGGGAACAAAGTGTGTGAATTTTGCTTAGCTCCAAAACCAGGCAATCAAAAGAAATAACATCACTACTATCTGATCAATCTGTGGCTAAGTCAAGTATTTCTCCACATTACAGGATTTGATTTAATAGACAGGGAGGAAGAGGTTTTGAAAATGAAGGCCTAGACACGTACCCTGGTTTCACCTGGGATAGAATTAATTTTCTTCTTAGTACAGTGTGTTTTGAATTTAGTATGAGAGTAACACTGATAACAAACTGATGTTTTGGTTGTTGCTAAGTAGTGCTTGTTTCAATCAAGGACTTGGCAGTTTCCCACGCTCTACTAGCGAGCAGGTGCACAAGAAGCCAGAAGGGAGCCAGGACAGCTGACCAGAACTGGCCGAAGGGATATTCCATAGTACAGAACATCCTGTCCAGTATATAAACTGGGGGGAACTGGTCAGGTACCTTAATGTCTTCTGCTATACTTCAGTACAAAAACTACTAAATGTTGTTAGTTCAGGTGGGTCAACCCTTAGTGGAGATAAATTCCAAACCAACTCCTGTTAATCTAACATTGACCATCTAATATCTAATGGAAACGAATTATCTTATTCCCATTTACCATTCTTCTGTCATTATTGGGTAACATGGGATTAAAACACTGAAGAGAAAAGCTGGTTGAACACTTGAAGCCAGTGCTAAAGGTAACCACACTCTCCTTTTTTTTCCTTTTCTAAAAAGAGGCTAGTTTCTACCTTGGTTTGTTGTACCTTTGCCCTACATCTTTATTTTCATCTGGTAATAGCAAAGGAGGAAGAAAAAAGGAACAGCAAGGACTACATAACCAGCCCCCTCTCCTTCAACTTCTAGCAAATGCTCGAGTTCTAGATAATCGACAGACCCCAATTTAGGGAATTGAAAATTAACAAAAGACAACAGTAAGTCCTAAAAAAGCAGTTATTTAGAATAGCTTTTGTGGGGGCTTGTTTTGTTTGTTTGTTTTTTGGTTTGGTTTTAATTTTTTTCCCCTCTAAACAGAGAGCCAGCATACCTGGATAACCTTTTTATTTGGTTGGTTTGCTGACTGCTCCAGAGTTTTGGCTTTCTTCTTTTCCTTCCTTTTTTCCTTATCAGCAAAAGTCCCACGCATTTTAGAGATGATATCAGAGTCTGTTTTTGCATACTGAATACGCTTTTTAAAAGAAAAAAGAAAAACGGAGTATATTCTGCAGTTAATAATACTGAACATTTTGCACCACTTTCATTAACTGTGTATTTACACTTTTTTTTTGCAGGAACTTTTTATATTAAAAACATTGTTATAAAGTGTAGGTACAGTTATAGAGTAACCAATTCTCATAGTTAATTCTGACACAATTACAGAGGCCTAAAAAAACCCCCTAACATGTAAATTACTAATTTTAGCTTATTGAAATCAGAACTCCATTTATCTAACAACATCTTTTTAACATCTATTAAGGTAACATGTACACAGAGATACATCTGAGATACACAGAAGACATTTGAAAAAATTAGATCTAGCTTCTATTAAAACTATAAGTGTTCAATCCCATTTTAAGGGGAGTTAAAATTTGTCAGTGATTTCTCAGATGTCCGCAGAAATGTGAGCTCAGCAAAACTCAAACTTCTTAAACAGAAAATGCAATCTTAATCTCAACAAGATTGCATAAATGCTGCTGGTCTTTTGACAAAGGCTCCCCAAAACAGAAAGTTAAGCAGATGCAGGCATAACTATACTGGTGCACAACATTATTGTTTATGCACACAATCCTATTGTTTTTCCTATCAGAGACTACCTCAATACAAAACTACACAGCATCTTAAGATTTCTTTTAATGCTTTTGTTTAGTGCTTAGAGTATACAGACTGCAGTCAATGTTCAGAGAGGGAAGTACATTTGAAAGCTTATAAAGCCTTAATCTTTTTATTTCTTATTGAATTCTACTGAGTACAAAACTCCTTAAGGATAAATGGTAGGACTGAGCTTGCAAAATTCTGTGTTAAGGATTTAATTAGAGAATCTGAAGGTGCTAAGGCAAATAGCTTATGGCTCAGCAGCACAACTGCTCTCTTCAGTGCTCAAAGCCATGAGCTAAGAGCCAGTAGTAATGTACTCATCCATTGGTGAAGTTGTGGGCCATTTGCATGTATTGTTACACATCACCAACAGTTGCAGAATTAAGAGATACCTAATTATCCAAGCAGGCAAGAACAAAGCAGGTCAATTGTGCTATTCTGCATGTTATGAAGTACATTACTAAATCATGTTCTATCAACCAGCATTGTATTTGTTTCACTGAAGTTATACTGAAATGCAGTTACTTGGTTTGGTGATCTACAGTCAGGAAGAACTGGCCATCATTTAAAAAAAAAATAATCTGGAAAGTAAACTGTGGAGATCTCACCCTCCTCACTGTTACCCCAAAAAGGAAGCATCATATGTAGTTAATGTTACTCTACATAAATTGACTGAAAACATCTAATTTCAATAATATTACAGAATTAATTTAACTGGTTCAATGGAAGACATAATGAGTAAAATGAAAGTATTTAAGATCTTAAAAACTCTAATCCAGCATAGCAAAACAAAAAGCCCCCAGTTAGGAAATTTAAATGTTAAGTTCAAAGTGTGTGTGTGTTGTAACTGCAATCTCTTCAGCATCCCTCCACCTTGCACAAATGCAGATACTCATCCGGATGTGACATGACTGTATAATCGTTTGGTAACAACTACATAGAACAGTTCATTCCCAAGGTGCAAGTACCAAAACACTGTATCATACCATCAGGGTATTTTTCTTCTTTACAAAGGTAACAAAATAACTTACCATTGGTTTCCCATAAAATGGAAAGCCTTGTAGCTGTCTCAAAGCATTGGTAGATGATCCAAGTTCTTTAAATATAACAAATGCCTGTCCTCTCATCTTCATGGTCTTTAAAGCCACAATGTCGACCACATGACCGAACTGTGAGAATAATGCGTACAGGGACCTCTTCAGCTCTGGAGACCAAAGGAGAAAAGAGATTATAACAGGTTGCATGCAAATTTCCACTTCTACCGAGTCTGCTGTCCTTTGGGAACAGTGTTTTTTATGAACTTCAGCTCACACAGTGAGTACATGAGTTTGTCAAAACTGTTGCATCAGTACAAGTTTATTTGTCCAGGTTTTGTAAGCTGGTGTGCAACATTTGGTTTCACATCTCAAGGATTCAGGTAGTGAAGAAGTTGTAGTGCCATCCATTCTACCATTCTGAGGGAGTAACAATTGTATAAGAGTATGTAAAAATGTATTTTCATGTATGTATGTATACACACACCCTCACACAATCAAGTATGATGTATGACAGCCATCTCAGACTGATCGGAAAATCCAAACTGAAACAAGCAGCAGTAAAGATATGACGTAAAACAAGAATGCAGCAAAATAGTAACTACCTAAAGGCTAATTAAAGTTGGAAATTTTTGTTGTAACTGTTTAATCAACTTTCTCACTCACATAAAGTATTTTTGAATATTCTGGATCCAAGTGATTTTTGTATGATTCTACTGCACCTTACAGCTGCAATGGATTTGCTTTAATTATTTACAATCACCTCAATACATGCCAAATTAAACCTTAGTCCTATCCAAATTAAGCTAAATAAATAATTTGTACTGTGCAATCATTCTAACACACAAACCTTACATTTGGACTATTTTAGCAATGTAAGAATGCTGCCTCTTCTTCATTGCTGTTGATAATAACTTGATAATACCAGTCCACTGTCACTTTCACCACCTGCTCCTGACTAACCATAGTGTGCTATTTTTTTTTATTTAAAAAAAGGTTTTCTATCAAAACACTTTTCCTAAAATTATTTTAAGACCTGTATTAAGTAGAAAGTAATTTGTAATCTTAACAGATAATTTCACACCCTACCATTAACCCACGGGAGTCCTACGAGATTTAACAAGACCAAATGCAAGGTGCTACACCTGGGTCAGGGCAACCCCCAGTATCAACCAGTCCAGGCTGGGGGATGGACAGATGGAGAGCAGCACTGGGGAGAAGGACTTGGGGTGCTGGTGGACAAAGGGCTTGACATGAGCTGGACATGTGTACTCACAGCCCAGAAACCAACCCTGTTCTCGGCTGCATCCAAAGCAGGGTGGGCAGCAGATGAGGTATGGGATTCTGCCCCTTGGCCCCACTCAGGTGAGACCCCACCTGCAGTGCTGCATCCGGATCTGGGGTGCCCAGCACAGAAGGACATGGTCCTGTTGGTGCAAGTCCAGGAGGCCACCAAGTTGATTAGAGGAATGGAACACCTCTCCTGTGAGGAAAGGCTGAGAGATTTGGGGTTGTTCAGCCTGGAAAAGAGAAGGCTTAGGGGTGACCTAACTGTGGCCTTCCAATACCTGAAGGGAGCATACAAGATGGAAAGGGACTATTTACAAGGGCTTGGAGTGACAAGACAAGGGGAAACGGCTTCAAACTGAGACGAGGCTTAGATCTGATATTGGGAAAATATTCTTTACTATCAGGGTGGTGAGGCACTGGAACAGGTTGCCCAGAGAGGTTGTGGACTCCTCATCCCTGAAAGTGTTCAAGACTGAGCGACCTGATCTAGTGGGAGGTGCATTTGTTTGCTTTAGCTACTGTTTCATTACAAGAAGGCGTTAGCCGGGAGCTCGGCTCATGACCACCTCCTGCTCGGCACTTCATAGGCCTGGGAGTCCCGTTGTAAGACAAGTGCCGTGTGCAAGTGCATGACCAGGCCCCACTGGACAACCTCCCAGTTCCAGAGGCAACCGGCAGCCACCCGTACCTTCCTTCTTGATCTTGTCATTGATGTTGTTGATGTAGATGGTGTGGTTCGGCCTGATGTCCATTCTCGGCGGCACCTGCGAACCTGCCTGCGGGCAGAGCACACAGGGGAGGCGTTAGCGGCGGCCGGGGCGCTCCGACCCCCGGCTGCGGCAGCTGCCAACGCCGGCGACACCTTGCAGCCCCGGGCAGCGGCACCGCGAGCCCGGGGCCCGGCTTGTCTCTCTGTATGTCTGCTCGCCCGTAGGCCGCACACCCGCCCCGCTCCTGCCCTCTCCGGGCGGGCGAGGGCTGCAACGGCGGGACAGAAACTCCAGAGAGGGAACCCCGAGCCAGCCCCCCTTGCGATGGCCTGGATCCTAGATCCTGGATCCCGGATCCCAGAAACCCTCACCTCCCCTCTTCCGTCCGTTCTCCGGTCTCGATAGCAGCCAACCCGTCCCGCCCAGCAGAGACGCAGCGCAAGCGGCAAAGCCGCTCCCAGAGCAGTCGATGAGCCGAACGCCGATAGCGCCGATGGGGAGTAGTGAGTGCGCGCGGCCCGAGAGCAGCGGTATGAAAGGAATAAAACGGGAAAAAAGCGAGATAGGGATAAAAAGGGATAAATATTTGTTGTCGGCTTCACGGAAATCACAGCGAGGCTTGAAACGGGCCGAAATGGGAATTTCTTGCCCCGGGCTTTGGCTCTGTCCTGTCCTAATAGAGCGATAAGGTCTATTTTGTTTGTTTGTTTTCTTTTTGTTTTTGTTTTTGGTTTTTTTTGTCTCTTCACTGCACCTAGAGTAGCAACTTGGGAAAGCATGGAATGGTTTGGGTTGGAAGGACCTTAAAATTGTAAAGAAAATTAATCCACAAACACCAGAGGTTTATGTCCAAAAAGAAGACAGAGGAGTCCTGTTACTTTATTCGAATAAAGGGAGAGGCCATAGGGCATTCCCCTGGGGTCTCTCAAATTGTTAGAGGATGCAGACCCCTTTTTATCCTAATTTCCCGGCCTCATTTCCCTCTCTCTTTCCCCACTGGCTGAGGTACTTGAGAGGTACAGACTTCCAGAATAGCTTAATACAGACCCCCTTCTTATGTATACCCCCCTTTTTCTTTTCCTATGGAATTTATGGTTCTGCCCATTGCTTCTTTTGTCTCTCAGTATCTATCTTTACCTATCAGCAAACCCACAGTTTGTTTGTAAGGACAAATGCCTCTCACTCCTTTAATCAATCAGTGGAATTCCTCCCATTGTTTCTTTGACCTCTCAGTATCTAGCTTTTACCTATCAGCAGACCTACAGTTTGTTTGTAAAGACAAATCCATCTTATTCCTTTCAAAGGTCATCTGGTAAAACCACCCTGCCATGGACACAGACACCTTCCACTAGACCGGGATGCTCCAAGCCCCATCCAACCTACCCATGAATACTGCCTGGGATGGGGCATCCACAGCTTCTCTGAGCAACCTGTGCCAGAGCCTCACCACCCTCATAGTAAAGAATTTCTTCCCAATATCTGGTCTCAACTTGCCCTTTTTCAGTTTGAATCCATCCCCCCCTTGTCCTGTCACTCCATAACCTTGTAAACCATTGCTCTCCACATTCCTCCTTATTTATAAGGCCTTATTTATTAGACCTCTCCTTATAAATTAGGCCCTTTTTGAAAGGCCACAATTAGGTCGCACCAGAGCTTCCTCCTCTCCAGGCTAAGTGATCCCAATTCCCTCAGCCTCTCCTCATAGCAGAGGATTTCCATCCTGCAAATCACCTTTGTGTCCCTTCTCTGGGCTCTCCCCACAAATGCATGTCCTTCCTGTGCTGGGGATCCCAGAGGTGGATGCAGCGTTACAAGTGGGAGAATGCAGAAACTTCAACATGTCTGTAAACATCCAGTAGGTAACATTTGGTTTTAGTTCCAATCCTGAAAAGGCAATGTATTTTCTTGAATGTAATTCCTTGAAGGTACTTTGGAAATCCCTGTGGTAGTGCTACCTCAGAACAAATAAACAGAGCAGAGACTGAGGCTGCAGCCCTTGAATTTCTGGAATAATTTTGCAGGCTGAATGCCTTCATTTCTATGAATTATTAGGCAGGCTTTTTTCAGAAACAATTTGAAGTTGCAAAGGTTTACATATTAAAAAGGAGTTATTGCAGGGGGTTATAATCAATGAAGTAGTTTTTCCTTAAGCTAGAAATTATATTTGGGCAGGCCATCTCTTTCTAAAGAAGCAGGAATATTAGTTGGAGTTCTTGGTTCAGTTATATTTCAGGAGAAAAACCATTAGTCCATATTCAGAGCATGTAGGAAGTATATAAAGAAGAACATGAATTAAAGGGAGTCAAAAATAAAAGCCAAAGGCAAATAAGCTGTTGACTGAGGTGTTATTCACTGGTGGAAGAAAACAGTGTGTTCTGCATTTGTTTACAGCAGGGCATGGTGCAGGAAATGGTGTGCCAGTGGATGCCTAATGCAATGCATACGTGAAACAAATTCAGAACATCACAAGCAGCAGTTCTAGTCACGTTTTAGGGTTCTATTTATTTTTCTTTGTTTATTGTCTTAGAGTTAGTTGTTAAGATAAAGCACAGCTTTGAAATCCAAGTCTGGACAATACATCAAAATTCTTCCTCAGAAAGGCTGGCTGTACTGTTTTATGCCTCCATCAGCAGTACAGTCCATGTAACTTTAATATCATTGTTCAAAACTGCTTGTTATTGAGTCAACACAGATCAAGGAATTGGTCTCACAGAATCAAAAATCTTGACATTTTATAAATGATTTTTAAAATAAAGTCCTTCAACTGAAGACACTCTAAAGAAAACAAATACAAAAAAACCTGTCGACCTCAAAAATCTTGACATTTTATAAATGATTTTTAAAATAAAGTCCTTCAACTGAAGACACTCTAAAGAAAACAAATACAAAAAATCCTGTCGACCTGACACAAAGTAAGGAAGAATTCATGGCTTCTATATTTCATCCAGCACAGCATGCCACACTTACACTTGCTCAGAGTCACTTTAAGCACAGCTGGTTTACTCTTGCAGAATTTGAAAGCAATAAAGCAGAAAAAATGCATCTTTCCTGCTCCTCAGATGGGATTTCACAGTCTGCCTGCCTGTTCAATAGAAGTGACATTAATTCCTCAGGTTGGCTTCCTCCTCACTTCCCTAAGATTTATTCGAATCACTTCTGTTTCCTTAATCCCCAAACAGAGGTATAGCGCTCCCATATTCACTAAAATGGTCATTTATGTTGTTTATTTAAAAGCTTGAAGTATTGTAAAAATTACGTCTATTTCTTAGAAAGAGTGCCTGCAGCACCTTAATAAGCAATTATGATTCATCACCAATATAATGGGCTGGGAACACGATTTCAGCTTGGACAGGTACCTGCATCATCAGAGGTTGCCAAAAAACAACTCTGGAGAAACAAAGGGCACAGGGTTCTTTAAAATATCTTTGTAGCCACCACTTCCCCTCTCCTACCCTTTGCTTAATGTCAAGGAAACCCAGCACTTCACTGTTATTGCTGCTGTTTCTTATGAAACCTGTAATAAAAAACAAGGGTTCTTTTTTCTTCATCTTCCTTTTCTAAATTCAACAAAATTCTCTGAGGTATAAATAACCAAGACCTGTGTATGGTGGAAGCTTCACTGCTTCGTGCCCTCCATATGGCCTTAATTGGATCCACACATAGTGATGCTTCACAGTTTTCATGGCTGTTATTTCCTTTAGGAAGACTGTGGGATAAGCAAACTTACTCTCATTTATCAGTATAGAAATATTTTCATCTCAATTAAACCCACATGCTAGAAAGGAACATGAGTGCAAATGTTTTGTGACATGGCTGGAGTTGTCTGCAGTATTTTTGCTCTGACCTTTGACTGCTCTGTTCTGTTGTCTCAGGGAGAAGGTAATACAAAATCACTAAACATTGGAGCATGGACAAAGACAATGAACAAAGTGACAGGAAATAAGGAAATTCCCTAGCAAGTACAAACTGGCGCTGTGAGCACTTGCAAAGTCAATATACATGAAGCTTCACATTTAAGAAAGAAAATGTTCTTTGATGGGTGAACAACTTTGTGATCTATATTCAGTTGGAAGGTGTGAAAGGGAAGGAATTGCTCCCTATAAATCAGGATTTGCTGAGCAGTTGAACTAGCTGCTGTTGCCCAAAGTTGAGGAGTGCACAGGGATTTACAGATCATTGTTCGCAGTCTCTTCATATGTGATCTCTGCAAACTAACAAAGCAGAGGGGATGGACAGTGTGATAGCAGGAGAAATTTAGTATTGACAAGAGCTTGGCAACACGCTTGGCAAAGCATCACTCGAACCACCTGAATTAATTGCAACCACTCAGAAAAAGAACCTGGCTGACCCTGTTTGGCGGAGAATAAAATACCCAGTAGCAGAGAGGGAGGCAAACAAAACCACGATACAGAAGGGGGAAAATGTACTGCACTTCATTTAATAAGGCTGTTTCATAATCACTAAAAAGATGTCTGAGCATATTGTTGCTTGATTTAAAAGGAAAGAACCTCTGCACATTCATCTGACATTTATTACTGGCAGTATATACTCTTGATTATTTAATACACTGCTTGACAGACTGTAATTTAGTCAAGAGAGCTTCACTAACCAGGGGAAGAATACACTAGCACAACAAATTATTTATTATTGCTGTTTCAGAGGAAAATAATTATATCATGGCTAATACAACTGTTGCTTGTTCTCTTGACCAAGTTGCCTTTCTCCTTCACTGAGGAAAACAATAAGCACAGCCATTTATTTCTTTGGACCCACTTCTAGTGTATGGAAACAAAAAACTGTTGCATTGTTTAAAAGAAACAAACTACCATTTTAAAGTGAACCAGACTTAAATTTTAGATACTTACATTTGTGGTTAATTAATTATATCCAGCATATATACATATGGCAAATAAGTATATGTGGCGGTTGGTGAGCCGACAAAACAAGGGACAAAGAGAGTCCACTGGTGGGACAGTGCCTAGTACTGAAAGATCCTCCCCAGGTTACGGTGAACAGAAGAAGCTTCCCCCAGGATGCTTTGCTCTGCTATGTTAATGTTCCCCAGTTCTGCTTGCCTGGTTGGCCCGTTGGCCTCCCTGCCCCTTGTTACCTTATATGTTCCTGCCCTAGAAGGTTTTCCACTCCAGATTCCCCCCACTGGCCCTTGCCCCATCGCCACTCCCCCAGAGTTTCCCTGTTGGTTCCCTTATCCTAGTCCCACCTGTGTACTGCCCCTGTGCCCTCAGATCATTGGTCCCTGATGCTTGATCTGCTCCCGTATTAAAGCTGGACCCTCCATTGTTCTTTGTCCCTGGAACCCTTCACAGTGTGGCTGCAATAAACCTCCTCCCGTGGAACCCCATATGAAGATCCTTCCCGGCTCTTTGTCATCGATCTGTTTACTGGAACTATCCATGCATGTGTGCGTGTATGCACGTGTGTGTGGGTGGTGGTCCTGCTGAGCGGCTTTGCTAAGGAGACGCTTTTAGGAAGGTCGCAACACCTCCCGCTCTGGCATTGACAAGCTGCGCAGTCCGCGACAAGTATATTTCTCGTCTGTGTTTTATCAAGCATGAAAAAAAAAGCACTTCTAGACTATCCTTTCCTTTATGGTGGAGCTTGTTCCCTCTCAGACCAGTTTTTTTGCTGCTGACAATTTCAGGACTTTACATCTCTTGCATTACACTGCTGCCTCAGTCCCCTGTGGCAAAAGCTCATCTGAAATGTCAGGGTGCAAGTATGCAACTCTTCATATTTGTTATATTTATCATCATGGTGATTCCCAATTACTTTAGGTGTGCTAATATACTGGAAAAGTTGAAATGTGGATAGCGCTCTTAATTTCATACAGATGGCTTAATGTGGGAGACAAGAAAATCTCATAGAATATGTAGAAGGCCTTTGCTCATGTTGTTCACTTTTGCTCTGTGACAATTCACGAAAAGCATTTTGGGAAACGTACAGCTGGCATGAAGACAAAAACAAGTCATGTAAGCTTTGCGTGGACAACACTTGATCAGAGTGCTGGTTGGTCAGAGGAATACGAGGACAGCAATGCAGGAAGTGGCATGCAGCCAGTTGTGTGTTTGTTTAGTTAACAAAGAATGCTAACAAGTATAATTTTAGACAGAGTATTTTTCGCACAGTATAAAATCCTAGCATAGTCATACAATATATAAGGCCTTGCATGATGGTAATAAACTTGATTCTCTTCAGAAGCAAGAGGGCCCATGTCTTCATTCGCAACAGCTTAAAATTAGTTTAGGGTGCTGGGGTTGTCCTTTTATTAGTATTTATTGGTGGCAGTACCATCTGTCCACACTGCAACTCTTTGCTGGGAAGAATAGCAGAGAGCTGGTTTGATTTATGGTTGTGCAAGAACACTTGCATTCTTTTTTTTTCTTTCAAACTGGGTTAGTTTTTGTGCAGTTCTATTGGAATCAGCATACTAATGCAGTGTAAGTGATGTGATTTACACTGCGCATTTAAATTCAATACTTTTGAATCCTCATGCATGTGATACATTGCAGTATAATGAAACCAAGACGTACCTGCTTAGCTGTATGAAATTGCCTAGTTGTTTCCTTCCCTTCTTTGTGAAAAAATCTCACTAAGAGCAGTCCTCCATTGTGAACATCTTGGAAGGATGTGCTGGGGGTCCTGATGCAAACCACACACATCTGGGGGTGCTGCTGAGGTGGAGATGGGTGCTGGGAATGGTCCTGTATCTCTGAGTTCAATAGGAGGCTGGAGCTGATGTCTGCTACAGCCTTGGCAAACTTTGGCATAGAGGTGGGTAGGAAGCTTAGTTTGCTTAAAGCAGCATTGCTGGGCTGGAAGTCAGGGAAGTGGGTGGGCATAGTAGACTCAAATAGTTTGTGGCATCACTGAGGATCTGAGGAACCCACTCTCCGAATGGGGAGGGAATACACTATGTCCTGGATGAAAGGGCAAACATGCCCTTGAAAACACAGACTTATAGGTAAACAAAGACAGGTTTTCCCAGCAGGAAGATGTCAAGAGAACAGATTTGGCGACACCAGTGCTACTTGAGGAGGGAGGTCTGCCCAGTGAGGATTTCCACAGTGCTTACTGGCAGCTCTATGAACAGTAAGACACTATAAAGCTCTTAGATTTCCAAATGCTTCTTTCTTAAGCCAGTTCAGCCTTGAAATTGCTAAGACCATGCCAGCATTGAGCTACAAACCCATAAATAAGCTTATTTTATTACTAGTCTTATGGTTAATAATTGCTGCAGTTTGGGCTAAGCAGTAGTAAGCCCCACTAAAAAGTTCTGCCTAGGCTTATGTTGAGTTTCTGCCAGTTCCCTGTACAGATACTAATGAATCGGTGATAAACGTGGTTCACTCTTTGTAAAATTTTAAAAACGTTTAGTAAAAGGGGACAATTAGGAGACAATAGCAAAAAGGGTACTACTGCCGGGTGCTTTGGCAGAGAGCCAAAGGAACCCTTATACATCCAAAAGATCATCTTTAAAAGTACATATCTTATTGCATATTCATCACAATCATGCATGATTCATAAATTTTTGGAGTTTCTGTGTATCATCCCATCAGCCTTATCTTCCTCCTTGGCTCCATTATGTCTCTGCTCCCTCCATAAATTATTCTCTCTTTGGTTTCTGATTTTTCTTCTTCTCTGATAAGGTACTCCAGGAATGTGAAGACTTTCTCTGGCTATCTTTTCTAAATTGACTACATAAACAATAGACATTCTATATCATGTATTACATTACAGAACCTAGGTAAAGTTTTTCTAACATTATGTAACATGCGAAAAGCCAACATCACAATACCTTCATAACAATACCTCACTTTTCCTTTTTATACAGATCATTTGGCTTGAGCAGTATTCCTTGTTTTCTAGCCTTTATTATTTGCTCATTTCTTTCACAAATAAATCTTGCTTCTTCAAAAGGGTCTTTGATATCATTTTGCTTCTTCAACATCATGATCTTTTGTGCTGTTCCAGATGTAGCCAATTTTGGTTCCACAGGCATGGGTACTGTTTGCATGCCTTGGACTACGGTAGATATTAATCGAATGAAAGAGGGGACCAAGCAAGGGAGAAATATCAAGCCTGCGGTGGCACATAAAAGGAAGAAGCCTAGCTTCTTCCCCCATTCTATTCCCAATACATTATCCCACCAGCTAAGTTTTAGCGCGGATTCCCACTTTTGGACCGGTACATGGGCTACTTTTCTGATATTTTTGGCTATATCTAGGATGGTATCCCCATGGTCACCTATCTTCAAACAACAATCTGATGTATTAAATTTTCCATAAACACCTCCTTCTTCAGACAATAGATAGTCTAAAGCCAACCTATTTTCATACACTGCAGCTCCTGTTTGACTTTGTTGGCTAGCTAGTAATTCCAATGCCAGGCCAGTTTGGTTCGTTATTATTTCTACAACTGCTTGGAGTCTTATAATCCGATTCAGCATGCAAATTGGGGTTCGATACCCCCAACTCCCATCTTGTGCCCAGGGGGCTGGCCCATATGTTTCAATTATGCACTCAGCGGGCCATTCCTCGTCTCCCCGTTTTTGAGATCCTCCAATCAATTCTCTTTTATTTCTTTTTAGATCCTCATGCACTGGTATTCTTAATTGATCTCCATCTGGCTCTGGTAAAAGAAAGAATCCTGGGTGTATGATTCCCAGGGTACAACTCCCTTTCCACCGAGAGGGCAGCTTTGCATATGCCCTTTTTCCATATATCCAAAATAGGCCATCTGGTGCCCTCCAGTAATCAAATTTTTGTTGATTTATATTTTCCCAAAATTTTGATATATCTAGGATCCCAAAATACGGGGTTTTGTTTGTATCATTGCATTGAAAGAACTTGATCTTATTACTGTACTTACAATTCTCTTCCTTTGTTTTTTTCTGAGTCCAATACAGAGCTGGTTTCTCAGGGACCCACCATGTAAAAGTTCCATTACTGACTTTATATCTCTTACATGGAGTATTTCCTACTTCATTAAGGAAATTGTTCCTGGTACACCAGAGACACTCCTCTCCTATCATTGTTGAACTCAGTACCCACCCTTCTGGTGTGTTTTCTCCCCTTATCCTTGGCCGATTCCATTTAAGGAGTTTTATTGGGCTTACGCTACTGCCTTTCCATGGCCATTCCTCTGTCATCAGAGGCCCTTCACAGACCCAACAGTTGGTTACATTAAGCTCTTTACCTATCCTTTTCCCTAATTCCACAAACAGTTTTTTCCTAAATTTTGAGATATCATTTTCATTTTCTAATATCTGAGTTTCACATACATGTCTTGAATTGGGGTTGATATAGAGTTAGATTGCTGTGCTAGCTTTGCCTTCTTGTTTACCAGTTGTTCTTTAACTAAGCTTGAGACTTTACTCCCAACAATATATGTGAAACAAACCCATCTTTCCCCTTTTGGACATTAACTTCCCAACCTGCTACCACTTGTTCCTAAATTTTCTACAATCCAGTATTTTTTCCCATTTTGTATACAGTTCCCTAATTTGGATGGGTTATAACAGTGACTGTTGACATGGGTATGCGCGATGAAAAAGGCACCTTGGAGTTTTTCCACATACAGCTTTCGGTAGCACCTATGGCATGGCTTTGTCAGTATCCCCAGAGGGAAGAGACAAAAAAGGAGTGACAGATAAAGGAATAACAGAGGTCCGATATGGCTTATACCTCCACCTCCCATGCTGTCTTGGTTTGAAAGACACGTGTCTGCTAAGGAAGGCAGGAGCCTCCATTGGAATGGCAGATGCAACCCCCCTCCCCTCTGAGTTATTATAATTTTGAAATCACGGGGCTTTCAGGCAAAGATATGGGAAATAGAAATAACAGTTCTTTACTATTATGTATCTATATGTGTATAACAAGTCAAGCAAACAACAATAACTATGGCAGTAACAGCAAACAATCACAAACCCAGTCCCAGCCTTCTCGGCTGTCTTGCCCTTTACCCTTGGGTGCAGTTCTGGTCGCAGCCGGCAGGGGCGCTGGCGGCTCCCGGTGAGCAGGGCAGGTGCGATGGTTTCCCCGTGGCTGCAGGGGGCGCTCCGGAGCGAGCTTGGGGAGCACGCGGCACTGGTGGCCAGGGTTCCTGGGGAGGGATGGGACAAAGGCTTCACAAACCCCTGGGCAGCTGATCCTGGTGTCCGGCCTGACCCTCAGGAACAGCAGGCTGGAACAGCAGGGACGAGCACAAATCCCGGGTGGCAGATGAGATGTATCCAAACTCAGGAGCTGCGGTGGGAACCCACCAGAGGTCTCGGCAGGCAGGGTGCGGCAGGGCTACAGAGTAGCGAAGGCTCAAAGCAACGGCGGGGGTGGGATGGCCGCAGCCCAGCTCCCAGTGGGGCAGGGAAGGCAGGCTTGGGATCCTGGGGTTTCTCCGGTAGAAGGAAGGCAGCCGAAGAAGCAGCCTCTCTCTCTGTCCAAATGCCGGGAACTGACTGCCCAGAGACCCAGGTGAAAGAGATGCACCCCTCCCTCTATGGCCAAGTCCTTTGTTTTCCTTAAGCACCCAGAAATTAGTCCCCCTGGCAACATGTATGGGGAAAATTCCTTTAAGAGAAAAAAAAAAACAACAGGAGGAGAACTAAAACCCCAACACATGCCTATGGGCTTGCTACCCACAGCAGGGGTATATGATCTTCTTGGTGGCAAGTACAGTGGTCAATTCGGTCTTGCCCTCTATTTCCTCATCACTTCCTTTTCGCTAATTTCCAGGCAAATTGCTTTTGACACTTCTTAATTGTAGCTTCCCACCGTTCCTCAGGTGTCTCCCATTCCACAGGCACTAGTAATTCCCATCCACAAAGCAAGGTTACTATTTCAGCTGTTCTTTGCTCTACCTGGATGCGGAATAGATTTGGCATTCGACACTTCATGCAATGAGAGTGTAGTTTTAGTGAACTACAATACCAATATTTTTTGCAGTCTAGACATTTACATTTAACCCAGCTAGCATGTCCAATATTGGGATGAATCAGACAGGGTATATGGTATGGCACTGTTGGAAGTGACAATTCCTCCTCTTTTTTAAGTAAGTCACAGGTTAAGGCCAGAATATGAGGACTCTGAGACCGAAATAGTCCTGATCCTCCTGTTTGGAGTGGAAGTATTCCTCCCCAAGGGGGGTATCGGAGGTGTCTCAGGACTTGTCCAGGCAATACTTGAAACCACTGATATAAGCTTGGCCTTATTTCCCAGTCAGGTGTGATTCTTGGTGTATTCCTTGGATCTTCCCAGTGCATTACCACCCAGTTCCCGCTTAAGAGTCAACTTGGTATCACCAGGCTTAGATGTTATAGTCCACTCCTTAGGTTCTTGTACGGGTCCTTTGATTCTGCTGGCGTGGATCCACCCTCGCTCCTTGGTCCAGATCGCTGCCTCAGTTGACAGTAGCACCTGAAAAGGATCTTCCCATTGTGGAGTTAAAGACTGTGCTTTCCATATTTTTACTAGTACCCACTCCCCTGGATGGTTATTATTGATTTTAAAGTCTAAAGGTGTGGTTTGAGGGATTATCCCTTTCAAGCACAAATCTTCAAGGGTCCTTGCAATTGTGTTGACATATCCTTTAACACTCATTTCCCCTACTTTATAGGTAGCAGTTTCATGTTGGGTTGTCAGAAAGGGTAACCCAAACATCATTTCGTAAGGTGACACTCCCAGGTCTGACCTGGGTTGTGTCTGAACCCTCAATAAAGCCAGAGGTAGGCATTTTACCCTTGACATTTCAGTTTCAGTTATTAATTTAGTTAAGATTCTCTTTAAAGTTTGGTTCATCCTCTCTATCTGTCCTGAACTCTGTGGGTGCCATGGGGTATGTAGTTCCCACTTTATTCCCAAGGCTTGAGTTAGTTACTGCAGAACTTTTGATGTAAAGTGTGTCCCTCTATCTGAGTCTATCCTATTAATCATTCCATAGCTGGGAATAATTTGTTCTAAGAGGGTTTTGCATACTACATTGGCTGTGGCTCTGACAGTGGGACCAGCTTCCACCCAATGGGTAAGATGGTCTGTTATTACTAACAAGAATTTCTACCTCTGCACTTGGGGGAGTTCAGTAAAGTCCACTTGGATACTTTGAAATGGTCAGAGAGCTAACTCACGACCTCCTTGAAGTTGTTTTTCTCATCACCTTTTTATTTACTTTTTGGAAAACCATACATCTTTCTGTTATTTGTTTAGCCAACCCATAAATTCCCATGCACCCATAATTCCTTAGAAAGTGGTCACACAAAGCCTTGGTACCCCAATGAATTTTTTGATGCATGTCTTCTAATATTTTTCTGGTGAGTGATTTATTAAGTAACTGTCTTCCGTCAGTGTCAGAGACTGAAATATTATATTTTATGACTTAAACATTTTCTTAAAGGACTTTTAAAACTGTATTACAAAAGCTGAAGAGAAGACTACCACACCCTGAATGGGGCCCTGAGGCCTGAAACTGCTTGCTGATGAAGATAAGATAAAGTAACAATTCAGGGTTGGGGACATTCACTGAGCACAGGCTTAACGTCTCCAAGATGAGGACCACAGCCCCAGGGCTATCAGCTGCCAGGCTCAAACAGATCCTTGCACCAAGGGGTGGAGGGAGGAGAGGCTCTGGGTATCTTGAAAAAGCCTCTGGTCAGAGGTGCAGTGACTGCCCATCCTCCACTCTGCAGAGGAGCCCAGCTGAGGGGTCCTCACCGAGGGGGGGAAGCTTATCCACAGCAGAAGGGGGTGAGATGGCCCATTACAGGGGCCCCCCTCAAAGGGGTCCCCAGACCCTGCACCAGAGCACCAGAGATGATGCAACAGACCCTCAGTGTTGCAAGGGACAGTGTCAAGCTAGCCCCTGCAAGAGAGGCACGTGGGCGTTCCTTCCTGGCTTGAAGTGTATATTAATCCATGGAATTCTGCACTCTTTGGCGTGTGGTGGCGTGTGGTGGCATGTGGTGGCGTGTGGTGGTGTGTGGTGGCGTGTGGCGGTGTGTGGTGTGGCAGCATGTAGTGGCGTGGCCACGGTGGTGACAGGGGACCCTCACCACCAGCAGACCAGATGGAGGGGAGCAACGAGACGTCGTTGGGACCCTCAGATGGGTGATATGCTTCCACCTAACCCCTGTCACCTCTCCCTATTACCCCACCCCCCCCACCACTTCTTTTTTCCATTTCTTTCTCTCTTTCTTTTCTCTTCCCTTATCTTTGCCTCTTATACTATTAAATAAAATAAATCCATTTTTTGGCAACAACATCTAACCTTGTTTGGTTTTAATCTCATTTCTTGGGATGTTTTGAACCTTCTAAGTTCTATCCGGTTTATGCTCAGACACTTAGTTTGCTTTGCTTTCCTGGGTCTAAACCAGATTGTGACAGTCAGGAAGTTTTCAGTTTCCACATTCGTCTGGCTTTCCCCCTATCTTACTTAATTCTTTTTCCTCTGTTTCACTATATTTTGGAGCCTCCAATTTTTTATTCTTTGAGGTCAAAATTAGCATAGCCCTTTTTATCCCGTTTTCTGCAGCATCCTTAGCTTCTTGATCTGCCAAATTATTTCCTCTTATTTCTGAGGTCATTCCTTTTTGGTGTCCTTTAATATGTACTACTGCTATCTCCTCAGGTAATTTTAATGCCTCTAAAACTTCTAAAATAAGTTATTTTATATATCATGTATGAATCCCTTTCCCTTTGAATTAAGTAATCCCCTTTCTTCCCAAAGTTTTCCAAAGGTATGTACTACTGCAAAAGCATACCTTGAATCAATATATATAGTTCCCTTCTTGTGTGCTAAATATTCCAGTGCCCTTTTTAGGGCATATAATTCCCAAGTCTGAGCTGACCAGTTTGAGGGTAATTTTCCTTTTTGAATGGTTTGCGTAGCTCCCCCATCAACTAAAGCATACCCTGACATTATTTTTCCTTGTACACATCTGGAAGAACCATCTACATATATTATTTCTCCTTCTGAAAGGGCTTGTTCCTCAAGATCTTCTCGAACTTTTGTTTGGTATTGGATAATTTCTAAGCAGTTATGTGTCAGGTTATCTTTTGGCTTTCCATATAAAAATTGAGCTGGATTCAGACTCTTGCTCACTTCTAGTGTCAAATCATCACTATCTATCAGAATTGCTTCATATTTTAGCATCCTAGAGTCTGTTAACCATTTTTCAGCTTTCTGGTTTAGCACATTTTGAACTGCATGAGGTGTGTGCACTATCAGCTTGCTCCCAAAAGTAAGTTTACTACTTTCTTCTACCAAGATTGCAGTAGCTGCTATAGCTTGAATACATATTGGCCAGCCACGGCTTCCTGGATCTAACATCTTTGACAAGTAAGCTATTGGTCTCTTCACTCTTCCCCACTCCTGAACCAGAACTCCATGAGCTACTCCACTTTCCACATTCACATACAGATGACAGGGTTTTTCTAATGAGGGTAAGCTTAAAGCTGGTACTGAGGTGAGCTTTAATTTAAATTTCTCCAATTTACCATTATCTTCTTTGGTCCATTTTATATCATCTCCTTCTGTCAACTTTTCATACAGAAATTTTACAGCTTGTGTATATCCTTCGATCCATAGTCTACAATATCCCAATAATCCAAGTAGTTTTCTAATTTCTCTCTTTGAAGAGGGAGGGGGAAGGGATAGAATCCCTTTGATTCTCTAGGGGTTTAATTTTTGACTACCCTTGCTTATTAAGTGTCCAAGATATTTTACTTCTGATTCTACAAATTGCAGTTTCCCTTTTGATACTCTTAATCCCTTTTCTCCAAGAAAATTCAGCAGTTTTATCGTTGCTTCTCTGACTTCAGCTTCCCCAGATAATAAGAGGTCATCCATATACTGGATGATTTGTATTCCTGGTGGAGTAGGGAAGGTTTTTGTTTCTAAGACTTGTCCAAATAGCTTTGGAGATTCTGGAAATCCCTGTGGTAATCTTGTCCATCTTAGTTGCTGCTTTCTCCTGGAATTTGGATCCTCCCATTCAAAGGCAAAAGTATCTCAGCTTTCTTTAGCCAGTGGGCAGGTCCAGAAGGCATCTTTTAAATCCACTACACTAAACCACTGATGCTGGGGTGGGGCTTTACTCGGGAGAGTATAGGGATTGGGTACCACAGGATAACGAGCCTGAGTCCTCTTATTAACTTCCTGTAAGTCTTGCACTAATCTGTAAGTCCCATCAGGCTTTTTTACTGGTAGAATAGGGATGTTATGAGGAGACATACAAGGTTCTAATGTCCCATCCTTTATTAGTCCTTCTATTACTGGTTTCAAGCCTTCTCGTCCTTCTAAGGGTATAGGGTACTGACGTACACATATGGGACATTCTTCTTTCTCAGTCATGACCCTTATGGGGTCAATGTCCAGTCCTCCCCTATTCCCTTCCCCAGCCCAAATTTCCTTGTTAATTTTCTTTTCATCTTCTTGACCAAGTTTTAAAACTTCAGCTGTCATTTTCCCCTCTTCTGGTATAACTCTTATTCCCAACTCCACCTGCAAATCCCTCCCTAATAAATTGCTACCTGCCCTAGGGACTAATAAAACATCCCCCATCCAAATTCTAGTTTCCCCTTCGATTACCACATCTTTTATGACAGGGACTGTAAAACTTTCTCCTTTTGCCCCTGTTACTTTTACAATATCTTTACTTATACTACAACCTTTTGGAGTATTCACTAGGCAGGTTCTTTCGGCCCCTGTATCAACCACAAATTCTAACTCCTCCTCCTGGGGACCGACTTTTAAAGTTATCACAGGTTCTAGATGGTATTTGTCCCCCAGAAAATAGAGCTGGTGACATCCCTATTCCTTGTCTGGGCCTATTTCTTGGAAGATTTTCATGTCCTTCCTTAAGTGAGGTCATTCTCTTCTAAAATGCCCTTCTTCTCCACAGTAATAGCAAGCAGTTTTAGAGTGCTCCTGGGTTTTTGTTTGTACTGGGGTCTTGTTTTTTTCCCTTTTCCCCTTTTCTAAAGCCCGAATTTCTAGGAGTGGTATCTGGAGACTTCAGATTCCTTTGAAAGTTACTTTCTCTCATAGTGGCTACCATAACTTTTGCTTCTACTTTGGCTTTTTCTTAATTTCTCCTGACATAAACTTTTTGAGCTTCTTTTAATAAATCATTTAATGATCTTTCATGCCAGTCCTCCAATTTTTCTAGTTTCTTCCTAATATCTGGCCAAGCATGAGTGACAAAATTGACTCTTAGTAGAGCCTGCCCAGCTACTGTCTCAGGATCTATCCCAGAAAATTGTTTCATATTTCTCCTAAGTCTCTCTAACCATTCAGTTCAAGACTCTTCCTTTCCCTGTTGCCTTTCAAAAGCCCTTTTTAAATTCTGCCCTCGAGGTGCTGCCTCTTTTATTCCTTTGATTATTAAATTACAATAATCATTCATATTCCTTTGCCCAGCCTCTTCATTGTGATTCTAAGCAGGAGGTGTCAATGGCATATTCTGGTCTCTTGGTGGTCCCTGCTGGTTTTCTCTTTCTCAAATTCTCATATCCACAACTCTAATAATTTCTTGTTCCTCTTGAGAAAATAATATTTTCATTATTGCTTGCATCTCTTCCCAAGTGAAAATGTTTGGACCTAAAAATTGATCTAATTGTTCAGCTGTACCTATAGGATCATCCAATAGTCCTTTGATCTCCTTTTTAAAATTTCTAACCTCTGAAGAGGTGAGGGGGATGTTTACAAATCCTGTTCCCCCAGCTCCCATTGGAACTTCCCTTTAAAGGAACAAATGGACCTCCCCATCGCAATTCTTGTGTCCTTTTTCCCTTACAATACTTCTTTCCTGTCTTGGGCGGTTGTTGAGAGAGGGCTGTTCTGTAACTGAGCTCTCCGTACTTTGGTGTGCTGCTTCCTCCTTAAGAGGAACAGCAGAAGTGGTTGTTGCCAGGGGAACAGTGACGCAGGTGAGGGGGTGGGGGTAGGGGTTAGGAGTCCTCTCCAAAGCTGATTCCTTCAGGAGTGGGGGGGGGGCGTGCCCGCGGACTGCCACCGGAACCACCAAGGAGATAAGTTCTTCCGGTGGATACCAGATATTAGTGTGGACTCTGCACACGGTCCACAGCGGTCATGGCGGCAGGACTCTCTGCTGCCGGCGGACCCAGTGCGGCCCATGGGGCCGAAGCCGGGTTCAATGGAGCCATGGCAGACAACGCAGCGGGGTCAGGGGCTGATGGAACGGCCGTGGGCATCGGAACTGGGGCTGAGGCCAGAGCTGGGACCGGGGCCGGAGCTGGGGTAGGGGCGGGGGGAACCCCAAATGCGGCGGGCTGGGCTGCCACAGGACCCGCATGGGCTGAAGGGAGTGGCAGGAACGCCAGGGCTACCAGCGGAGGCGCTGCTGCTGGGACAAGCGGTGGAGCTGTGGGTGGAGCCATAAGAGCCAGGACAGGCGGGACCTCGGGCCCCAAGACCAGTGGTGCAGCTGCGAGTGGTGCAACAGGAGTCTGGGCTTGGGGGGAGGGCACAAGCGGGAATGGAGGGGGCAGTGCTTCCAGGGGGTCCCAGTCCTTCTCTTTCTTGTTTTCCCTTTGCTCCTTTTCTGGGGTCTCTTGACAACTTAAAAATTCTTATCCCCTTAGGCTCTATGTTTCCCATCCAGCATGAAGCATACTTGCCTTCTTCTGTGTTAAAGGGTTCTTTAGAATTTAGAAATACTTGTAAAGCCTGACAGATCCAAACTTCAAAAGAGCCATATCTGGGCCAGAAAATACGGTCAGATCTTATTTTCTTCTCGGCCCAATCAGACATACAAAACAGTATCATTTTCACTTTGCTCTTTTTTCTTGTACTTGGTTTAGTATTCCAGTTAGCTAACATAACTCCCAGAGAGCTTTCCTGGGGTATCTCTGCTGGCACACCTCTATTCCTTTTTTTTAATTTCCTGATTCTTGCTTACTGGTTTTGTGTCCCATTTTCTCAGATTCTTATCTACGCTTCCCAGGCCTTTGTTTCCCACTTTTTTTTTTTTTTTAAACAATCCGGACCCCACCCTCTCTTTCCCCTTTCCTCTCCTAGAATACAGAAGTTCCTTCCTCTTAGTGCAATACGCCTCCCTCCAGAAAATAAAGTTATACTTCAGGGTTTAACATTTCTATCACATACATTTTCATTCATTCTCACTCACACCTTTTTATTGTTCCAATATCTCTTTCTCAAGCACTATCAGTCACAACCACACAAGATTAAAGTACCTTTTAATTTTAAATCGTTAGCTAATATTCACCCCTGGGCCCAAAATTCCAGGTTTCTTGGATTAATCCTCAATTTAGCAGAATCAAGCCCAAATTTCTTGGATTTAATCCTCAATCCAGCAGTCTTAAAACCCAAATTTCTTGAATCCAACCCTCAACTTGGCAGAATTAAGCCTGGATTTCTTGGATTCAATCCTCAATTTGGCCATCTTAAACCCCAAATTTCTTGGATTCAATCCTCAACCTGGCAAGTCTTTAGGGGCCCTCTTACTTTTTGTCTCGTTTCCTCATGGTTTGTACTAGGAAACTCTTGGCTCCCTTTCTTCAAGGGATCCAATCCCTCCTGTGAAACCTAGTCCCAGTTAAACCGGGGGTTCTTTCACTCCTTTTATCTTTCACTTTGCCTCTTTACTGACTGCTTCCATCGTGGGAGAGCAGAAATGCAGCCTCAGAAGCATTTCTCACTTCGCACGCAGGTCTGGGGGTAACCAGCCCATGTCTCATATACACACTTTCATCCCCTGTATCCGCCCCCCCCCCCCCCCAAGAAAAAGAGGAAAGAAAAAAATACCCACCTTTCTCTGAGTCTTCGTGCACAAGATTTTTACGTGCTTAACTACTGCAGTCTTTTAGGGAGCCTTTTCTTTCCTGTCTTTTTGCTTTATTGTCTCCTCTCTTGTCCCCCTGGTGTATGACCTGCAAACCCCCAGACCCATGTCGGGAAACACAAAGCGAGGCTGCCAAAAGCAGGTGGGGGTGCCCCCCCCACTCTGGGTTCCTCGGGAGATCTCAGAGGCGAGGCCTTTTCCCCGTACAGGCCACGAATTGTGAAAAACGTGGTTTGCTCTTTGTAAAATTTAAAAAAATTTAATAAAAGAGGACAATTAGGAGACAACAGCAAAAAGGATATTAGGGCTGGGTGCTTTGGCAGAGAGCCAAAGGCACCCCTATACATCCAAAAGATCATCTTTAAAAGTACATCTCTTATTGCATATTCATCACAATCATGCATGATTCATAAATTCTTTGGAGTTTCTGTGTATCATCCCATCAGCCTTATTGTCCTCCTTGGCTCCATTATGTCTCTGCTTCTTCCATAAATTCTTCTCTCTGGTTTCTGGTTTTCTTCTTCTCTGATAAGGTACTCCAGGAATGTGAAGACTTTCTCTGCCTATCTTTTCTAAATTGACTACATAAATGTAGCGGGTTGAGTTCGAAACCGGGCAGAAAACACCAATTAAATGTAGTGGTTTTGGTTCAAAATATTCATTACTTACTTATTTTCCTTCTGTGAGATAAGAATTAGGAGAAAAGCAAAGCAGGCACAAACCTTAAACAGTTGCAGTACAATGAAAGAGTTTTATTACTAATAGAATTAAAAGTAAAGAGACAATAACAAAACAAAATTAAAGCAAATCCCCCCCCCTCCAGCACTTCTCTCTTTTTACCTAGCTCACACAAGGGATAACAGAACATGGGATGTTAGTCAGTGTTCCAGTTCTTGAAAAGTCTCTCTCTTATGCTTAAGGGAAAAAAGGGTTTTTCCTTCAGTTGCACGTGGTTCCCAAACTGCCACCAACAGCAGATCCGCCCGGAAACAATCAATCTGCTGTGTGTAGAACATCTCTCCCATGAAAAATCTCACAGTTCCTTCACACTGCAAAACATGGGCCATCACATGGGGTTATTCATCTTTTTAAGGATAAGTTCTTTTGGCCTGCACACAAAGGCTCTTCTTCGCCACAAGTCTCTAGCAGCCTCTTACTACTATATAGCCTGGCATCGGCATTCTTCACAATCTTCACAGGCACACGAAGATACTCCATCCCCCCATGTTCTTCAAATGGATTAAAGAGACAAACAGTTTGTGGTATTACAGTTTCTTACCACGGCATGCAAGAAGGTTTCTTTTAAGCTGCGCACCAGAATCGCGGCACCGCCCTCTTTTCTCCCGTCGCCATTTCCAGCTCCGTCCCACGTGACTCACTTCTCTTTCTCTCTGACTCTGATGCCGCCATGCTGAAGAGTGTTTTTGTTCAGGCTTTATGGTGGGGAGAGCCTCGCTCCCTTTGTGCTGCTGGCTGCGTGGTGTCTTCTTCAGTTCAGCACGAAGTGTGCTGGCTGCAGACAGGAGGCTCTGCCGGCTCCCGTTGACTCCGCCGGCTCCGCACGGAGAGGAGAGGGACCCGCCGGTCCCCAGAAGCCGCGCTGGATGGGTTTAGCCGTGAGCAGTCCATGGCTGGTTTCAGCTGCCTGCGGCTCTGAGGCAGCCCCCCCAGCCACCCAGGGTCCGTGCCACAGCGTTGGGAAAGGGGGAAAGGGGCAGTGGCCCCGGCCTGGCCCGGCGGGGCCGGGAGGCTCCGAGCTGCCCCCACCTCCCAGCAGGCGAGCTCCGACCAAAAGGGGAAGTCCCGCCTTTCTGTGCGGTTTAAATATGTAAATTGTGAGAAGCATAATTGGTCTTAAAGACTGTCCATCAACTCAGGGTCAACCCAATACAATAAACAATAGACATTCTATATCATGTATTACATTACAGAACCTAGGTAAAGTTTTTCTAACACTATATAATGTGCGAAAAGCCAACATCACAAGACATTCATAACAAAGCTCATGAGCTATTTATATTTTTTCATTCTTTCAAACATTTATTGATTTAAATCATTTAGTTCTCAGTCACAGTAGACACTGGGGAGCTTATGGTAAATCATACCAACTCTGGTACTTTAGATGGCTGTAAATGTACCACATCTGGTAGACTTGAGCTGGCTATAAATTCTTTTAGTGGTCCTATGCTTGGCAGGCTTTGGAAAAGGCTGCAGGTCTTGTGTTATGTTTGGAGCTGTGCCAGGAGTCAGAGAGCCCTTCAGGGTATATTTCTCATTTAACCCTAGTGTGGCAGAGCCCATTCTAGTGTTGGGGTCCTCTTGTGCCACCCTCTTAAAAAAATCCCTACATCAAAAAAATAGCACAGATCGAGGTCAACATGAAACATGGCTTCAACTTCTCCCCATCAGAATATCATGTGGAGCAGTTGCAATGCACTGGCTTTCTAAAAGACTTAATTATGACTATGATTTACACCATAGTGCCTTCAGGAATGTAAAATAAATCTCAGCTCTGTGAGATGAGACCTTACCTTCAAATGCATAAATTTCCCACTTCCAAAGACAGAAGTGATGTCGCGATAGAGGGAAAACCCGGACGCTCAATATGAGTGATCAACAGGAATCCGTTTATTGATTGTACTAGAGCTTCTTATATATTATCAATAATAGGCTTCATGCATATTCGTAAAGGCGCATTCTAAGTGGTTCACGTCATCTAAGCTGATCTCTAACCCCTCCTTTAGTTCCCCTTCTGTGGTCAGCAGTTCTCCTTTTTCTCTGGCCTTCTAACCACAGATGTCTATTGTTTTGCTGCCAAAACCTATCCTTGCTAACTCTGCAAATAAACCCATATCTCAGCAATAAGACTCAATGGTGGTTCAGTTATTGAGCAAGATACATGTAATATTCTGCAACTTCAGTTGTTACACAAGGTGTGGTGCAGTGTTCTGTGAGACCTTGCTCAGCCAACTGCAAGGGTCTATGTGCCCGTTCTCACGTAGCCAGCTTCTCAGATCAGTAAGCTGCAAAGAATCTATATGTCCTTTCTCACATAACCAATCCTTCACAAAGTGAGAACAGTTGCTTGGATAGATGAGCATATGAAGCTGCTGGCTTCAAATGAAGTGCACCAGGTGCATTAAGATAATCCTTTCCACCACCATTTTGGTTACAATATTTAACATTCAATGTCCTAAATCAAATAAAATTTTCTTGGTTTCAGACTGAGAGGCAATTATTTCACATACAGCTGGTTGTAATTTTTCTAGAGAGAACTTTTCTCTTAAAAGGTGACAAGTAGTGTTTTGTTGTTGGGGTTTAGGATTTTTCCTTTTGTTTCTTTCTCTCAGGGAATCTTCTCCCATTATGTTGCTAAGAGACAATAATGACTGGTACTTAAGAGACAAAAGAAGTTGCCACAGCTCAGGGGAAGGATGCAGCTGGCTACTCTCTCTTTACCTGGGGGGTTTTCTCTTGGAAAGGCAGAGATACCATGATATGTGGGCTGGGTGAAAGGGCTGGGTGCAGAGCCTTGCTGTCTTGCTTGTTGGCATTGGAGGGGGAGAGAGGCTGGGGTTGCTGTGGGGAGAATTTGCCACTGCAGGGTTCTGTCTCCTGCTGCCTTCTCCTACAGAGAAAGAGCTCTGCTTGTAAGAGCGGCCATTGCACTGGGACCCCACCTCACCAAACAAAGGACCCTCACCATCCACTCAGGTACCTCAGAGGAAACCCTGGGACTCCGAGCCCCTCCCCCCTTCCAAGGGAGCCTCTCCCAGCTGTGTTTGGGAGCCGGGCTGCTGCTGCCCAGCCTCGCCGTTCCTCTGCCACTGCCCTGGGTTTTTTCCTGCACTGTAGCCATACACCCCCTGCCTGCCAGGACACTCCGCGGCTCCTGCCACAGCTGCCGAGTTCCTGCTGCCTCTTGCTTGCTGCCCCGGGTGAGCCCACCCTGCCATTCCAGTCTCTGCTCTGAGGTTCCTGCTGCAGCCCATTTTTGCCATTCAGCCCGTCTGCCATTGCCACGTGAGGAAAACGCGACTGAACTTGTGCCACAGCGCCCCCTGCAGTCCTGAGGGGATCATCGCGCCTGCCCTGCCCGGCTGGGAGCCACCAGCGTCCCTGCCGGCTGTGAGCGGAACTGCACCGAAGGGAAAATAGCTTAAAAGAGTGGCAAGAGACTGTTTATTGGATTTTCTGTTCTTGTTTGTTGTTGTTACCATTGTTGTTTGTTGGCCTTGTTATACATACTAGTAAAGAACTGTGCTTCCTTTTCCCATATCTTTGCCTGAAGGCCCCTTAATTTCAAAGTTATTATAATTCAGAGGGAAGGGCGTCATATTCTCCATTGCCTTCCTTGGCAGACACCTGTCTTTCAAACCAAGACATTGGTTTACGAGTGTTCTTATAAATTATATTGAATTTTGATAAAATGTTTCTGTCCTCCATTAAAACACTTGAATATTTTCTAGCATTGAAAAATAATATTTTAAAAGGTAATTTTTCTTTTCTTGCAAGACAAAGGTACTGTAAAATCCTATTCCTGCTTCTCCCTCCTGAATTCTGTGTAATTTATCCTGGAGAATCCCATTCAACTAATGCAACTCCATTACTTTGTGGTTAGTAATTTTTCAGATAAATGTGAAAAATGTGATCTCCCAGTTGCTACATGAAAGTAAGTCTACATTGCGGCCAGAGGTGGCATTGCCCACACAGGGAGACATTCTTGCTACAAAAGTGATTTAGCTAGCTTGCAAAGTGGTAGCATCAAGGTGACAAATGCACAGGAGGATGACTTCTGTGAAACCACTGGTGATTTCAGGTATTTGATGGGAGCTTTTCAGTGCTCTTCCCTCCCCTGCTTGATTCAGGCAGGTGTTGAAACTATCTGAGAATGCATAGAGAAATGCAGCCATAAAGCAGGTGAGAAAAGTGATCTGCTCCCCTCCCCTCCATCCAAGGACACAGGGCAGGATGGGCAGGGCAGAGCCAGCTTAGATGAGTTTGTCAGTGAAGATGCACCTGCTGGGTGGTATTGCCTGAGAATGCTGTGCTGCCTTCTAGACTGCCCTTTTCTCAAACCTGCAATAGAATGTTAGAAATATAATAGTCTCTTGCTGTTTGCTGATTGCAAAATATTTTGGGTGTTTTTTTTTTTTTTTTTTTTTTAGCTAGGTTTTTACTAGTCCATCAGTCTCTGTGTATATTTAGTCCTTCCTAACACTGTGTTAGGAATAAAACAGTGTTAACCATATATATGTCATATAATATTAGTCATATAATGACAAATTGAAATTTGGGGGTTCAAAATGCATTTTCTGTGAAAAAGAAGAAATTTCTACAGCTGGTCTTGTGCAATATTACAGTATTAAATAAAGGCGTTGTCTTGGGTGACCTTATGATGTGTATCCCATATCGCTGCCTATGCCCAGAAATTAATTTTTGTGCCTTTCTATGCCTCTAAACTGAGCCTGAGAGGGGGAAGGAAAAAACTGAGCAAAACTTCATTAAAGCAGTTTGCAGCTTGTTCAAGGTCACACACAGATAGCGGTTTTTTTCCAGCTGCGGCAGGGGAGGGAGGAGGCACCCGGCTTGCGGCTTCCTGGTCAGCTTTTGGCCAGTGGTTCAGCTTCTTTTTCTCCAGAGAGAGACTGAGAGTTGAATTTTTTTTTCCTTCCCTGGAATTTCAGATTTTCTCCCCTTTCCACTGGACTGCTACTATATTAGAAGAACACATCAGGAGGACTTTCCACCAGGCACAGAGGGCCTGGCCCTGGGCCAAGCCCCAGCTCCGAGGAGACCAAAGGGAGGACTCTAACACTTTCCCAGGTTTTTTCTCCACAGCGAGAGATTTTATTATTTAACATTATTTTCCTTTTCCTGTGTGTTTGTTAAATAAATAGTTTTATCTCCTTCACTTTCCTTCAAGGAAAATTTATTTTTTTCCCCGAACCTGGTGGGGGAGGGGTGGTTGTGCCTTCTCTCAGACTATATATTTCTAAATTTGGCCAAACTGGGTCAGGCGTAAAGATACTTCTGATCACATTCTCCTGTGACGGTTTTGGGTATTTCCACTAAAGATTCCCTTTGCCTTGGTCTCCATCCAAGCACACAATGCAGCCAGCCCTGTGAGGGAAAGCCCATAGCTTCTCAGCTGTGATGAGTGGGAAAGACTCCACTACTAGAATAAGTAGTAAAGTAGGTATGTTTATTCCAGCGCTGGGATGCATGGGGGATAATTCCTCCAAAGTCATGCGTGCCGACAGCTGCATTCAGTTTGGTATTTATCGGGTTACAAGTTCCATATTCATTGAGTTTCCCAATACACCTATACATATTCATTGCCTAGTCCCGCCTAGCCTTGCTTCATGTTACAATGAGCCCGAAAGTCATTTACATCTGTGTTGTGCTTGCGCAGTGTTGTCTGGTGGTGTGGGCAGGGGTCTCTGAGATGAAATAAGAGTCTTCCTCAGATGAAGTAAAGGGTCTTCCTCATCCCGAACTTTTCACCTTCCTTCCCTGCGCATGCTCTTTATGACCCTGAGCTAAGTCCAAACTTCGAGACTGGTTTGAGTTAGCTTTAGGTTAAAAACAGGATCTTTGGTCAAGATTCCTTCCCTTTATCAATAATCTCATATCGTCTCATCATGCTTTGGTGGGCACAATAAGTGTTGGGCAAGTGGTATGCATTGCTTCTAACAAACCAATTCTTAGTAAATAATTTAATCTCTGCTTCCCCATCCCCCTGATTCAGTATCACTCTGCATCCATGCCTGCTCTTCATAGGTAAACAGCAAACAAGACTTGTGACTGTTACTGCCCCTTTGGAATTCAGAAAAGTTTGAACTCTAAATTTCAGGTGATAATCAAAGGGAGAAATCCATATCCTGGGAAGGGAGTAACCTGGCCTTTAGCCCAAGTGGGTCTGTCAATGAGGAGAGGATGAATAACATTCCTCAGTGCTTGGTGCTTACGTCTCTATGTGACTTTCCCCAGTTCATCATGGCTGTGATGGTGTCGACTCTTGTCCCTGCACACTGAGACCTCATGTGTATAAATGACCATTGTCATGGATTGTGTCATAGCTCCTATCTCAGGGACTCTATTTCTCCACTGCTGAGCCCTTCAAAAATGTTAAATTTTGTGGAACATCTGCTTATACAAAGGGAATGTTCCCATGCTGACTTTGTTCAGTAGTTGCAGCCTCTGAGTATGTCGGCTGGGGATGCTGTCACCCTAAGAAATTCTGTTCAGCAGCCAGATTGTATGCCATGAACCATTCCTTCAGGAAATCCATCTTAAACTCATTTTGGGCTAACACAGCCAGAGCCATATATTACAGCAAGGGGCAGCTAACCCTTTAGATCTGCTGTGTGATTGAAACACATTATTCATTTTCTCAATACCTGGACAGTTTTATCCAAGAAAACAACCATTGTGGGAAAAAAATCTTGGTCATAGGGCAATGTTAATGATCCAATGATCTTTGCCTGGACTTCAAACCAGAGCCAGCTGCCAGAGAGAAACCCACAGAAAATTTACTATTGCAGGGTATGCTCAGATATTTTTAAAGCAAACAGATTTTGCCTTATGACATTAAATTATTAACAGTGTCAATACAAACCTGGGTATAGACTCTTTGTCAATACAGGTATTTTTTTCTTTATGACAAGACCATGCAATATATCTCGTCTACCTCCACATGCTGTGAAGCTGACAACATTTCAGTATGAGCAAGCTCTTGGGGAAGGCAGACACAGTGCATAAGGGTCTATTCATTTGTTAAACACCTCAACATTAACTAAAGCCTTACTAGGGCTGGGGAGGGAGGTCGGGAGGAGTGAGAGTCAAAGGATGTTCCTCAGAGGCTCCAGATTCCTTGCATAATCCAATATAACCGACATAATGAAAATGAAAGAGAAATGTCTCCTGGGATCAGAATACTGGTGGAAGTTCTCTGCAACCAAGAACAGGGAACAATAGTATTTTCCTTTCTCTTTCCAAATACTCTCTTTCAAACCATGTCCTAATCCTAATTCAGCAGAAGTATTTTTGGTTATTTGGTTGGGGTTTTTTTAACCAGTCCAGATTTTCTCTAGACTGAAAAACATCCTGTTTAGTGGGTACCATTTCAGGTTATAAGTGCAAGTGAGAAAATTGTCTGATGGACAGCAAAGTCCCCAGCACACAAGAAAGGCATGCAGTCCTCTGGGGTAGCACTGAATTACTGTAGGAGGACCCCTTGCCTTGCCTTGTGTTGCCATTCAGTTCAGTGCCTCCCAAACAGGAGATGGGGAAAAGAAGAATCAAATGTTTTTTATTTGAAAACACTTGTGAGTGTCATTCTTTCTTCATTGCCTTTCTCCGTCTTGCCTGCTTGAATATCAAGGAGGACATGTTCTTGGAGGGAGCAATTCTCTCTCCTTGTGGATTCACCACAGTATGAGATATAAAAAACATCTCCTTTTCCTGCTTTCCTGCCATTAGTAACTTCTTAGCTATTAAACTACAACAGTTACTTCTGCCTCAGTTTAGTGGTAAGAAAGTTCAAGAGCCATATCTCTCCAACATCCTCATGATGTGGGTCTTTTAGTGTTGATATTAATGAAACAATCAGCTTAAAAATGGAAACACTGATTATATTCTTTTAAAAAATAAGAATTAAGAATTATATGCCTAGTATTAGATTTGTCACATTGATCCTGCAGGCTGGAAAAAAACACCCCAACCATCTGCCCAACTGATAAAACAAAACTGATAAATCAGGTTTGTTCTATGCAATATGAAGAGAAATGGGGTTGTTACATTTTGGGGTGAAATAGTATGGTATACTCAAAAAAAAACCTATCTAGAAAAAAAAATAGAAGCAATTTTTAGATTGAATACTCACGTGAATAATGCTTTTCCCATGCAGGGAAAAAATGATTTTGTGTTTACGTCTGACATTGTAGGAGCACTGATCCATTCATTCATTTCAGCAGGACTCTTCACAAAGGTTTGCCTGCAGGAGGAATACTGATTGTTAGCATTCCTGAAAGTGCCTCCATGCTTTGTTGCCAGGAAACAATAATGAAAGTATAGGGATGCCAGTTTGATGACAGGGATACAGGGCAGTGGCATTAATCACATGCTTTGCAGGCATGAGACCTCTATCATTTGCAAACATGAACGCCAGCACAGCCTGTCAGTTATTTCTGAACATTGTATGGCTAATGGTTTTTTAGAAATGTGGAATACTAGAAGAGCTCAACCCAACAACAGCATCATATTAGAGCTCTGAAAGCCCTCCTCTACCCTGTAGAGTATGGCTTTATGGTATATTATACTCATCCATAAAATATTTGTGCTCTTTTTTTTCTAGGTAAGAAGAGTACAACTGAGGTGACTTGCATCTGCAAGGATCAGGGTCCATCAAGTGTTGTCATTAATTATTAAGCCAAGGGATGCTCATATTTTCACTGAAAGAGGCAAAGAAATTAAGAGGAGGCTTTTCTAGATAATCTTGCCTGTTAGCAGAATTAAGACAAACTTTTGGTAAATCCCAAGGGTGGGGATGCAGTGCTCAGGATTTTTTTTTTATTTCTTGTGTGCAGAACCTTCTAATGTTTGCTCAATGGGAAAGACACAAGTTTGATATTTATGCATTCATAAAAGGATAGAATTTTTAATGGTTTGTCCCATGACGCAGGCCACTGTGTCTGGGAGAGGACCAGTGCTGCACCTCCCCAAGTGTCCACTGCAGATCTGAAGACCTCTGAAGTCCCAGTCTGTGGTTGGCGACCCTCAGGAGGGGCTGTAGAGCCACCACTCAAACACCCACAGACCCAGGAGTGATGACAGGCCCAAATGCAAGTGGCTATATCCAAAGCATGTACACTGAAGATGAAGAGACAGAGAGGGGTCTTTTGTATGCGTTCTGAAGGGTTTATCCCAGCAGAGGGTCCAGGGACAAAAGATATTGACAAGGGAGAGTTCAGGGGTTTTATAGGGGTGCAATTAACCCATCAGGCTTGAGCAAAGGGGAGGGGAGAATACAAACAGACCAACCAGAGACAAGGGGGGAGGGAGCAGGGAGGGACGACCAATGGGGTATTGAACAACAGGGAACTTTATAGGACCTGTATGTATTCAACAGGGTAATACATATTCAGAGCGTCATACCTAAAACGGGATGGGGGATGAACCAGTTGTAACTAAGTAGTTAACACAAGGGTCTGTGGGTGCTCGCCGTAACCACCAGGGGAGATACCAAACCTCTGTGCTGGCCCACCATGAGTTTAATGCTGAGGTTCGACCCTGTGGCTCACCAACAACTCAGGCAGCAGCAGCCACCACTGCAACAGTCCCATCCTGGGTACTTTATGTTGTCCTGCTGACTTTCAGGGGATTAGACCCTAGTAAGGGTAATGAAACCTTGAAAAGTCTTATGATTCTGCTTCCTTGATTTTTACCACTCCTTCAGAATAATTTGTACAAATGTGTGTATCAGGAATATAGTGAAATATAGCAAAGACCTCAGAGAAATTAAGATTTTTCTTCTTTTAAAAGCAACAGCTATTTTTCACTCTGACTTATCACTTGTAATTTGGCTGAAATTTCCAAGGCATGGAAAAGTCGTATGAAATATCTCAGTACGCTGGAGCTCTGCTGGACTTGCATACAGGAGACTTCTTGCAAGTCAGGGGGCTGAGTATAATGAAAGTACAGACTTGCTTTTACCCCTTCTGTTCTTTAATTTTCGAGAAAAGCAATCCTTGTATATATGGCTGTTGGGGTTTTGGGAGTTCCCCTTCTGGGTTTTTTTTCCCTCTTGAGGAATTTTCCCTATATATGTTGCCAGGGCGAAAAATTGCTGGGTATTTGGGGAGGACAAAGGACCTAGCCATTGAGGGTGTGGTCCAACACACTACTCTCTTTCACCTGGGTGTGTGGGCGGTTGGTACTCAGTGTTCAGACGGGGAGAGAGGCTGCTGCCAACTCATCAGCACTGCAGGCTTTCTGCTCTCGGCTGCTTTCTTTCTACCTGAGAAACCTCGGGATTACCAAACTCGCCTTTCCTTGCCCCCACTGCTGCTTTCGAGCCTTCGCTACTCTGTAGCCCCCGCACTTCCTGCCTGCCGAGACCTCTCAGGGTTTCCACCGCAGCTCCAGAGTTCGAGCCGCCTAGTCTGCCACCCGGGATTTGTGCTCATCCCTGCTGTTCCAGCCTGCTGTTCCTGAGGGTCAGGCCGGACACCAGGATCAGCTGCCCAGGGGTTTGTGAAGCCTTTGTCCCATCCCTCCCCAGGAACCCTGGCCACCAGTGCCGCGTGCTCCCCAAGCTCGCTCCGGAGCGCCCCCTGCAGCCGCGGGGGAACCATCACACGCACCCTGCTCACCGGGAGCCGCCAGCGCCCCTGCCGGCTGCGACCAGAACTGCACCCGAGGGTAAAGGGCAAGACAGCCGAGAAGGCTGGCACTGGGTTTGTGATTGTTTGCTGTTACTGCCATAGTTATTATTGTTTGTTTGCCTTGTTATACACACACATATATAATAATAAAGAACTGTTATTCCTATTCCTCATACCTTTGCCTGAAAGCCCCTTAATTATGAAATTATAATAATCGGAGGGAGGGGGGTTGCATTTTCTTTTTATTTCAAGGGAGACTCCTGCCTTCCTTAGCAGACACCTGTCTTTCAAACCAAGACCGGCTCTTCTAAAATGACCCCATATGCTTATTTTCATAAGCAAGTGTCAGGAAAATGGCTTTCCAGACTGCCTAATTCTTCCATTCCAGTCAAGAGGAATCTGTAGATCTTTTGAAGATATGTGGGCTGCCTTTCAAGTACCTCCTAAAATAGTTTTCTTATGGCTATTACCATATTTAGCAGCTCAGTCTTCTACTGTCCTTTTCCCTAGGGATTACAGATAAAGCCTTTTAAGACAGTTGACCCATACTCCAGTCTTTTTCTTCTGATCCTAATGTTAGCAATAAATACAACAAGATTTCATGTAGTAGTGTATTTGGACATAAATGTACTCTATACTAACTCAGAATAATCTCTATTTCTCTTCAAAATTGCCTTATCCAAATCCTCTAAGTGTTTTCTCAGGGAACTTTATTCCAAGAATCTTATTTGTCTGCTTTTCCCTGTAGATATTGATCAAATTGCACTGAAGTCAGTACATTTCTCAGTGATTTTCAGTGTTTTACCTTTGGCTTTGCATCAATTTGTATTTTCCCAAGTTTCTTCTTATTTTATTCTGAGCTTAGCTATATCACTCACCTTCATTTCCATTGAAAAAAAGGGAATAAAAAACTGAAAAGAGGGAAAAAATACCAGGGAACAAACTGGGTGTAAAATACATGCAGAGATACTTTTTGTGCCCATGATCTTCCAGTGTCCAGCCTCAAACATTCATTACTTTCAGTGTGTACCCTAAACCCACAGTGCAAATAACTCACTAATTCCTACCCTGAAGCTCTCTAGGCAAATGGAAAGGAAATTTCTGCCATGAGAAGGAAAAGAGGCAACAATGGAAATACAGAAGAAAAGTTAATTATTATTCTTTTCTCATATGCTATCAATCAAACCTTCTTTGGCCTCCAGGAAAGCTTCTGTTCATGCCAGTCATGTCCTTGCTCTGCAGCCTGATGTCTTCCAAGGCTGATACCTGAAGAACATTTTCCTGCCTTAAATCTAGATACCCTGACAGCAAACATAGCTGAGTTCCTGAGTTTAACATGCCTGTCTGGTGCCCTTCACGGCCTTTATCTCTTGCTGGGGATGTTGGCATTACTGTCTGTTTTGCTTCTCCAGATGCAAAATGAAGAAATTGGTTCTCAGTGCTAAATTCTGTAGTCCTCCAGCACTGTGACTTGTTGAGGGATACAAGATGGCAATGTGTAGTTGCTCAGTCTCATGTCTTGCTGGAAAATCTGTAAGAGATTTCTCTGGAAGAGACTTTGCAGCCTCAAACTTTCTCTGTCTTTAATGCAAATAAAAGTGATAAAAGGGGTGCTTGAATGAGGAGTAAGGGGAATGCACTGCCTGTGTTTTAAAAAGCGAGGAGTAAATGGCAGTGCTGTATGTATACAAGGCATTTCCTTGGCCTCATGGATAAA
The DNA here is from genome assembly GCF_965178545.1 of Coloeus monedula. Taxonomy (NCBI): domain Eukaryota; kingdom Metazoa; phylum Chordata; class Aves; order Passeriformes; family Corvidae; genus Coloeus; species Coloeus monedula. The sequence goes on along the minus strand of NC_138782.1, from coordinate 8,360,497 downwards.
ACTGCACTGGCATACCCAAGAACTTGTCTCTGACATAGCCTTGAAATATACAGCTATTCTTGATCTCGAGTAGTGACATATTGATGCGTTGTGTAAATCCCCGGGTGCTGCCAAGAGAACATCTCTAAACATGGTGCTGCAGTAAATAATTAAACATTATCATTATATAATAATTAAAAATTATTAGATCTTTCTGCAGCTTGCTTGCTTGCTTATCAGGCCTTGTAATGTTTTCTTTTGGACATAACAGACTGCCTTGGTGTTAACTGAATGATGCACCAGAAAACAGCAAAAGAGAGAGCTCAGAGACTGCCACTGTCCATGAATTGTAAATAATAAGAACTTGATAAGAAAAAATTATCAGAAGATCTTGCTATTATATTTAATAACAAAATAACATACTGCTGTGTTCTTGGATGGTTGGATGTTCTCGGATGGGAAAACGAATGAGCTGAACAATAGACAATCTAATTTCTCTTTCCAACTGTGATAATTAAATGTGAAATACAACCACTTATTCTTCATTTCCACTTCTCTGTAGCATACGTTTCCTTATCAGGCTCCTTAAGTGAAAGTGAAGCAGGAGAGGGGACAAAAACAACCTCATTTTAAGAAGCCAGCAACAGATTTAAAATGCTAGAGTGTACTCTGTGAAACTCAAAGAGCGTTCTTTGTAATGAGAAAAATTTCTGTATAGGGCAAACTTCTGTTGTGCAAAGCCATCTCCCATGAATATTTTGAAATAGAAATGTAGTGGCTGTGTTTTCACAGTTAGAGTTCAAGGTGACAGTCGTGTGTTGAAGGAGTAAGTTGTCTCCTACAGAATATATGTCTAAATGTGAGCAGTACATTTGCTTCCCTGTTATATATCTTATTTACTTATTTCCACATGAAATATATTTAAAATGCTTTGAAACTGAACAGAAGTGGGAAACACAGCAAAAGGAAGATTGGTTCAGGCTGGTAACTTTGTAGTTCAGTTCTAACTAAGCTTTGGCTGAAGCTGCTCTTGTTCAGTTCTGGTTTAAGCCCAACAAGCTTAGAAATGATGATGTACACTCAGTGGTTTGAGTCTTTGCTTGGTTAATTCCCCTGATCCAACTCAAAGGTTATTTATAAACTTTTCTTTCTCATGGCCCAGCAGACCACAGAAAACTTTAGTGTGGATGTTGATGTTTCTCTATCCTGCTACAGCTGCACCTCAGCAGCTTCTGGGTCCTTCCACAAGGGCAAGGAGTTGTGTCTGCTTCCTCACCCCAACATTAAACGAGTATGGCTGTAAGACCTTTGCACCCTCCGTCGTAGCTCAAAGGACAGTCTGTGTAACAGGGTACCAGTGAGGACACCCTTCAACACAGCTAGCCATCTCCCTATACCTCTGGCCAGGAATTTGGAGGATCCCTGAGCAAATGCTATCTTCACTGGAAATAGGCCACTGTCTCCTATACCAGCCTCTCATGGTGCAGTATCTGAATGTTTGTGATGGGCTCTGCAGGAAGGGATGGACCTGAAAAGCCAGGCAGCATTCCCTGATCATGACATCCAGCTGCTGGATGAGCTGTGAATGGTCTCCCTGGCAAGCACAGGTGGAACGGTCACATCCTGGATTATATTATCGCCATTATAATTGTGAATGTCAAGAAGGGGGCTGGATGCAGATGACAAAGAGGAGAGGGAAACAGACCTGCTACCACTCTAGTTTAAGCTAATTTCCCTAGCTGTGGCAAGCAGAGCACTGGCACACAGCCTGACACAGCAGTGGTTGCTGCTGCTGCTGCTGCTGGTGCCAAAGGCACTAAAGTCCTGCCTTGTCTTCTGCAATTGCTGCTGCTGCTCTCCCTGAGCCGCTCCCAAGGATGGTGTTTGGCAGTGCCAGCTTCAAGTGACCCTCCTGAGCTGCCCCAGACTCCTCACTCCTTCCCACATCCTCTGGCAACACCCTGGCAGGTGGATTGGCTTGATGTCAATGGCATTTCATTAAAAAGAAAAAGACAAGTGCAGGAAAGAGCAAAGTGGGAAATACCAAACCCCAGCACTGGTGGCAGCTCATTAAAAACACATAGCTCCCAACAAGAATTTCAAGCTGATGGCTCGATGCTTATTTACTTGAAATTGCATGCTGAGAGCTGCTGGAAATGAGATAATTCTTCTTGTTTAATATGAATTTGCATAGTACTTGGTTAAATTTGTAATACAGGGATATCCTTTATTTTTCATCCATCGGGGGATTTCATTTGGGCCTTCAGTTGGGAAGCTGTAGTGAAGCCCTGGCTTCACTAGGCCTAGCAGAGGGGCATTCATCCACTTGAGAAATTATCCATGGCAAGTTCCTCCATTGGAATATAAGTGTGAATTCAAAAATGTACAAATGTGATTTGTGCAAAGTGGGTACAAATACAGACCAAAATTTGGCTTGAGAATGAACTCAGGAAAGCAGACTGTTCATGGACTAGAAGGACTGTGTATGTGTGCTGCTGGAAATCAGCAATACTGTCTATTACTCATAATTTTGACAGATTGGAAAATCAGAATAGCCCAAGAAGGAGGAGGATTCCTCTGGCTGAGATAGAAGAGTTCACAATCTGTTTCAGCAGACAGCAGAAATGACACCTGAGTCTTCCTGGCACCTCAGGCATGAAAAGCCCTGCAGCATCAGGAGGATGCTGAGCAAGTGTTTTTTCTTCAAAGGACTCCCAGGAGTGGAGAGATGAATAACTTTCCTGATGAATTGATCCATGACAAGATAATACCTTCCCATGGAAGACTCTCTTCATGTTTCTAGCAGTGAGCACTAACCTTTCTTCATCAAATTAGCAATTGCTAATTTGCTAATCTGCAAACTGATCTGGGGCTGATGACAAGCTCCAGCCCAGTGGTGAGTCCTGCGGCATGGGGAGATGCCTATCCTTCTGTCCTTTCCCTGGTCTGCCAGGTGGAAGGGTATCTCAGCAAGCTCAGGTAGAGGTCCTGGGAAATGTCTCCTTAGAAACATATTTCAAGCTGTGATAGGACAAGAGTATTATAGCAGGTAAGAGGTGAGTGTTGGGCAAGTCATTAATTCCTGCCATTCCAGGCTATTTGCATATGAATGCAAGGAAAGGCAAGTGGTCATTGTCAAGGGGACCATGCATCAGAAAGGCCTGAATGAAAGACTTAGCATCACTCATTATTGGTAAGGTCCAGCTTTGTCATCCATCTTGTGTGCCTGGGACCTGTTTTGCAGTCCCAGGAAAGGATGATAAGTGCCTAAAGGTGTTTCTGAATGAGCAGGTCCATTGCAAGGGCTCAATTAGGAGCCAGAAGGAAAGGCAGGAGATGGTGGTCAAGAGTAAGTCCAGTGCAGTACTTCTTGTCTTGTGAGCAGGCTGGAGATTTGTAGCAGCTCCAGAGATCCCACCTTTGAGTCTGAAGATAATTTCTACTGCAGGTGGAACTCCTAGTGAAGGGTAGCAGAGAGGTTTTTTTGACAATGCAAGGAAACCCCTTGGAAATGCTTCATTAATTCTATCTGAACCACGTTGTTTATTAAAGACATACCAAAAGGAGCAGAGGAGTATTTGGGAATGCGTGTGCCTTGGGTTTGGTTAGGATTCAGGTTTGTAAATTCTGCCAGGTGTTTCAGAGTGTAAAATATTTAGTATTCAGAAACTGGCAGCTGTATTTTTCACCAGGTTTTTAAGGAAAAGAGGTTGAGGCCCTTGGTGTGGGTACATATATTTACATATCTTTATATTTTTTGTTTGGGGGGGTTGTCTACAAACTTTGATCTTGTCTTGGGGTGATTTTATGATGATACTCTATTCCCTAACCCTCTGCTCTATACCCAGAAATGGTTGCTGTAGCTTTAAGGTGGGTCTGGGGGTGGAGATTGAGCCTTGAGACTCTGTCATGGGTTTTTTTGAAAGCCTCACTCCCGGGCATGCTGGTATTGCCTTTTCCTGGTCTTAAAATTACGACCCAGACATGGTTAAGGGAAAAACGGGGTTTTACTTTGGTATTTATTTAAGGATCCTTAAAGGTACACCACTTTGCCAAGGTGGAATGCACCGAAATGCACACACACACACACACACACACACGCACACACGCACACACGATAGATCGCATATACCATTTATAGACCTTGCAAATTAGCATATCTATCAAAGATTCCCCAATAAGAAGCTGTCCTAGCTTACAATGTAAGATGTGGCCACAAGCATGTATTCTATCACCATCTTCATGAGCTGTTAAAACCAGGTGGGGCAGTGCTCCCTGTGCCTCCTCCCTCAAGACAATGTCCTGTTAATGGCCCATCAGTGCCTTATGACTCATCATTCCACTGTGAGATGCTCCACCCAGAGGGAGAAACCAAGCATCCCATCCTGAATATAAGCTGGGATTTTTGAAGACCACAGGCAGCCTTTCCCACTGGATTTCCAGAGGACAAGAGCTACATACCTACCACTGGACCTTCTGAGGAAGACCAGATCTTTCTACACAGGATCACCGCTTCAACAGAACCACATCCATTCACTTCAGGAGGACAGCAGCCACCACCTTATCGGACTGCTAATGCTACCCTGACTAACAGGGTCAGGTCGTATCTGACTCTGTCAGTTTAAATCGGATTTGTTCTTTTTTTCCCCTATTCTATAGGAATAGAACTGTTATTTCCATTTCCCATATCTTTGCCTGAAAACCCCTTTATTTCAAAATTATAATTTCAGAGGGAAGGGGGGTTGCATCTGGCATTCCAAGGGAGGCTCTTGCCTTCCTTAGCAGACACCTGTCTTTCAAACCAAGACAGAAGCTTAAATGAATAGAATGATATCTCCCCATCCTGAGGAATTCCCCCCTGGGTGGGCCTATCTTAGTTTATAGGATATGTTCTAGAAAGGACCTTGGTTTCTCAGGATAGTGTAGGGCTTTCTGGCCTCCAGCTGTGAGGCCTCCAAGACATTTGGTCTCCTGGCTTAACGGAATATTAGGACTATGCTAAATTATCGGGCTTAAGGAGTTACAAGTATGCATGCTAAAATCACTGAGAATACATAAAAGCTATATAAAAGGGTATATAAAAGGAAAGGCAAAAAATCATGGCATCACTGGGTGCTGTGGGAACCAGTGTTACTTTGTTGCTCAGCTAGCTTGGTGTTTTGTTAGCTCAGGCAATATTATAAATGGTATTGTGATGTTGGCTTTTTGCATGTTACATAATTTTTATGAATGTATTGTGATGTTGGTTTTTTTATGTTCCTTAATGTTAGAAAAGCTTTGCCTAGGTTCTGTAATGTAATGCTGTAGAATGTCTGTGGTTTGTGTAGTCAGTTTGGGAAGGATGGGGGGGGTCTTCACATTCCTGGAAAATCTTATCAGAAGAAAAGAACCCGAAACCAGATGGAATGGAGCCAAGGAGGAAGATAAGGCTGATGGGATGATACTCAGTAACTCCAAAGAATTAATGAATTATGCATGATGGTGATGAATACGAAATAAGCAATGTACTTTTAAAGCCTATCTTTTGGATGTAAAGGTGTGCCTTTGGATCTCTGCCAAAGCACCCGGCCGGCCATAACACTTTTTTTGCTGTTGTCTCCTAATTGTCCCTTTTATTAAACTTTCCTTAAAATTTTACTAAGAGTGAACCTTGTTTTTCCGCAAGCAAGAAGTATTTTTTTTTCTTTTCCTTGGCCGTGGAGGCTGCAACAGCAATCCTTCGGCGGCCTTTGTTATTTTTCCTTGAACTGTTTGGTTTGGTTTCGGTTTGAGATCAGAGAGTCGATGGAAGGCTGTGGACCGGGGGGACCCGAGGAGGTGCTCTTTCCAGCCCGACCTCGGAAATGCCGACCCAGCTGAAGAAAGGACCCCAAATCTACCAGCTTAATCTGGTGTTGTCAGGAAAATTAATCCAAAAATACCAGAGGTTTATGTCCAAAAAAGAGACAGAGGAGTCCTGTAACTTTTTTCGAATAAAGGGAGAGGGCATGGGCATTTCCCATGGGGTCTCAAATTGTTAGAGGACGCAGCCTCCTTTTTATCATAATTTCCCAGTCGCATTTCCCTCTCTTTTTCCCCATTGGTTGAGGTACTTAAGAGGTACAGAGCTCCCAAATCGCTTAATACAAACCCCCTTTCTAATGGGTACCCCCTCCCCATCCTTTTCCTTGTGTCTCTGTTCTTTTTCTCTAAATCCAGGGATTAGCACAGTCTTGAGTGAGTAATAGTCTGTGTCAATTAGTGGAACTCCTATGGAATTTATGGTTCCTCCCATTGCTTCTTTCACCTATCAGTATCTGGCTTTATCTACCATCAGTCCCATAGTCAGTTTGTAAAGACACCTTTCTCATTCCTTTCACTGTGAAGAGGAGACCAATGTGAAAAATGTGGTTCACTCTTTATAAAATTTTAAGAAAAGTTTAATAAAAGGGACAATTAGGAGACAACAGCAAAAAGGGTATTATGGCCAGGTGCTTTGGCAGAGCCAAAGGCACACTTCTACAGCCAAAAGATTGTCTTTAAAAGTACATATCTTATTGCATATTCATCACCATCATGCATAAGTCATTAATTCTTTGGAGTTACTGGGTATCATCCCATCAGGCTTATCTTCCTCCTTGGCTCCATTATGTCTCTGATCCTTCCATCAATTCTTCTCTCTGGTTTTGGGTCTTCATTTTCTCTGATAAGATACTCCAGGAATGTGAAGTTTCTCTCTGCCCACCTTCTCCAAACCGACTACATAAACAATAGACATTCTATACCATGCATTACATCATAGAACCTAGGCCAAGTTTCTCCAACATTAAGTAACATGCAAAAAGCCAACAACACAATACATTTATAACAGAGTGTGTAATAATTTCATGGGGCAGACTGAACCATTGAGAGCTTCAAGCAAAGTTCAAGCAAACTCATTGTTGAACCAAAGGGCAGGAGAGAGAGGAACACTCATTTCTTGTTATGTCTCAAGGACAAGGCTTCATCAACACTGCTGGACAAAATCAGGCCAGGCTTTACTCTCCATATACTGCACACAGCATTCATGTCCTGGCCTGGTGAAGGAAAGAACTTTCTGAAATAGCAAACCATGGAGAATTTTAGGAGGATGGGAATGTTTTGCTGCTTCATGCCAGGTGTGCTGTCAGTGCCTTAGCTGGGCCAGCTACAATGGGTACTCACTGTGGAAGTGGAAAAGTTTTCAATGACACAGGAGGATCTCTGAGTGTGGAGAAGCTCATATACCCTTGATGGCTGGATGTCTCAGAACACAGCACGTGGACATGTATTTACTGAACAAGGTGTATTTCTTCAATAGCTTTGCTAAGCAGAGACAGGGAAAGCACAACTGTTTGAGAGGAGTTACTAGATGCTCTAGAGCTTAGGCTACATTTTGGTTGGCTTTCCTAGGAGCCCTGTGTAGCTTTTACCATTGCTTTTATTCTTTTATCCTATTATGCATGCATGTACATGTCTATTTTTTCTTATACAATTTTTAGCTTATTCTTGTATTTTTCTAATGTGCTTCCTGCACACCTCTGGAGTGTAAACATGGGATCTTTCTGTCTCTCACTTCCCCTTTTTCGCTCTCCTCCTTTTCCCAGGTCAGGTTGTTCATCCATGAGATCTCGCTTGCCATCAATGCTAATTGCTCATCAGGTGATGATTTTACTGTCACATCTCTTTTCTTATTCCTTCCCCTTTTTGGAGACAATAAGTTGTCAATAGGAGTCATGCTAAAGTTAAGGTGTTTGAGTCTGATATCTTCTGTGTCTTGGTAACTGGGTTTTTTTGGCTTGTCAACAGCTTAGTGGCTTGAATGAAATTATGTTCATACAAAGTTTAAACCAGCATTTTAAATGGTGTCTCCATCCTGGGTGTAGTTTCCAGTCACTGACAGTGCCAAACAAAATATTTGTTATTTCATAGAATCACAGAATGGTTTGGTTGGAAGGAACATAAGAGATCATCTCCTTTCAAGCCCCGGCCATGAGAAGGGGCACCTTCCAGCAGACCAGGTTGCTCAGAGCTCCATCCAACCTGGCCTTGAACACCTCTATGGATGGGGCATCCACAACTTCTCTGGGAAACCTGTTCCATTGCCTACCCACCCTCATAGTGAAGAATTTTTTTCTAATATCCAATATAACCTGTTCTCTGTAAGTTTGAAGCCATTTCTCCTCATCCTGTCACTCCATACCTTTGTCAAAAGTCCCTCTACAGCCTTCTTGCAGCCCCTTTAGTTACTGGTAGGCTGCAATGAGCTCTCCCTGGAGCCTTCTCTTCGCCAGGCTGAACAACCCCAAATCTCACGCCCTGTCTTTGTAGGAGAGGTGCTCCAGCACGCTGCATTTAATGTACATTTGAATTTAATCTTTTTATTCTCTCACTTTTTGCCAGGCCGACCATAATCAGCTTTCTCTTGTTATACTCCAAGGATGGAATCAGTGCTGATACCTAGCAGGAGAGCTGCTGTTAAAGAATAAGCCAGATTTATTGTGTTATGTACCTAAATATTATTATTTGACCATGATGCCCACTATGTATCCCATTTCTGCTTCATGAAGATGTTACTTTTCCTTCGCTGAGACAGTGCTGCCTGTGTTTGCCAAGCCCGTCTGTCTAGGGTACTGCAACATGGTGAGATGCTGAGTCCAGGCTCTGTCCCCAGCCCCACTGTACCAGCATGGTGGCAGCCCAACCTTGCTGGCATCTCATCAGGGCAGCCTGGCAGAGAGTGGCAGGGATTGCATGCATGATTTTAACATCTTCTCTTAAGCATATATGTATGTGCATACATATATGTAGCGAAGAAGAAAAACATATTAATAAAAATACATAGTGTAACCTTGCTGCCAGGAAGGCCAACAGTATCCTGGAGTATATTGGGAAGAGTGTGACCAGCAGGTCCATGGAGAAGATCCTCCCCCTCTACTTGGCCTTAATAAGGCAACATTCTGGGCTCCACAGTGCAAAAGAGACAAGGAGCTACTGGAGATGTTCCAGCAGATGTCACAACGATGATTAGGGATCTGGATCTCCTCTTACAAGGAGAGATTGTGAGATCTGGGTTTGTTTAGTCTGGAGAAGAGAAAACTTAGAGGGAACCTCATCAATACAGACAAACATCTCTGTGCCAAGAGGGTGCCAGACACTTTTCAATGGTTCCCAGCAACGGGACAAGGAACAATGGCCATAAACTAAACCACAAGAAGTTCCAGCTTAACATGAATAACTTCTTTACACTGAGGGTAGCAGAGCACTGGAACAGGCTGCCCAAGGTTGTCATGGAGTCTCCCTCTCGGGAGATATTCCAAACCCACCTGGATGTGTTCCTATGTCACCTGCTCTAGGTGACCCTGCCTTGATGGGGTGGTTGGACTGGGTGATCTTCAGAGGTCCCTTCCAACCCTAACAATTCTGTGATATATGTCGAAGCATATAGATACACATAGATATAAATGACAGATAGATACATAGATAAACAGAAATATATAGCTATCTTCCCTGTATATAGATATATGTATATATAATACATATACTCTCTATATAAAACACATATATAACCCTATATATAAAATGTCTCATTATGTGTAATGGGGAGTTACATATTTATAGAGGGCTGTATATGTATATATGTCTATATATCTATCTACATATATATCTGTATATGTGAATATACATGTGTGTGAATATATACACATATGTGCATATATAACCAAGTGGTTTCCTGAAGGAAGGTTGTAGCCACGTGAGGGTTGACCTATTTGTACTCTTAAGATTCATGTTGGACATCAGGAAGTTTCTTCACAGAAGGGGTGATTAGACAGTGGAATGAGCTGCCCAAGGAGGTGTGTAAGGAACGACTGGACATGCCTTGGTCTAGTTGACATGATGGTGTTCAGTCAAAGGTTAGACTCAATGATCTCAGAGGTCTTTTCCAACCTAATTGAATCTGCGATACTATGATATATGCATATATATATATATGACTACATATATAAATATATATATATACACACGTATATATGTGTCTATATATATATGACTACATATATATATGCATATGTATGTGTGTGTATGTATATACGTATAGGAGCATACACCCCTCCAAAAAATAAATATACCGCGGTGAATGGCCTTATGGAGAAATTCTCATATGCCCACCCACAGTATTCTGTTTCTACCTCTCCTCTCAAAGCTCCTCTCCCGGCCGTCCTCCGCCTCCTCCTCTTCCTCGGTCTGCACCTCAGTCTCCTCCTCCCGCAGCTCCCCCGCCCCGCCCCAGCGCGGCCGGGCAGCCGAACGCCGCGGGGCGTTATGTCCTTGCGCGGCCGCCGTAGCGCCCTCTGGGGCAGGGTGGCGGTCGCCGTAGCGACACGGCCTGGGTTGGGGGTGGCTCGTTCCGTCCTGGCGGCGGGCGGGGCGCGAGGCGGTGGCGAAGGACAGCTCGGGCCAGCGGGGATGAGCCATGGCCTCCGTGAAGGTGGCCGTGCGAGTGCGGCCAATGAACCGCAGGTGAGTGAGGTGCCGCCCCGGCCTTCTCCGCTCCGGAGCCGGTGTCGCTCACAAGGGGTGTGAGGAACGCCGTGTCCCGGCTCTGCGGGCGGTGACAGCCACTGCGGAGGCGGAGGGGGAGCTCTGCCGGGAATTCAGGGGCTCCCGGCGCTCGGCTGATCCGCTCTGCCCGGCAGGAGCGACTGCTGGGAGCGCTTTTCCTCCCTGGCAAGTTGGGAAGTGGCTTCCCGGTGGAGCGTAGAGGAACGGGGCTTTGCCTGGCAAGTTCACTCTGTCATGGTCTGAAGCATTGCTTGGTGTGGTCCTTCTGTAATGACGGAAAAGTTACTCTGGTGAAGATGGAAAACTTTGAGAGGAAGGACCTGCCAAGGATGTATAGCCAGGCTTCTAAAATGTGAAAGAAACCTACTTCATCTGAAAACAGCAGCCTTTTCTACCCGCGTGAGAGATATATATATATATATGTATATATAAAGTAGACAGTCTTCTGCATTTACTGTATGGACAGGAGTTCATCACCCACTTCCTGAGGTGTGTCTGGGAAATAAACAACTGTTTTCTTTAATGAAATATGTGCATAATATGCATGGTAGTTAATGGTCTAATCTAAGAACCATATGTGGAAAACGATCCGATTCTGCTGGCAGTGCTCTTCCTCTTCCCTTGTTCTGAAGAGATGTAGCCAGTTCAAAAGAAAAGTGGTTTAAAGCACAGACAGCCCATCAGACTCTCACTGTTCCTCTCACTTGATCTGATTCAGGTGTTTAAAACACACGATTTGCTATGTTCTGAAAGTCACTCAATATCTTGTTTTCAGAGAAGGAAAGACAAACCTTATGAAAATAAAGCTGATGAAGGTAGGAAGGGGAAAATATTGCAGGTTGGTTTTGAATAATTCAGGTGGATGGAGTTGAGTGGTTGGAGGTCAGGGTTGGTGAATAATCTTGTCACACCCTCTTGCTTCCCCCTGCCCTCTCCTCTGGGTCTAACAATATGGTTCTTAAAAATTTTTAAAATTATTCTGTATATATACTCCACTTTTCCTTCAAGAACCTCTGACAACAGGTAGCATAGGTCTTTAGGGTAATAAGACTTCTTATGTGCAGTGTTTTGGTAGCACTGAGAAGTTTTGCAGGAGGACTGTACCTGTGATCTACTAAGAGACAAAAGAGAGACAGAAATGGAAAGCACATGGCAGAAGAGAAGGTTGGTAATTGTCATAGGCAGTGGAAACACAGACCTGTGAGTGGAAGTTCGCAAATGTTGTAAAGAAATATCAGACCAGGACTTTGGAGCTGGTGTCTCTACTGCATGTGGGAGGATAACTTGGATGGGGCTGGATCCAAGCATACCTAGAAAATGATGAAAATTGTTTGTGATACAATGGAAGAGGGCAAACCTAAGAGCAGGGCAGACAGAGGCATGGTGTGGTCCAAGGGGCAAGCCGAAAAAATGGTCTTTGTCACAGCTATGTGGCAACAAGCAGGCTTACTCTGAAAACTGTTGTCTTACCATGCAAACTGTGAAGAGCCTACCAGCTGATGTTGCTAAAACCTTGGAGTTTATGGGATGATGTTAGATGTTTCTGAAAGACTATAAGGAAGCTAGATTTAGTGTCATGGAATGTTGCTTTTAAGTATTGATTTTTTTTCAGAGGCACAGTCGGTGTTTGGTGTGGGACCTAGCATTGGGGTCACTGGTGTTCCTCTCTGTCAGTCACTGCTGGACTCATGCTGTGTTTTGTAAAACTGAGATCCTAAGCCTGAGAGGAAAGGCCTGGTGAACCGTAAGCCAGGAGCAATACCCATATTTTTCTTAGTGGTTTCTCAGAATACTTAGGCTTGGAAGTGATCCCTGGAGATCATCTAGTCCAGCCCCCTGCCAAGGCAGGAGCACCTTGGCAAGTGTTCCCTTGCACATGTCTTCTCTCAGCTGTGGTCCCTTTGCCTTTTTTGGGTCCCTGGAGAATTTTACAGAGGAAAGGGCTTTCTGCCTGTTCAGAGGAACTCTGCAACCAGCTGTTCATTCTCCAGCACTTAATTTCAAAATCCTTAACATGATACTGTATGGAGTTAAATTTAATTTAGTTAAATTTGCTTTGGTTTGTTTGAAGTTTAATAATATAATGCAGCTTATTTCGTGAGTCATTTTTAATTAGAGAGGACACAGTTGATGAATGGTTATAGGAAGACTCCTGCATCACAGCAATTGCACCATGTGGTGTCATAGCACTACTAATTGTGTAAGTCACAAACATGGATTTTGGAATGAAACATGATGGGGAGAGGGTTGTTAAGGATTACTTACTATTCTATTGCTTAGATAACAAACTTTAGGTTTTTTTTTTCTTCTGTGATTTATTTTTAGTCTTCTTGTTCTCTGACTTGACCTGTAAAGAATGTGTTCATTTCAGTGGTGGTGTTAAAGTCCTTAACTGCTCTTCTTGGAGCTAAGATCCCAAGTTGCGTTACACAGATGTTACACTGAAATCTTTTGACTCTATCTCTGCATAATGTAATAAAAGTATGTCTAATGGCTTTACAGTTACTGCTTTGAAAACAGTCGTAGCATGAGCTTAAAAAGTTCAGTTACTTGGTGAATCTCCATCTGTCATTTGGTTTCCCTCATTCAACACTGAATTGCCATGACGGCCTTTCAGTCTCTGCTTACAGCTGTAAGTTTCTGTAAAGGCAGCAAAAAACCTGCCAGCTGGCAGAAGCCTTGGTTTTTGTCATTGGATAGAAATCTGCCGGGAGGTGAGCTTGAGTGTTTGATGTATTTTGCTTTGGCAAGGCAATGGCTTTGGACACTATGATTTCTAAGGGTCATTTTCCAACAGTTACTAGAAGCATTCATAAAATGGGATTGTAGAGAAGTGTAATCAGATTAGAGGCACTATTTGCTCACACACTGAACAGATGACTTTGGGTGACTAGTTACTAGTCGCTGTCTTTTGCATAGTGTGATATCTGGGAAGCTGTTAAGCCTTGCCTAATTCTGGCTCTCTGTTTCGTATTATGCACTGCATCTGCACAGTTCAAATAAATGCACTGCTTTATGTTCATCTATTCAGAGTCTTTAAAGAAGCAAGAGGGAGTAGTATTTTCTTGCTTCCGTTTTGTGTCACGTTTCTTCTTTATGTAAACTAGAATTCAATTAGCATTCCAGGAAGCCACTTCTATAATTTTGTCAGTGTCTTGGTTAGAGACAATTTAAAGGAGAACACACTGGAACGAGTTACCTCCTTTAGGATTCCAATAATCCCTTTCCACCAATAAGAAATGAATAGAAATAGAGGAAAGTTAAAAAAACCCCATCGTTTATTAACAAACAGGATGCCAACAGGCAGGAAAAAAAAGTAAATAACTGCTAGAAACCAAACTGCTAGACCTCACCACCCCACTGGAACAACGAGACAATATGGCGTCAGGAAGGCAGGAGCTTCATGGCGCAGTTCCAGGAGCAGATGGAGGCCCGATGGCTCGTCCCTCCTTCCTACGGCAAGGCAGAGGATAGTGGGCACGGCAGCTGGGCTCGGGGCACTCGGTGTCTTTTTTCTTCCCGGCTGGACGCGGTTAATGGCAGCTTGGGCTGGGGTCTCTCCGCTCCATTTAGGGCGTGATGCCTCCGGGTCTAGGACAGGAAACCGCGGAATTCGCCCTCAAGGCAGCCCAAACATCGCCACTGCTACTTTTCCAAGCCGAGGGAAAAAAAAAAAAAAAAAAGGAAAGAAAAAAACCTTTGCCTGAGCCGAAAACACCACCCCACGCAAAGCCGCGATAAGAACCTGGGCGGGCAGTTTTTAACAAACGCCTGCTCCAAAAGCCAACTTCCTGCCCCCCTCCCCCCACCCCGATTCCCGGCTGCAGGGTCATAAAGACACAGTAACATTTTTTGGGCCCAGATAATTACGGGATACAGTATTATTCTGAATCACCCCAAGACAGTTAAATAAAACCATCTAAAATATGCCAAATAAGAAAAAATGTTTTGATACTTACTAGAGGAATTATCAGCTTGATTCTTCCAAATACTGTTACTAATTCTTGTGGCTCTCAATTTCTTACACCTGATAGCTCTGTTCTGATTGGCTTTTAATTAATGAAGTAATACAAGGACGCAAGCTTTTTCAGATTTTTAACGCTTTTTGTCTGTCTCTTGTATTTGCATAAACGAAATATTTATTTAACTGTCTGAACAAACTAAATGAGGGTCATGTGCTATCTTTACCTGAAGAGATGCAGCTGACATCAGAACACGGGTTTGCACGGCAGTAAGTTCTTCCCTGTGCTTATCCAGTGCTCTCAGCGTTTTCAGATGTTTATTTAAATGAGTTGCCTAGACTTTTTCTTGGCTCTCTTCTTACTGCCAATATAATGAAATAGAAATTCTAATTTGATTTCGTGTTTAATGATCAGGTTTTTTTCTCCTGCACACACACACTCAGATTTGCTCTCCAAACAGAAGTGACCAATGGGGGTTGCAGAAGTACCTTACAGACATTGTAGTGCTCTAAGTGGTTATGCAGCCATTCACAATTATGGCATGAAGATTAAAAACTTCTTTTTGATAGTGGGGAGACAAAGAAAATATGTTCTGTTGCCTAGAGACATCTTTTGTGTGATTCTGGGATTTGTTTGGATTAAGATCTGATACTTTAATCCACAAATACAGTCTGTGTGATTATTCATTAGATGTAAGGTTGGCCCTCTAGGATAACTTCATGGTTATGCCTGTAAGTCTAAGCAACTTCTCTACATGCAGAGCTGGAGGCAGAGTACTTTGGGAAATTTAGGACCAATATCTTATCTTTAAAAATAACTGCTTGTACAATCCAGGCTGTAGGTATCAATAGCAGAATTTTCAACGGCTCAAATTAATAGTGCAATGCAAAGGACAGAGATATAAAGGAAGCTGTTTTGTTTTACAGGGAACTTGTGGCTGGAGTGTTTTTGTACCAGGAAAAAGAGATAAACAAGTAAACAGTGAAGAGCCAGCTGAATTTCCATTCTAAATGTTTATGTCAGGAAAATCCACAAACGCCAGAGGTTTCTGTCCAAAAAGGAGACAGAGGAGTGTTGCAGCGGGGATTTCTGCAACATGTATAGACACCGAGGCCCGTGGAAAGAAATAGGGAGCAATTCTTGATAGATGTTTCAGAGATCTTTATTTTCCAGCCACATGGCCAGGGGACTGCCGAAGAACTGAGCAACCACGGGACTGATGCCTTTTCCTGGTCTTAAAATCAAGGGGCATACACGGTTAGAAGGGGAAAAGGGATTTTACCTTGATATTTATTCTTAAGGATCCTTAGGTGTACACATCCAGGTCATATGCATCGAGATGTACCCCACCGAGTCTTTCCCTGTGTCTCTGTGTCTCTCTTCTTCCGTGTGTCGTGTGTGTGTGTGTGTCCCCCCAACACTGGGTATAACATTATAGGCTTTTCTAATTAGCATATCTATCAAAGATTCCCCAATGAGAGGTTCAAGTGAGCCCCCCCTCCCCAAGGAACCTTCCCCTGGATGGTTCTATCTTGGTTTACAGAATATGTTCTGGAGAGGACCTTGGGGTCTGGGGCACACTGATCCCTAGCTACGAAGCTTCTAAAATGTTTAGTCTCTTAGCTTAACAAATAAGTCTAAGAATGTAGGCAAAAAGCACTAGGAATACAGAAGCTGTAAAAAGGTATAACAGGGGTATAAAAGAAAAAGCAAAAATCTTCATGGCATGATTTCCCCCCTTTTAGAGACTAACAAAACTCTATCTTGTCTAGTCTCTACTCTACTCTACTCTACTTTTCTACCCACAGAACCGGTTTACACAACCGGCTGCTCCACAGGAAATTACATAGATAATAATTACAATTACAACTATTATGAATATTTCTTTTACCCAGGCCCAGTTTGGTAACCATGAAGTGAGGGTATCAAAAATATGATCAAATTTTAAGGTGTTATTTCTAGAACTACTTCATGTAGAATTCGAGTTCCTTCCAAATTTCATCCAAATCTTTCTTAATTCTTCTATTAAAATGCCAATCAATGGCCAGTGACTCTTCCCATCTAGGGGTGGTAACTGAGTACAGATCCAGCAATCGCTCTTATTAAGAATTTTGGAAACATTTTGGACCACAGTCTTATGCAAATCATGGGGTGAACCCTGAACCATGGTTACCAGTTGGGCAAACAGCAAACACGTAAAAAACAGTTTAAACTGCATCTTTCTGATTTGAATCAGTCTCTGTCTTCTTGGTGATTTTGGGAGCAGAAGCTTTCTTCACCCTGGAGTAGTGAATCCACGGTCCCTTGCCAGCAACCTTGACCGCAGTAAAAGTGGTCAGCAAAACTTGGAATGGTCCCTTTCACTTGGCTTGCAAGGGGTCGCTGTCCCACCACTTGATGTAGACCCAGTCTCCAGGCTGGAATGGATGAGCAGGTGTGTCTAATCCTGTTGGTTTGGATAACACGACGAATCTCTGGAGCTTCTGCAAAGTGGAACTCAGAGCCATTAAATACTTTTGCAAATCATTTTTACCTCTCATATAAATTTCCCCTGGGATATGTGGAACCTGGTATGGCCTGCCATATAATATTTCATAGGGACTGATGCTGTCCCTTTGCCTTGGCTGTACGCGGACTCTCAGCAAGGCTATAGGCAGGGCTTGAACCCATGTCATGGATGTCTCTTGACAAATCTTGCAAATCTGGGTTTTCAGGGTCCCATTCATGCGTTCAACTTTGCCACTTGCCTGGGGCCTGTATGGTGTGTGCAGGTCCCAGGTAAGTCCCAGAATCTTGCTAACTTCCCCAACCACTGTTGCAACAAAATGTGGTCCCCTATCTGATGACATTCCCAAAGGAACCCCAAATCTTGGTATTATATGATTAACCAAAGCTTTTACAACTTCTTTTGCTGTGTTGGTGCGACAGGGGAAAGCCTCAGGCCATCCACTGAAGGTGTCAACCAGTACCAGTATATACCTGCATCCCTCTTTGCGTGGCATCTCAGCAAAATCTATTTGCGAATAATCTCCTGGGAGATCTCCTGTCTTTGTCACTCCTAACACAACTCTCTTGCTTGTGTCAGGGTTGCTTTTACAGCAGGTTTCACACTTGCTTGTTACAGGTTGTACAATATCAGTCATTCCTCTCCCTATCACTACTTTCCTCAAATGTTTTAAAAGATTTTCTGCTCCCCAGTGGGTACTTTTATGCTCTCGTTGGGCTATTTCCCGAAGGATCAGGGCTATATCCCGAAGGTGGAACTACGACTTGTCCTACTGGGGTGACAGCCCACCCACCTTCTTTGATTTCAGCCTTAAGGAACTTAATTAATTTGTGATCTCTCTGATTGTATTTTGGGGTAAATGATGACAAATCTACCTCTTTCTGTGGTACCACTGCAAAAATGCCTTTTTCTGCAATCCCTCTGGCTGTTTTGTCAGCAAAACGATTTCCCAGTTCGAGGGCTGTTTTCCCTTTTTGATGACCCTTGCAATGCATGATTGCCACTTCTGTAGTCTTCCAAATGGTCTGTAAAAGTGCAAGAATTTGTTTAGCATGCTTAACTTCGTTACCTTGAGCAGTCAGCAGGCCACGTTCCTTCCAAATAGCTCCGTGGGCATGCACAACACTGAAGGCATATTTGGAAACAGTCCATATGTTCACCTTCTTCCCCTCACTCAGTTCTAGAGCTCTCGTTAGTGCAATGAGTTCAGCCTTCTGTGATGGTACATCTGGAGGCAAGGCTTTTGCCTCAATGATTTTATCTGAGGTGGTTACAGCGTAACCGGTCATCCTCCTACCGTTTCTCATGAAGCTGCTTCCATCATGGTGCAGTTCCCAGTCTGGATCTTTCAAAGGAACATCTTTCAGGTCTGGTCTGCTGAAATAAGTTTCCTCTCTTGTCTGCAAACAGTCATGCTCAGGCACACTGTCAAGTAATGTAGATGATAAAAACATCGCAGGGTTTACCACAGAAGTTGTCTTTAGAATAACATCATCCTGTTCCAACAACACAGATTGGTATTTGAGCATCCTGCTAGGGGAGAGCCAGTGTCCTCCCCTTTGCTCCAGCACATTTATCACTGTATGGGGTACATACACGACAATGTGCTGCCCAAGGGTGAATTTACGGGCCTCCTGTATCAGAAGGACTGTTGCTGCCACAGCTTTCAAGCATCCTGGCCAACCCTGGGCTACATTGTCTAGTTGTTTTGAGAAATAGGCCACAGCTCTTCTCTGGTCTCCAAGGTGCTGTGCCAGTACCCCCAGAGCAACATTCAGTCGCTCATGTGTAAAGAGTTCAAAAGGTTTAGTCAAGTCCGGCAGCCCGAGAGCTGGGGCTGACATCAAGGAATGTTTCAGCTGTTTAAATGCAGCCCTGGCATTCTCTGTCCACATGATTGTCCCCTTTTCAGCTGCTTTAAGGACCTCATATAAAGGTCTCACCAGTATACCATAGTTTGATATCCACAGGCGACACCAACCTACCATTCCCAGGAAGGCCTGCATCTCCCTTACGGTATGGGGCTCTGGAAGTCAACAGATGGCTTCCTTCCGTTCTCTGCTGAGTTGGCGATGTCCTCGGAAGATTTCCAGGCCCAGATATACTACTGTTTACCTGGCAGCCTGTGCCTTCTCTTTTGAGACCCGGTACCCACTTTGGCCCAAAAAGTTCAGCAGACTTACAGTGAGCTTGATGCAGTCATCTCGTGTCTTGGCCGCTATCAAGATGTCATCAACATACTGGAGAACCACTCCTCCTGGTTCTTGTTTCCTCCAGTCCTCAAGCTCCTTTGCCAGCTGGTTTCCGAATATGGTTGGGCTGTTTTTGAATCCTTGTGGTAAAACTGTCCAGGTGAGCTGGGTCTTCCTCCCTGTTTCAGGATTCTCCCACTCAAAAGCAAAGAGTTCTTGGCTATTCTTATGCACAGGAATGCAGAAAAAGGCATCTTTGAGATCTAAAACAGTGAACCACTCTAATTCATTTGTTAGTGTTGTCAAAAGTGTGTAAGGATTCACTACCACTGGGTGTATGTCCTCTGTTATCTTGTTGATTTCCCTCAAATCCTGTACCAACCTGTAGCTTTTACCATCAGCTTTCTTTACAGGCAAGATTGGTGTGTTGTACCTGGATTCACATTCTACTAACAACCCAAATTTGAGAAACTTTTCAATCACAGGTACTAATCTCTTACGAGCTTCTAATTTCAGAGGATATTGTCTTTGTCTTACTGGTGTAGCCCCTGCTTTGAGTGCAATACTCACAGGTTCAGCTTTTTTGGATCTCCCAGGAGAATCACTGGCCCACACTATTTGAATGACAGCCTCTTCAGCTTCTTTGGGAATTTTTCCATGGCATTCCTGTACAAGTATAGCAGCTGCTTTGATAATTTTAGATTCTGGGATTATAACTTTCACTCCCCCTTCCTTTGAAAACGTAATTTCTGCTTCCAGTTTTTCCAATAAATCTCTGCGTAACAATGGCATTGGGGAATTTGGCATATACAGGAACTGGTGAGTGACCCAGTGTTTTCCCAATTTAAATTTTAAAGGTTGGAAAAAAGGCCTTGTTTCACTTACCCCTGTAGCTCCAATCACATCCACAGTGTCTTGACTCAGTTTACCTTTTAAAGTATTTAATACAGAATACGTTGTTAACTCAACAACCACCCATTTTTGGTATCGCTTCAGCTTTCCCATCTGTTCTGGGACATTGGGATCCCAGCCAGGGTTTGCTACGGGATAGATGTCATTAACTGACCCTTGAAGACTCCCAGTTGCAATTTGAGTTTTTATAGCAGATACAGCAGCTTTGTTGACCATTTCTCTCTCTGTTTTATCCAATAATTCATCTAGCATAACATTTAGATCACCCCAATCTGGGTTTTGGGATTTTATGGCCATTTCTACACGCATAGCTACTCTCTCTGGGTTGTCCCTGTACTTCCCAATTGAGTTTTTCCACTGCTGTAATTCTCTGAGAGAAAATGGTATTTTTATATAAATGGCTCCTTGATTTCCCACAGCCTGTCTCAGAGGTGCCTCTAATGCAAGTTCTTCCTCCCCCCCTTTACCTGCTTTGGACCTTGTGTGTTTAGCGACGGGACTGACTGCTCTCATAGCTTCTCGGGCTATCCTGCCCCTCCTTCTACCTCCCTCCCCGTGAGAACCATCCGTATCAAAATCATCCCATTCGCTTTTAATTGAAATTGGTTCATTGGTTTTAAAACTTGTTCCAGGCGAATATTGATCAGGAACTGTCTCGCTCTTTGCGGCAGTGGAGGGTTAGGGAGGCAAGGGCTGCAAGCAGGTTCTCCCGTCCCTAGCTCTGTAAGAGCCGCCTGGGTCGGGGCCATCCCATCTGCCCTCAGCTTTAACACTGCCTGTTGCCGCAGGGTGGGGAGAGCGAGCGGCTCCTCCTGTCTCTGGCTCGGAAGCTTGCGGTTCTCTGCATTGGGGAATGCCGCTGCAATTGCCCGTGTCCATTTCTGCCTTCACTTCTGTGTTCAGGGTATTCGGGGAAAGGCGGCCAGCCTGCCCCTTCCCCTCCCCCTTCCCCGTCTCTGCCTCTGGGGCGGTCAGGGGGCGGTGGCCAGTCTGCCCCTTCTCTGCCTCCGCGCCCGCCCTCCGCCCTTGACGAGGCTGGGGTCTGGGGGGCCCCGCGCCGCTCCGCCGGCTTGGAGCCGGCCTCTCGCCCCCTCCCCTGCCCCCGCTCGGACAGCGGCGGGGACAGCGGAGTCGGAGGCGGCGGTGGGGGAGCCACTGCTCCCCCATCCCCCGCCCCAACCTGTGCGGGCTGCCCTGCCGGTGGAGGTGGAGGCGGAGGCGGCGGCGGCGGCGGCAGAGCCGCCGCTTCCCCACCCGCCCCCTGTGCGGGCTGCCCCGGCGGTTGAACAGGGTGGGGAGACCCCCCCCCCCATTGTGCAAAGCTGGTGCTACCATATCTGTACCTGTCATACCAATTTCTCTGTCCGTATTAGTATACGAGTCAGCTTGCTGCAGCTTTTTCTTTCCCTTTCTCTTCCTCAAAGTCATTTCCATATTACTTTTGTTTACCACATATGCTTCTTCCCTGTTCAAATACATAGTAAAAAGTTCTGCATATCTTAGTTCATCGAACCTACGTAATGATCTCAATTCTACCATCAGGTCATTAATGATGTTATTTTCCAAACTCCCATAGCGAGGCCAATTTCCTTGACTTAATTTTAAAGTCGGCCAAACCCGTGTAGACAGCCTGATCAATTCTCGGGTGTCTAAAGTAGTTTTTCGCCCTGTCAGCCATTTCCAGTGTTTTATTATCAGCTCCAACGGGCTGTTAGGAGGAATTTTTTCATTCACACCACCCATGTTTTCTCACAGACATGAAAACTCTGCCAGAGGAAAGCTCTTAACTCTGGAATTCAGCCTGCAATCTGGCCTTGGAATTCCAGTTTCCCAGGCAGTTTATCTAGGTTACTACACTAACACTTCAAAACAGTACTTTAAAACACTAAAAAGCAACTAATTTTAACAAGCAGTATATGTGCGCGCGTGAAAATCTGATCTTAACAGGATTCGAACCCACAACTCCTGACGTCTGAATGAACCAACCAACCAACCAACCAACCAACCTCTGAGCCTCTCGTGCGGCTGCGTAGGGTGCAGCCTCTGGGCTCCTGGAGGGCGTCCCCTCCTTTCTACAGTTTGCAGGGGAAAAGTTTAAGCTTTCCCCTTTTGTCGGCTTTTATGCCCCCAACCTTTCCAACCCCCTCGGAGATCTCCTTCCCTAGTGCTAGCACAGTCTCAGTGGTACTGATCCCCTTTTCACTCACCTCTTTCCGTGCTTCTGCCTTTCCGTGCTGGGTCCTAAAGTCCTGGTCACAGTCTTAGATTGTTGCTCCGGCCCCTCTGTAATTTGCCGGCAAAGAGAGGGGCAAAGCAAGATGTATTCCAACCCAAGACTGCGAGTTTCAAGATCTTTAGGGTCCCTTCGTGGTCGCCAGCAACTGATGCCTTTTCCTGGTCTTAAAATCAAGAGGCATACACGGTTAGAAGGGGAAAAGGGATTTTACCTTGGTATTTATTCTTAAGGATCCTTAGATGTACACGTCCAGGTCATATGCATCGAGATGTACCCCACCGAGTCTTTCCCTGTGTCTCTGTGTCTCTCTTCTTCCGTGTGTCGTGTGTGTGTGTGTGTCCCCCCAACACTGGGTATAACATTATAGGCTTTTCTAATTAGCATATCTATCAAAGATTCCCCAATGAGAGGTTCAAGTGAGCCCCCCCTCCCCAAGGAACCTTCCCCTGGATGGTTCTATCTTGGTTTACAGAATATGTTCTGGAGAGGACCTTGGGGTCTGGGGCACACTGATCCCTAGCTACGAAGCTTCTAAGATGTTTAGTCTCTTAGCTTAACAAACAAGTCTAAGAATGTAGGCAAAAAGCACTAGGAATACAGAAGCTGTAAAAAGGTATAACAGGGGTATAAAAGAAAAAGCAAAAATCTTCATGGCATCAGGACAACCAGGGTCCTCCCCTTGCAGGGGAACACAAAACAACCAATGGGGAACGGGATTGTCCAGGGAGTAGGGAGACCCCGCCTCTACCCCAGGGTCCCCTCCCCCCAGACCCCACGGAGGAGGAACCCCAACAGAGGAGTCCTTCAACTTTATTTGAATAAAGGGAGAGAGTCCACTGGACACATGGCCGCGGGCTTTTCTCTCTCTCTCTAGGTTTCGGAGGGCACAGCCTCCCGTTTATCCTAAACTCCTGGCTGCATGTGCCCTCTTCCTTTCTCCATTGGCTGAGGTTCTAGGAAGGTACAGCCTTCCCGAACCACCTACCCCATATCCATCCTTGAACCTACTGTTTTACCCCAAAGTTCAGAAGTTCAGGCTTGTGCAAACGGTGTCTATTTCAGGAGACACACTGTCTGGGCCCAGTAACGAACCTGCTGCCCAAAGTCAGTACAGGCATTAAGACCTTTTTCAAAGACGTTAACACCCATCAAATTGTTTGTAAAGACATTGGCACACATCTTTCCTCTAATTTACAAGTGATTTAGGTAGGAACTTACTGGGAGTATGAAATTTATAATTAAATACCCATCCTTTTTGGAACTGAGAAGCAAAAAACATGCATGGAAAATTCATTATAAAATTGTCAGTGCAGGGAAGAGGAAATGAATTGGTGTCATGATAAATTACAGTGTTCAAAGTACCAGTTACTGTATATTTTTCATTTTCAGGTTCCTGTGTATGTTTTTAATTTTCATAAGATTATAAAGAGAGAGTGTTTTGGCAAAATGTGTATAACGTCAGTGTATCACAGGTACAGTGAGGAAGGATGGAGTGATTAGAAGGAAGGACACTCAGAGCTAAATATCGTATCTATCTCTGAAGTACATGGTGAAATTTTTACTGCATCTGTTTCCAAACACTGATTTCTGTTTGTTGCTCTTTAGAGGTGTCCAGAATGATCTCAGAAACAGATTTTAAATATGGCCAAGTGTTGCGATACTCTCACTGTCTGAACTACTCTACCAATGAGGATAAACCATTTATCAGCAAGCTGAGTTTGCTATTTCCTGTGGTAACTGTTTGAACTTCCATTTTAATAATGGTGCTTGTGATTTGATTTATAATCATGTACAATTTCTCTACTATAAAAAGAAGTTGAAAGATCCTTAAGCATAAGGTGAGGCTCTGGTGTGCCTAGGGTGAATGTACATCTGTCTTGCCTCTGCCTGTTTATGTGGTTGAGTTTGAATCCAATAAAAATCTACTTTGATACTGATTTGGCAAGATGAACTAACTGTTCTGAATGTGGCTTTTTCACCTTGCCACATTTTGTGTTCAGAACCTTGAACATATTTAATAATCTCTGGCAGATTTTTCCTTTTTTTCAAAGTAGATACATTTCTCTCCCTGAAAGTAAGCTATGCATATATGTATATTTAAGTCTCTTCATCAGCGTGCTGCTTCTGTTGTTAGCACTGGATCAGTGCATAATGGTGTAAACTGATCCAAGTTCCTGGATCATATAAACTTGATACTAAGAGCACTTGAAGTCTGAAAGAAAAAGTGTTCTTAGTTTTGTAAGATACATCAAGAAATGTTTTTACTTTCTATCTCTCACCTCTTCAAAAGGAACGAACTGTAGGAAGAGTTTTATTCTACAGTATGGTCATGAATCTTCTCAGGATAGGTCATCTACTACAGGGAGGAGCAGAGGAGTGAACATCAGCATGATAAGGTCTATGTCATCTCTCCTTAATAATCGCTACCTAGTACTTGTTCAGTTGTGGGTTACAAAGTAGGGAATCTGATCCGTGTTTTACCCTAGGTGAAATGACATGATTTTTGTGTGTCCATGTGTTCAAGATGTAAAACTTGAGAGAAAAAAGAGGTGGGTAAGACATGGAGATGTACCTGTTCTGGAGGGACTGTTGGTCCCTGGTTTTGGTGGTACTTGATGTCAGACGTGGTGAGAATGTGTTCTTTGAGAACTGGTCTCAACAATAAATGATGACATAAACATTTGTGATTAGGTAAAAATGCCCTCAAGGATTACATCAGTCTCAGAGATGGTAGTTTATGGCTGTTGTTGTTGCTGTCTGTAGCTCTGGAATGAAGACGCCATTGAGATAGCAGTGTTTGCTGGGAATCAGAGGTGCTGTATATTGTGAGGCTCCTTTAAATGGTATCTATACAGATCATATATTTGAGAAAGGGATGTAGTAAGCTGGGTTATAAGGCTGTAGGCAGACCGTTAAAAAATGAGGAAAGGCTGGAGAATCTGCTGTTGCGGCAAATGAAGTAGAGGCAACAGCTTGCTCACAGCAGAGCATTGACTCGAAGGACTATTAAAAAAAAAAAAAAAAAGCCTAGTGGCCTTACAGAAAAGTCTTGGTTGTCAGAGATAAGAATAAGAGCTGTCAGAAATCTTATAATCAATATATTTTAAGGTTTTTTTGGTTTAAGAGTAGTAAGTGGTAGATAAATAGTTCAGGTCTGTTTATGTAGGAATGGAAGAAGCAGTCGGGAGGTGAGGGGAAAAACACCAAAGTTATTTTACTCAGGAATTTAAGGAGAACATTGCAAGTGTAAAGCAGAACAGTTGCTCTTCTGAAGAGCTTAAGCTGGAGGTGATCTAACCATGTGTTTGGTAAGGGGTGGTAAAACACAGTACTGGACAGCTGGGTTAAGGAGCAGGGTCTGAGGAGAGTGTCCTTTGCTAAAATAAGTTCAAGTCAAGTAGAGAAGCCATCAGCAAGGCTCAGAGTTGACTGGGAATTTGGATGCCACAGGTCAGGATATTCTAGAGAAACTTGTTGGACTCTCCTTAGGCTTTTTCACAATAGCAAATATCAGCAGTGCTCAAGGAAGCTGAAACTTAGGGGTTAGGGAAACTTAGAGAGCTGAAATGTAAGGACTTAGCACTAGAGAATTCCAGCACTCTCTGGTGTTTGTTTCTCACCTGTGCTAAAGTACATGGTCTTTGAATGTTAGTGACTTGTTTTCCTCTTCTTTCTATGCCTTTTCTCTTGGTGGTTAAGCTTTTCTGCTTAGAAGCAATGGATTTGAACTTAGGAGTGTGCTGCACTCTCAGTATAATCCCTGTTTGCAAATACATTGCAGAGCCAAACACTGAAGCTGTGGTTGGTGCTTCCCCCAGCAAGCTCATGTGTTAATATCTCATAAAATCCTGTTTCTGGAACCTCATTATCTGAATTATGTTGGAAAAGATCTCAAAAATGATGGGAGTCCTTGATTCAAAGAATATCACGCTGCATGTGTACTCTATATGTTATGACTACCAGAACAGATTAGGACATGCAAATCTAGACATATTTTCAGGGCTTAAATGTTGAAAGAGAAATTAAATACTTAGTTATGGCTCCTTCTTAATATCTCTGGAGTAATGGAATGAAGCTAATAATGGATCAGCTTAAACAGTATCTAAGGAATTACTGCTGGTGAGGTAGTGCAGGTTGAGGAAGAATCTCCTGAGGGGGATGAAAGCTCAGGCAGTTGGGTAGAGCTAATACCTTTTAAGAAAGTTATTAGAGGAAATCTTGCTTGAATGGGAAAGTGAGACTAGACCTGGTTGACTGTTAAGTAGCTCCTGTGCTTGCCATTCTATCTCAGACCTCCTCTTCAGTGGGTTTTGCACAGCTTTATACACATAAGTGAGAATAAATGGGGTATGCAGTCTTTAAAATGGGTTCTTGCTCTTTTCATGTATCAAAGAAGATGGATCAGGAGGAAGAGTCCCAAGTGCAGAGCTTTATCCTTGTGTTGGTGAGCAGCAAAACCGCAGCAGACTTGTCTGCTGCAGAAGAAGCTCCAATGAGTTTCGGCCAAGTACTGGATTCCCACTAACTGAAGAGTTAATAGCTGGGAGTGACAGTTAATTTTCCGTAAACCATCAGAAGTTGGGAAGCCCACTTACAGCCTCTGCTTACGTGTGCTTATTTTTCTGTCCTCTTTAGTGCCTTAATGCAAATACTTCTAAAGTTTTTCAAGTGTGTGGATGTGTCACAATCACTGCCTTGTTTCATCTGTCCCCCTCCAGAGTGCTGAAGAACAAAAGACCTTCCAGTGCCAGCAAGGCTGGAGCACAGTAGCAGCGTGGACATGTGTGGGGCAGTGTATTTAGACTGGCCTCATTTACAGTTTGCAATCCCCAAAACTTTCTGGTCTTAAGCATTTTGAACTTAAAAGCCTAGTTTTGGAATAGTGTTTTCCAAGTCCTTTATTTTAGTATTATCAAACACGTTGCCAGACTACCTATGCATGTTACATCACTGAAATGATGAACAATAAAATACTTTTAACTCATGCATTTTGTTGAGAATTCCCTGAGACCAGAAGAAAAAAAGGTGAATAAGACTCTCTGAATTGTAGCTTTCCTGATGAAATGAAGCGAGAGAAAGGTGAGTCTGTTTGTTTTCCAGGCTTAGTTTATTTGAAATTATGACTAGTTATGAAATAAATGGGATTAGTACTCAGCTCTTCTAACCTAACAGAGCTCTTGGACTTGAAGATTCTTAGAAATCTGAGTGTCTGAAAGGCAGGTATTGTTGGTGGGAACAGCTGACTGAATTGAAGGGCGAAGTCCTCTATTTTGCAGTAACTATGAGTACAAAGCTGGGGTTATTTACTGAGAGAGGGTTTTTCAGAGTTATTTAACAGAAAGAGTGCATAGATGGCACTCTGTGGATACAAAAATGCTACTAGCAAGGATTTTCTTGCAGTTTTCTAAGTCCGTGAGAGACTTTTTCTCTCTCACAGAAAATAGTAGCAGAGTTCTATAAACAATGAAACACCTGCAACCTTGAAAAGTCTTGTTTATAGTACAGTAGAAAAATATTTTGACAATGGATATTTTAGGATTCTAGCCAATCACCCCCAAGGGGTGGCTGATCCTTGTCCAATTAGACTATGAAGAAAAGTCTATAAAAGAGTTTGTAAAATAATTAAATAAATCAATCCTGCTGCATGATTCCTGCCTCTGGATCTTCTCTCCTCCTCCCCACGGCTGCGGGACGGTATTATATTTATATTATATTATATTTACGGTATTAATAGCACTCAGCATCTTAATTGCTGATGGGCTGAAGTTCTTCCTGTTGAACAGTCAAACACTTCAAATGTTAGTTTTACAAAGACAGCCTGATCAATTTTCGGGTGTCTAAAGTAGTTTTTCGCCCTGTCAGCCATTTCCAGTGTTTTATTATCAGCTCCAACGGGCTGTTAGGAGGAATTTTTTCATTCACACCACCCATGTTTTCTCACAGACATGAAAACTCTGCCAGAGGAAAGCTCTTAACTCTGGAATTCAGCCTGCAATCTGTCTTCTCCAGAGAGTTTATATTGTAAATACAAAGCAATACTGAGGTGCAGAAACCTGGAGTACACCCATAATTTTTCTGTATTCTTATACATTGGAAAGATATTTGTACTCGCATAGCTGAATTCATTTGTTGTTCAGTCCAGATTGTTTCTGTGTGTCTCAGTAAAGGAAAAAAAATGACAGTAGAAAAGCCTTATGGATTACTTGAGGGGCTAAAAGAGCCATGAAGTCAGGCAGAATCCTGCCCCCCCCTCCCCGATTTCTAATTTGAGGACTTCCTACCCCAAAAGACAAGGGCACTGCAGGGAAACAGTGAATCTTTGAATCGTGTTTTACTGTACACAAGAGGTTAAGACAATACTGTCTTTGACTTGGGATAGCAGGGATAAAAGAACAAATTGGAAGAAACAAGATACTAAAACCAAAGTATCCAGGAGTCCTAGATAAACTTCACAGTAGTATAATAGTTACAACAGAATTCCAGAATGTCATTCGTATCAACGGTTGTGTTTGAGGTTATATTTTATGTTGCTTCTGCCAAAGATGGGCATTTGCTTCATTTTCTTAAAGGCTGCTATCAGAAACGTGTAAGAAGAAGATTCACATGTGGCTATCTTAAACTTTAGCTGTGCAGGTCTAGTTCCTGCTGGTAAGACTATTACTGAGCCTGGTCACTATGCAGGCAAAGCAGGAAAGTTACTGTTGAGGTAGTCTTCTAATTGATGATAAAACCTTTTCCCGGTTATTGGGAGATCATTGACCATGGCATGTATAGTTATAATAACTTTAACTTAGCTGTTGCTGATGGTTTGCATATGTCGACACTCACCAGTTCTGGTCTGAGTTCTTGGGAGCTGCTAAAAAAAATTAGAAATGTTGCTAAAAAAAATTAGAAAAACAGGTCAAGTACATGATTTATTATAGTGACCAGTCTGTATGTGTTACTACGAGTGTGCATAGTTTTCCCAAAAACGCTGGATATCATTTGACAGAAAGCAGCACAAGGACACCTATATGTTCAATTTTTAGGAGCCTTACTGCAGTATATTAAACTGCTAGCTTTCAGTGCTGTTGGTAAAATTTATTCTTATGGCTAAAAGCGTTTAATCTAGAGTGTCCTTCATACAAGAACCAATATGTGTGTACTAGTTTAGACTTAGAGATTATTTCTGTTTCATGACATATACAAGATTTCCCCTGTGTCTGCATTCTGTGTCACTGGATTTATTGTTCTGGTTTCAGCTGCACAGTGGAGAAAGCCCTGGGACTAGCAGAACTCTCTCTTTTAATTATTTTCAAAATTTTCCAAATTTTTTTTTTTAAACCAGTAGTAGGGAATGGAGGTATCATCATAAATCTGCACTAGCAAATTGTGAAGATTCTGTTCATCACAGAAAACCCTATGCCCATAAAAAATGTGCTTTACGACTGTAGCGGGTTGAGTTCGAAACCGGGCAGAAACACCAATTAAAGGTAGTGGTTTTGGTTCAAAATATTCATCACTTACTTATTTTCCTTCTGTGAGATAAGAATTAGGAGAAAAGCAAAGCAGGCACAAACCTTAAACAGTTGCAGTACAATGAAAGAGTTTTATTACTAATAGAATTAAAAGTAAAGAGACAATAACAAAACAAAATTAAAGCAAATCCCCCCCCCCCCCCCCCCAGCACTTCTCTCCTTTTACCTAGCTCACACAAGGGATAACAGAACATGGGATGTTAGTCAGCGTTCCAGTTCTTGAAAAGTCTCTCTCTTATGCTTAAGGGAAAAAAGGGTTTTTCCTTCAGTTGCACGTGGTTCCCAAACTGCTACCAACAGCAGATCCGCCCGGAAACAAACAATCTGCTGTGTGTAGAACATCTCTCCCATGAAAAATCTCACAGTTCCTTCACACTGCAAAACATGGGCCATCACATGGGGTTATTCATCTTTTTAAGGATAAGTTCTTTTGGCCTGCACACAAAAGCTTTTTTCTTCGCCACAGGTCTCTAGCAGCCTCTTACTACTATATAGCCTGGCATCGGCATTCTTCACAATCTTCACAGGCACACGAAGATACTCCATCCCCCCATGTTCTTCAAATGGATTAAAGAGACAAACAGTTTGTGGTATTACAGTTTCTTACCACGGCATGCAAGAAGGTTTCTTTTAAGCTGCGCGCCAGAATCGCGGCACCGCCCTCTTTTCTCCCGTCGCCATGCTCAGCTCCGTCCCACGTGACTCACTTCTCTCTGACTCTGACGCCGCCATGCTGAAGAGTGTTCTTGTTCAGGCTTTATGGTGGGGAAAGCCTCGCTCCCTTTGTGCTGCTGGCTGCGTGGTGTCTTCTTCAGTTCAGCACGAAGTGTGCTGGCTGCAGACAGGAGGCTCTGCCGGCTCCCGTTGACTCCGCCGGCTCCGCATGGAGAGGAGAGGGACCCGCCGGTCCCCAGAAGCCGCGCTGGATGGGTTTAGCTGTGAGCAGTCCATGGCTGGTTTTAGCTGCCTGTGGCTCTGAGGCAGTCCCCCCCAGCCACCCAGGGTCCGTGCCACAGCGTTGGGAAAGGGGGAAAGGGGCAGTGGCCCCGGCCCGGCGGGGCCGGGAGGCTCCGAGCTGCCCCCACCTCCCAGCAAGCGAGCTCCGACCAAAAGGGGAAGTCCCGCCTTTCTGTGCAGTTTAAATATGTAAATTGTGAGAAGCGTAATTGGTCTTAAAGACTGTCCATCAACTCAGGGTCAACCCAATACAACGACAAAATTCTCTTTTAAAGTACCAAATAGGTGCAGAGTTTCTGTTTCTTACTGAGACAAATGCAATCTGATCTATAGAAAGCTGTTTCTTTTCATTTCAGTCTCCAGGAGTTTTTTCTTCTGTTTTCTTGTCTGGCTGAAACTGAGGTGAAACTCAAGAGCTGGCACAGTTCATGTCAGCCAACCTGGACTCATCGAGGGATTTTGAATCTGTTGGCTGCTGTCAGCTAGCTTTGACAGCGTAGTAGAGGTCTTGAAGATAAAGAAGATGTGCTGTCAAAGAAAATGGGCAGCTGTCAAGGAGGCTGCAGAGCTCTCCTGAACAAGGGGGAGGCTGCTACCCCTATCAGCTGTCACTGGATGCCCCGAGGACTCCTTTCAAACTGAGTCTGACGGACTTCTGACTGTGGTTGCACTGCTTGATGTACAATGTGTAGGTGTTAACTCTAACATGTTAGTGTAAACATGGCTTTGGCCATTTAATTATGGCCTTGTAGCCATATCAGTCAACTCCATGGGGTCACTTGGAGGAGAGATTCATTCACCTTTTTCTCTGCTGGTTTCAGGGAGCTCAGAATATGCTGTTATTGCCCTGCTGTGGATACAATTGTGATTTTCATACGGTGTAATCATGTAGTACCAGTGACCCAAATGACAGTGGATTTCCAACGTAGTGTCACTAGGTCATATTGCTTGATTTGTTCTGGTTTTAGGTCTCAGCCAGCATTACATTGAAACGACTTGTTATTGATGTATATGGAAAAAAATAGCCCAAAGAGTGATGAAGATATTTTATTTACAGACTACCAGTTTTTAACTGTGTCTGGATATTGAACTGTGTTTTTAAAAAATGTACTTTATACAAAATGATTTGATAAACACTGACGAAGTTAAAAAAACCTGCCAAACCAAACAAATCTCTGATAGGAAAGAGAAATTGTGTGATACTTAAAATTGCAACAACTTTGCTTTTCCTGTAGTTACAGAAAGTAATGAAGAATTTCTTGTGTAGAAGGGTTTTTGCTTGGTTTTTAAAAGTATACAGTTGAATTCATGTTCCTTTCTTGAGTTACCTCTGACAAAGGAAAAGCCCTCTTGGTCTGTGTAATTTGATGGGACATCAGGGCAAATGCACAGTTACTATGTAATCAAGGTACCAGACAATTAAAGTTTCTTTCTGTGCCACACTTTGTGCTTGTTTTTCAGTTAAATTTACCTTGAATTCTTCCGGTTATTAAGCAACTCCCACGCTTTCACTTTGTGATCCCAGAAACACACCTTGAAGAAGAGTGATAAAGCAGGAAATAACTAACATTGTGCCTGAAAGGCAAACATAAGAAGTAGAAGGAACTTTGCTGAAGAGTTATTGAGCGTGAGTTGCTTTCTGAACTTTCAGACTGTTTTTGAGTAGTTGAAAAACAGAATTGCACATCTGCTCTTCATTATAATCCTCTTCCAACAGATTTTCCATTAAATTTCTACAGTCAAGTGTATTTCCAAGAGTATATGTTACAGACCACCTATTTCAACACAGCTGCTCTGCAGGCAGTTCAGATAGTGGCTGTGTCCTTGGCTGTGCAGCCTTGGAGGTTTGCTGAAGTGATGTTTTTAAACATTCTTGGGGAAAACTGTCATTTCTGTCCTGTCCTTGTAGGTTTTTCCCTACCACCCCATGGATGAAATGCATCTCATTCTTTCTGTTCTCTTCTGAGGTGTTTGACAGGTAATCACAATCATTCCCATAAAGGAAGTAATAATCTCATGAATTTTTAGTGGGTTAAGCTATAATAAATACTCTAATGTCTGAATAGTACAGAATGGATTAATAAAAAACCCACTGTTTAAATAACTTTAGATTGAAGGACCTTAAAGGAAGGAATTTAAAGATGAACTTGGAAAAAGACAAAACAGATTTTGCAGGTTAATAATAAAGCTTTTTATGAAGCTTCCTTTGTTGATTTATATTTGAGGTCACAGTACTTCTTCATGCTCTTCTCCCTTCTGTGGCAGGATCTTCAGAAAGTTTTGGGGTGAGTAAGAGACCTAATGAACAGGGGTCATTGGAAGTTGCCTTGAAATCTGGAGATACTGCTAATATTCGACAGTCTGTAGTATGGTTTTGACTAGATGCCCATGGAGATGCAAAAACTACTCTGGTCTTTGCCCTC
Source organism: Coloeus monedula (assembly GCF_965178545.1). Lineage (NCBI taxonomy): Eukaryota > Metazoa > Chordata > Aves > Passeriformes > Corvidae > Coloeus > Coloeus monedula. Next base: position 8,327,253 of record NC_138782.1, on the reverse strand, counting down.
AAAATAAGCAGGGAATATAAGGGAGGGAGAGAAAGAACCTTGACACAGCTCTCTGTTGGAGCTTCTTCCATGAGCTGCCATGTTTTGATACAGCTTCTAAATCATCTTCAGTTTAGGGCAGTTTTTCACAGTCCATGTTCCCCTTGTGAGGAAATTTTTAAAACTTGGCCCAAGTAACGCATTGTTGGGGTTTTAAGAGATCTAGGTTTTTTTTTTCTGTTAAAGAAATTTCCCCCCCATTCTGTTACTAAGATACAAATCGCTGGGTGCTTAAGAGAAGACAAAAGACCTCGCTACTCTTTTGTTTCACCTGGGTGTGGGGTCAGTTCGCTCTCGGCTTCTCGGGGGAGAGGAGCCTGGTTCTTTTCGGCCGTTTTTCTTTCTGTGGAGAAAGATCCCAGGACCCCCGGCCCACCTTCCCTGCCCCGCTGGAGACCGGGCTGCGGCCGCCCTGCCCCGCTGCTGATTCGAGCCTTCGCTGCGTTGTAGCCATGTTCTCCCTGCCTGCTTAGACCTCCAGGGGGGTTCCCCGCCTGGATAAATTGCGTCTGCCACCCGGGATTTGTGCTCATCCCTGCCGCTCCAGCCTGCCGTTCCAGCCTGCCGTTCCAGCCTGCTGTTCCCGAAGGTCTAGCCGGCCACCGGGGCCAGCTGTCTGGGGTGTGTGTAGCCTTTGTCCCATCCCTCCCGGGATCCCAGGGCACCAGTGCCGTGTGGTTCCTGAGCTCGCTCCGGAGCGCCCCCTGCAGCCGCGGGTGAACCATCGCACCTGCCCTGCTCACTGGGAGCCGCCAGCGCCCCTGCCGGCTGCGAGCGGAACTGCACCCGAGGGGAAAGGGCCCGACAGCCGAGAGGGCTGGCACTGGGTTTGTGATTGTTTGCTGTTACTGCCATAGTTGTTGTTGTTTGTTTAACTGGTTATATATATAATAGTAAAGAACTGTTATTCCTATTTCCCACATCTTTGCCTAAAGGCCCTTGATTTCAAAATCATAACTCGGAGGGAAAGGGGTTACATCTGCCATTCCAAGGCAGGCTTCTGCCTTCCTTAGCAGACACCTGTCTTTCAAACCAAGACACCCATCTAGCAAGTCAATTACAGGAGAAGGATACTAGTTCTTTTAAGGATATCTGGTACTAACATTGACATAGTTTTATATTAAAGTGTCAGTATTATCTGAAGTAGTTTTTTTGATCTCCCCCTCATCCCCCCCCTTCATCTTTCCTTCTTGCAGTTAGTTGCTGCATGACTAGCTGAATTGAGCAATAGTAGAGGGGTAATTACAGCACTGAGTTGATGTATTTCCTGGTGTCTGTGCCAAGAAACTTGCCTGCATGATCACTTTGTCATTTGGTTAGGGGCCATGGGATCACGGGTTATAAGTTTCCTTCCCTTGTGATCCTGGAACTCCATGTGCTGTATGAAAGAGCATTGAGAACAGTCTGGAGGCCATCCCTAAGCGCTGCTGTGTGAGCAGATTTGGCTCAGGGGGGAAGCAGGATTTCTTAAATCATCAAAGCATTAATTGTGAACCAGTTTTGGCAGCCGATCCCTTTATATTGCTTTGTGATGGAGGCTGGAATTTTCAGGGGCAGAATCTTTGGTTAATGGCTGAAGCTCATCTCTGGATGAGGTAGGGTAAATAGTTCCTGTGGATGCTGGTAATGCTGCTGGGTGCTGGAGGGTTATCCTCACCCTGAAGGTTACCCAGCACTGCAGTACAGCTGTTTACAGGCTGAACTTTCAACTAAGGTGGAACTTGCAATCAAAACTTTTTGAAAGTGACTTGTCCCTGCTGAACTGCATTAAATGAGTGCCTGGAAATAACTGGCATCATGCAAGCAGTTGTTTTTATGGGATGCTCTCAAACTCTGTATGTGTATGTCGTGGTTTGACGCAGCTAAGCGTCAAGCACACAAAATCTGTTATTTTCATAAGGGGAAAATAAAATACTGAGGAAAACCAGAGAGCTGCGGGGCAAAACAGGTTCAAATTTAAACAGTTGCTGTACAAAGAAAAACAAGTTTATTACTAACAGAATTAAAAGTAAAAAGAAATAACAAGAAATTAAAGCAAACCTCCCCTCTCTTCCAGCACTTCCTTCCTTTTACCCAACTCGCACAAAGGGTAACAGAACATGGAATTCTAGTCAGTGTTGCAGTTAGTGCAAAATTCTCTTTCTTATGCTTAAGGAAAAAAGGTTTTTTTTTTGCTTCACATGGTTCCCAAACTGCCACCAGAAAGAAACATTCTGCTGTGGTGTAAAACATTTCCATGAAAAATCTCACAGTTCCTTCACACTGCCAAACATGGGCCATCACACGGGGTTATTAATCCTTTTAAGGACGAGTTATTTTGTCCTGAACACAAAGGCTGTCTTCGCTACAAGTCTCTAAAAGCCTCTCACTGCTTCTATATAGCCTGGTATAGGCACTCTTCACAATCTTCATGGGTCACACGTGAATTCTCCATCCCCCCATGTACTTCAAATGGATTAAAGAGACAAATAGTTTGTGGTATTACAGTTTCTTACCACGGCATGCAAGAAGTTTTTTTATGCTACATCCGAAAAACACGGCACCGCTCTCTTTTCTCCTGTTGCCATTTTCAGCTTCGTCTCACATGACTCACTTTCTCTTCCTCTCTGACTCTGAAGCTGCCATGTTGAAGAGTGTTCTTGTTCAGGTGGAGGAAGCCTCGCTCCCTTTGTGCTGCTGGCTGCATGGTGTCCTCTTCAGTTCAGCACGAAGTGTGCTGGCTGCAAGAAGGAGGCTCCGCCGGCTCCCACTGGCTCTGCGTGGAGAAGAGAGGGACCTGCTGGTCCCAGGAAGCCACGCTGGATGGGTTTAGCTGTGTGGCAGTCCATGGCTGGTTTTAGCTGCCTGTGGCTCTGTGATAGTTCCCCCTGCACAGCGACTCAGGGTCCGTGCCGTGGCATTGGGAAAAGGTGCAGGGGCCCCGGCCTGACGGAGCCCGGAGGCTCCGAGGCCCCCTCACCTTCTGGCAGGCGAGCTGGAACGAAAGGTAATTCCTGCCTTTCCGCGTGGTTTAAATATGTAAATTGCGAGAAGCGTCATTAGTCTAAAAGACTGTCCATGAACTCCGGTTCAACCCACTACAGTGTACAATAAATTATGCTCAGCTGTCTCATATTAAAATGAAGCTTGGGTATTTGATTCCTGTTAATTTTTTTTCCACTTCTCTCAGGTTGGCTAATTTATTCTGATCCTATATTCCTGATTTAGGTTGTCCTCTCACTAGCTCTTCTCCTTGAAGAATGCAAAATTCTATTTATGAATTGTATTATTGGCTAGTGCTTTCCAAGGCCTTTTAAAAAAAACTTTGATATGCTCATTCTTTATTAATATTTACTAATATTGTCAGTATTATCACAAAATTAATTACTTTAAGCTTTTCAGAGTTTTGTGTAGTTCATATATGGGTGTTAGACTTTAAACATTGTGTACCACCATTCCATTATTGAGTAGCTTTAGCAGAGTGATATGGAGAGCTGGCTAGGTTTGGAAAGAAAGCACTAGCATACTCGATTATTTCCCTTTGAACACCTTAAGCATGAAGAAATAGAGATAAAAAAAGCAATAATTCTGGCCTAGGGTCCTTCCTGCCTGGGGTCCTTACAGACTTCCTAGAGGAAGCAAGTTACAGTTTATATTTGAAACAAATTTTTATAGTAGGATTGACCATTTACTTGGGCCAAATTACTTATTACACCTTTGCTGAGCAAATAGCTACAGACAGGTAGAGGCTGTGGAAGAAGGTGGATGACTGGGAGCCATCCACAGGCTGCGCTACTGCGATGCCAAAATCTATTTCTTACAAAAAAATACCATTAGACATTTTTCTCCATTTCTCTGTATATTGTCTTTAGCTGTATTTTGGTGTTTCAGTATCTTAAGTCTAGATCTAGTAATCATAAGGCATGCCTCAAATTTTTCTATGGTAGATCTAAATTCAGCTGTATAATTAATGCTGTAATTATTACAATTATCTCCTTTATTTGCTTAGAAAATGTGTTGATTGTCAACCTAATGTGTTGATATTTAATTAAGCGCTTTTATTTGCCTAATCTTTATTCATTAATGTAGATTTTAAAATGGGTTTTGCTTTGCTTCACTATTTCTGCTGGAAAACTGAGTATGAACAGAGAGTAGCTGGAGGAACACAGAGTTGGGTGATCTAGTGTACCATGAAGAAGAAAAACATTAAAATCCTAAAATTGGTTGTCCTGTTATTGGGAAAAAGTTTCTCTTTTGCATTTTGTGCTGATGCAAGTGAATATCCAGTAGTTGCTGAGATATTGTGTGATACGGTGGAGCAGTACTTTATTGCTTTAAAGCCCTTTGCTTTGCTCTGCACTGGTCAGGCACACCAGTTTGTCAGGTGACTTAGCAGATGATTTTGGGACAGGCGTGTCAACATTTGAGAAGTGAGGTTTTGTGTGCTGCCCATCTTTCCCTTCTGGCTCTGTTTTCTATGTGCATGTTTTCATTAGCACAGGAAGTGTTATAATCAAGGTTGTCATTGAGGAGCAGCCTGTAATGCTCTTATGACTAACAGTAGCAAAATTGCATCTCTGGCAAGCAGGTTGTTACATGCTGGGTTTAGACACCAAGCTTACAATTTTTTATGGTCTGTTTGAAAATAGTCAAAAACAACTGTGAAATAAATGTGAGTGCATGAAAACACTTCTTTGGAACTAGATTTTTTCCTTCCCGGCATGCTTGTGCTTTGGGAAGCCACAAACTTATGTAATTCTCTGTTCTAGTACAGTCTCTCTCTTTACTGCTATGATGCATCACAACTCAAAACATGTTTGGTACCTTATTTCTGAGAGAGTTTTAAGATGCTAGGTTTTCGTGGTTTAAACATTCAGTCCCTGTCACCTAGACTATATGGGTAAGTAAGAACTGCTGCTGCTGGAATGTTGGTGAGAAGCTGGGGCTTATCTTGTAGCGTTCTGTTTTGCCCTTCCTTAGAACCACATATTTGACTTAACTGGGCTTTGGATCAGAGTACTTCCAATAAAGAACAAACCACTTAATTGACTTGCAGAGTTAAATTTCTGAAGCAGGTTTCCTCAAGCTTCTGCTCTGTTTCTAGATGAAGGGATTTGTAGGCAAGTCCAAGTACTTCAAATATATGCCATAGAAGTAAATAAACATTGTGTACAAGAATTAAAAAAGAAAATAAAAATTAATTAATCTGATAATTGACTGTGGCAGGCTGATGGGTGGAAATATGACTGTGGATAACTGGGATGTATTTCATTTAACATACTCAAATCTGTTTTTTTTTTTTTGTTTTTTTTTTTCAGGGAGAAAGATCTTAATGCAAAGTTTATTATTTCAATGGAAAAAAATAAAACAACGATCACAAACTTAAAGGTGAGTAAACACAATTTAAAAAAGGAAGTCGTAACTCAACAGCTGCGAAAATATGACTGGACAAAACTGGTGCTTGCTGCACTGTGGTCAACAGCCCTTAGTTGTTAAAATACAGCATTAAAGTAATGCTTTGGGGAAACAGGTTACACTGTTAACATGCTACACCGTGGTTTTCTGAAGACTACTCTATGGGCTCTATCTCATCATTTCTTCAAAGGTTTATCACTGAGGTTATTCCTTAGCTGGGAGATGAAAGCCAACAATAGCATAGAGGTATGTTTCTGATAGCTGTTAAATCTTTGCTTCATCTATAGAGTTCCCATGAAAATGAACCAAACCCAAAGAAACCATCACTTGCTATAACCTTTTGATAGTATATTTTAACATTTCTCTCAGCAAGAGAAACCATGTGCAGCAAATTGGCTTTTGCAAGATAATTTCTCATGACTAATATATGAAAAGGAGTTTCAGTGTGTAGTTTCTTCAGATTCATTTGGAGCATGGTGAATATTGCTGAAGTACAGTGCCAGCTGTCATGTCTTGAACATGATGATTACCTTAAACAGCAGGTATGTCACACTTTTTTAACTATGACTTCACGTTGAAGTGCTGTTCACAGTGCAAATGTCTCTCTGACTCCTGTAAATTATATGTGTAGGATAATCCCTGATTATAATAACGTCATATGTGGACCCATTTAACTGGGTCTAAGTATTGTGACAAAAATGTGCTGGGGGTTACAAGCAGTAAGCTAAAATCCAAATTCCTGCTGTGCTGCTTTATGATGCGACTGTCCTTCTTGCTGAAGGGCATACCTCTTCCTAATTTTGTCAGTGTTGTTGGAATCATAATCTGACCTGTCATTATACATTTCTAAATGTGTATAGTGTTATGTTAAATTTGCATTCTGATTATTTATTGTCAAATGTTTTTAATTACTTAATCAGGATGTGTTGTACCAACTCTATTTTCTTTTTTTAATAGGTACCAGAGGGTGCTACTGGAGACACAGGACGAGAAAGAACGAAAACATTTACCTATGATTTTTCCTATTTCTCGGCAGACAGTAAAAATCCCAGCTTTGTTTGTCAAGAAATGGTAGGATTAATGAATGTTAATAATTGATCTTTTTCCTTTCCCTTCTCTTTGGCTTGAAAGCATTCCATGAAACTTCTTTCCATTGAAAGTGCTTCTCCTGTATTTAGAAATTTTCTAGTTACGTAAGAGTATGAATTTGGCTTTGTTTTCTTTTATTTTTTACCTTACCTAACAATGTAAGTGGTGTGTTTTCTAATACAGCAGGCTGAATGCCTTCTTTCAAGTTCTTTTGTCTGATTTGTGTTGTAATGTCAAGTTAGAAAACATCTCTGAGCACTGAAGTTGGTTTTGAAAAGATTTAGAAAAAAATCACTTTTGAGAAACAGCATAGAACTTTAATTCACTTAGAAACATTCTTATCTGGTTGAAGTGTGGTGTGGATTTTTTTTTTTTTTTCCCCCACCTTGGTCCAAAAGCCTTGGTACACATTGAAGAGGATTCTTTTTTCCTCCTCCCTTGAGTATTCAGCTTTGGAAAGGACAAAACAGTTTTTCTTCCTGCATACTCAGAACAGAAGATTAAACTTGGATCTGTAGGCATTATTCAGATGAACAGATCAGATAGACCCTGCCTGACCTTGCATTTCATGTGGACATTGAACTTTTCAGTTCTTTCCCATTCCATAATAAATTTATGAAGTGAAGCTCAAATGAGTTGTGATTGCTATCTTCTCTTTTGGTTTTGATGCTGTAAGCTTCAAGTAGTTCTTTCCCCTTAAAATAATGCAATGGCTTACTGAATATCCTGTAAGCCTGATGGGTACATACGGTACATACTTTCTTAGTATGTATCCCATCTATTCAGGAACCCTCAAAATCAGGGATGTGGTCATGGCTAATCCTAAAAAGCCTCACAATTAAAACTAGTCATAAGAAACAGTAAGTTGAAGCCATTTTTAAATATTTATGAGAATGACAAGTTTTGCCATCATATATGTCATGACTATAATCGATGGGGAATTTAGACTTGGAATTTTTGTTTAACCATCAGGGTAAGTGATAGGTCCTCGTAGTTTCTGAATGCTTCTTTTATTTCAGTGAGATGCTAGGGATCAAGTATTTGATCATGTATATTCTTAAACTTTCTGGATTATTATTTCTTGATGATGTTCTTTTAAGGAACACATTTTTTGCTATGTTTTCTGAAATACTAGGAAGCATTCATTTTATTTGGCCATCAGTGTAGAAATACCCAGATTATTTCGGCACTGTGGCAAATTGAAGTAGTAATGTATTTGAGAGCAATGTATTGAAGCCGACATTCTAGTGAATGGTTTTAGGCAGGTGTTTCAGGCCAGATGGCTTTGCTAGAATTTTAGCAAATGCTTTAAATTGAGCATGCAGAGTCAATTATTTATTTATTTTTAACGAAAGCAGCTTTGATCCTGTATTTTTCTGCTCTGATTCTAAATTAAGCTTCTTCTTATGCACCAGTTGTGACTTATATTTATGGATATTTAATTCTTGGGTCCTCTAGATGCATGCCTTAAGTACTTCTGGAAAGCTGTGTTAGACAAGACCTCATTAGAGGAGCCCCAGGAAGAGATTCATAGAGTTAGTAGGCTCTTGCTGTTACAGTACAGGTTATTTCCAGAATCCAAATTTGCTGTGAAACAATGAATTCTTGTTAAAACAACCATTTGCAAAGTAAAGTTGAATGCCTACAGATAGATATCCATGTTGTAGTCTATACTGATGTCCAGGTTCCATGTATAAGTGGTAAGTTTCCCTTTTCAAAGTTTTTCCTTCTGGTGCCATTTTGCCTGCTTCAGAGTGGGTCAGGTAGAGGCAAAATTACTATAACTTGCCCATGTCAGGAGTCTATAGAAAAAAAAAAATTAAAATGCCCATGTAGTGGTGGCTGCAGCAGCCTTGAGCAATAATTTTTTAAAGCTGTGAGTTTTATGATTGGTAGTGATAGGATAAATCATAAACATGGCTTCAGTGTCTGTGTTCAATATTTTGCTGTTACAGTGTGTTCCACAACCCTGGATACCTCCTTCATTTGTACTGGCAGGAATGTGAACTTCTCTTGCTCAGCTACAAAAATACTGTTTTTCAGGTGTTGTTTTATTTACACTGTGCAGCACTTTGAAAACAAAAGGAGTTTTTAAACCGTAGGGGTGCAATTCCTAAACTGCAATTCCTTGCTGCACAAGCTATTATTTTGCTTGTGTTAATAATTTCATATTTAATTGGAAGACTTTGTAGTTAAGCTCTTATCAAGTTGCTGCAGAAATTCCAGTTTACTGCACCAATGGCATAGAAGGGCATATTTTTCACATTCGTCTTGCCAGGGAATAAAATTGATCTTGATTGTTGGTGATGTGGTTGCCTAGTGCCCTTTGTTCGTGGTCGTTACTTTTTTCCATTTGAAAGGCAGAAAAATAAGAAGTGGAAATCTGTCTGCTACTACATACCTTATTAATATGCCTTGTAGATGCAAAATACACTTTAGTGTTCCAAAGTTAGAGTGGATATGGCAATTTGCTGTCAAGCTTCTTAGTTTGTATTCCTGACAGAGAAACAAATAGAATTTTGATCTTTACTGCCCTTTTGTGACAAACCAGTGTCCCATCCTGACAGTCTTTTCTTCTAACCTGTGTGTTAAGCCTTTGTGTTCAGACAAAGCTGACTGTACCTGTTCTATACACTACCTCAAATCACATGCAAGACAAACACAATTTTTTAAAAAAGAAAATTACATCAAAAGAGTAGTGCATAAAGACTTGGTGAGGTAAAAACTTAGACACAGAGAAAAAGAGGGGAAAGAATAAAGTTGCTTTGGCTGATCTTTATGTTCTTCTTTTTGAGAATATAACTGATTACAGCACTGAAACTCCATTGCTTGAGGGGAAGATCAAGTGAAGTATTCCAAAGGCATGTTTGAAGATTAATGATTAAAGAAATTACCCAGCACTCCTTCCAGGGAGAAGCTGTGAGATTATACTGTGTGTGTGCCATTCACTATTAAAAATGGCTTGTATGCCTTGGCGGATTTAAACCATGTAAAGTGCAGACTAGTAGCCAAACTGTGTGAAGCATCTATGAGATTTTTGAAAATCATGTCTAGATGGTGAGAAACAGATTAATATTTTAATTGAGAGAAATGCTGCATGAAGTGTTACTGCTTGCCCAGTGACGGGTATGTATTGAAATGGTAATAAAAAGTCTGGCAAATCTGTGAGGGATTTTGGAGGCAGTATTGTAGAGGAAGGTGGGTGAAGGCATCTGGTGAGAGCTGAATTCATTAGGTGAGAACAGAGGCCCATATTATGAGATGTGTTTGCTAGCCTAAAAAGCAATGTTACATGAAAGCCACTTAGGGGGAAAATACAAAGACTATGGGTCATGTTCTTACACTTGATTAAGGCAAAAAACCAAAACCAACCAAACAAAACCCTCCAAAAAGACAAAGGAAGAAACTGATGGGTTCACCAAAATGTTTCCTTTTGAGAGGCGACTGGATATTTGCAGAATGTGGAGAGTTGGTGAAGATACGAAAAGTGAGTAGATATTAACAATAATGAGAAGTGAATGCAGTAGCTGAGATTGCTGAAAGAAATTGGGGCTTTAGAAAAGAAAGTAGCAGTTTAACATGTCAAGTATTCTGTGACAGAGAAAGAAGTAAAAAATAAACCACTGCAGTGCTGTAAACTAAATATGGTAGTGAGATTTGGTATTTTATTTGAGGTATTAATGTCCTCTACTGTAGTAAATATCACTGTATTTTGCCATTGTGTTGTGGTATTCTTCAATATTTGCCATGCTGGACTGATGACAATCTTTTTCTGCAAGCTTCTGTTGACTTAAATTTTTTTTTATTTTATTTTTAGGTTTTCAAAAATCTTGGTACGGATGTGCTTAAATCTGCTTTTGAAGGTTATAATGCCTGTGTTTTTGCATATGGACAGACGGGATCTGGGAAGTCCTACACCATGATGGGAAATGCGGTATGTTGTATTTTCATAGAACCATAGAATACCAGGTTGGAAGGGCCCTCAAGGATCGTCTGGTCCAACCGTAACACATTAGTTTCTTTAGCAGCAGGCTGTGGGAAACCATGTTGAAAGCCTTGGAGAATTCCAGGTAGATAATGTCCACTTCTTGCGCCTCATCAAGTGAGCAGGTGTATTTTTTTGTTGCAATGGATTAAAATTATGCTGTTCCAGGAGCATGTTTTCATGGAATTTTTAATACTGCTTCTGTCTGTATGCTACTAACCCTTCCATGTATCACACCTTCTAGTAGTAATCAGAGGTTTTGGAAGCTGTTTCTTTTATACAAAGATATTTACATTTGGAAGAAGTTTATTTAAGTGACGCTTGGTTATTTTGGACAAAACCCAGTAATTTTTGTTCAGTAACAAAGCTAAAAATTTCAAATGTTACCGCTGATTTTCTATGCCCAACTTGAGACAGAAAAAAAGGAGATACTGATTTTGAGAAAATGAATGATCAGCTTTTTCTGAAGAGGTGTGCTTTTTAAGCCTCTTTTGAAGAGTCAGAAGACTAAAATAGGTCCTTAGAGAAGGCTGTTAGGTGAGAAGCAGAAATTGGGCATGAGAGTAGTTCATCAAACCCTTATGAGATTATACAGTAAATTTAATTTTAAGGATTATGTCCTATTGAGCACTGCAGGAAGAGGAAGGTGTGATGGGAGGTATCTGACAGTTGGTGAATAAAGGATGGGAGTGGTTTCTTGCAGTTGCCTCCATGACTGTCCAAGGACAGAGAGAACCCGCTAAACTGTTGGGAGTGGAGCAGTTTAGAAAGGCTGACTGATGAAGCCTGTTTGCCAGGCAGCCTCTGCAGGTTTCATCCTTTTATCCTTGGGAAAGGAAATATATTGTGTCTTCTCCCAGTAGAAATGAAAAGGGGAATATTACCACTTATCACTTCTGAAATGTAGTAAGATTGGGCTCTTTGCACCTCCTCTGGCTTAGGAGAGTAAACTAGCTGTAAATCTTTTTCTTTCAGTTGTCACAAAATAAGGAGCTTTATATTTAACTTAATATCATAAGCAGAATAGACTTTTGTACCCAGAAGAAACATCACGACCGAGATGTGGATTTCTATTTCAGAAATTTATAAAGTGACATTTTTATGAGACTCACTGTATATAATGACTGTAATCATCAAAACAGTTTGCAAATGAATAGGTGCTGAAATTTGTTTGACACTATTCACTAATAAGGGTCTAATCTTCTTGGCATGATACATAAATACTTTAATCTGGCTTTGTATAGAGTGCATATAAAATATACTCAGCTGGCAAGTTAAATGCTTCAAAATTGATGGCCCTGTCAGAGAGACTACAGTGCTTATAAGAAAACTTGAATTGGAAATAAATATTCTTTTTTCCCTACTTCTCTTTAAAAAGCCTGGGTTCTGTTCTCATTTTGTTTTCAATACTTGCTGTTCTTGGCTCTGGAAGGCTTCTTCTGCAATTGTATGTACAGCAATCATTTCAAGAAATATGTGGGCCAGTTAGAATAAGTGTTGAACAGAGATACTGAAATGAGCAGAGATCTATAAAATATCAGGAAAGTCAGACTTGGGTATGCAGAAAAGGCAAGACTACGGGGGAATAAAATTTTTCTTTCCAAGACCTGTAAGGCTGCTACAGAAAGGACGGGAATAATTTGCTCCTTATGGTCAAGGTAGATGGGCAAAACCCAATACATTTAAATTGCAAGAAGGAGTTTTCTAGTTAGATAGCACAGAAGGAGAACAGGCTTTTAATGAGAAAATTCAGCTCTGGAGCGAACTACCTATTTTGGTTCTTCTGATTTCCATGTCTGGAAACTCCGTAGGCCAGAAAAGAATAGTCCAAGCTGTAGTTGATCCTGCCCTGCAGCTCTAGGTGGTGAAAAGGAGAAAGTATTTAAATATAGTTTCCAATAAAGAGTGTACATTCTTTATGATGTACATTTTACTAGCATAATACTCTGGGAATTGTGTGTGCTTCCTTTCTCATCACTATATTGCTATGGTTGAAGTTACTCAATTAGAGCTTGTACTTCCTATTTTAAGCCTCTCTTTGTGGTTGCTGAATTATGTCAGACACTAATGATTTGCCTAAAACTTTGTGATAAATCTTACATGTTTTTCCCCCCTAAGCTTTAATTAAAACTATTCAGGTGTTTCCAAGCATGAGATGAAAGAAAAGTGTTTTCCCTCTTCCATTGTTAAAAAAAAAAAAAAAAAAAAAAGTATGTGGGAGTTTCCAACACTGACCCATGAAACTTTACCTGGAAATAGAGATTGATAATTGACAGATATTGGGAAAGGCTGCTCCTCTGTTGACAGAGGCAACTGTCTCAAAAAAAAAAAATCTGATTAATCTGCAAGTTTCTCCCTTACTCTAGGATTTTTTTTTGGTATTTTTTAACCCAAGATGCAGTCATGTGAAGAACTACGAATGATAGGAGCAGAGAAGAGATTATTATTTCAAAGAATGAAGCTTGGTTTGAGAAGAATAGAGAGGCTCTGATTAAGAGGTGGAAGAAGCTGGGTAAAGTCAAAATGGAGGGATAAAGTATAATTAAAAAATAGAAGTGACTGGGTGATGAATTGGGAATTATATCTGGGCAAAGGAGCAAGGAAGAGGAGCTCAGAGGTGGCACCTGGAAGAAGATTGCTGTGACAGAATGCAGAGGGAAACTGAAGAATGAGGGCAGAGGGACCAGTATGGGAGCAGACTCGAGCGAGTTTGGGCAGAAAAGGTGGAATTTTATGTAGGGGTCCAAGCAGAAGAGAAATCTGTCCACGGAGCACTCGCTCTGACAGAGTTTGGTTATGGAGGAGTCCATTGGCTTTGTGTTTTCCTATTGCCAGTTATTTGTAGAATCCTACCAGGCAAACTCTTAGGTGCCTGGAGTGCCTGGGCTACGCTCACATTGAATATGTGGTCTGTTTTGTCCTAATTTGCGTCCTGCTTAATTACAAGACCCCTGACTTTAAACACAACAGCTTTTCTTGTTGCAACGATGAATAGAGTTAGTCCATCACATTGAATCTCTTACATGTTTTTAGACTGGAGGCAAAGTACAGCTGACAGACTGTTTTGTAAGCTGCTCGTGAGCCTGGATCTCTTACCCCAAAGCTCATCTGTATGTGTATGTCCTGTCCTGTTATTCCAGGGAGCCATGGCTCTGAGGAAGTGTTAACTGCTGTTTCCCTGAAGCGGTGGGGAGGAGATGTACTCAGCAGGTAGTTGGTCACCTACCTAATCAGACTTGGTGGGAATGGGGCAGCTGGGAGCAAGCAGCCCCATTCAGATGAGACCAGAGCTGTGTGGCACTCTCCTGCTCCTCTGCTGCTGGGGAAAACCCTCACCATAGCTTACTGCTTGGCTGGAGAGGGCTCTTCTGGACCAACAAGGAAAACTGCATGCTAAGTCTCTGGATATCTCAGTGGGATAGGTTTCATTCAGTTTGCTTTATTAAGCCAACCAAGCATTTCATGCATAAAAACTCTTTATCTGCAGAGACAAACATTCAGAAATTAAATATTGAATTTAATTTGGCTGGATTGTGGGATATAGTGAATGAAAATTTAATTTTGTCATTGTGTACTAATTTATTCAGACAACCTGCTGCACTTTTCAACACAGGAAGGACTGTGAGCTGGGAATTGGGGGTTTAAGTGATAATGTCCCATGGCTGCATGTATATGGCTGTTGTCCTGTTCTCTGCGGTTGTTGCCAAGTCCACAGTGAAATGAGACAGAAGCAGTTAAGATACTAGTGAGATAAATCAGTTCATGACTTACTCTGGGGAGCCAGTCTCTGCCTTAAGAAGTTGGGATTATTCAAACTGAATGAGAGGGACAAAATGTATGCCCGTGGCAAAGAAATGGAGCTGGTTGTTCATTCCACACACAAAAGGGTTAAAGTGGCAAGGTGACTGCAGTTAAATAAAGGGCAAGAGAGTATTTGCTGAAAAGTTTTGATTTTTCCCCTTTCTGGATTCTTAAACTCTCTACTAGTCATCTAGGGTTTTATTTTTCAAAATACATTGTACGTGCATATGTAGCCTTGGAATTAAGAATTGTTGTTATTGCAGGGTGATGCAGGTTTGATACCTCGAATTTGTGAAGGATTATTCAGCAAAATAAGTGAAAAAACAAAGCGGAATGAGGCATCCTTTCGAACAGAAGTCAGGTAGGTCTTGACATGTTAAGAGTTTGCAGGTTATCATACTTGTTTCAGTTAAAACCACTCTGTTTCACTTTATCTCTGAGAAAAGTGCGTATTTTCCAAAAATAACTTTTTATTCTTGGCCTCAGTCTGTTGCAGTGGGGATTCCTGCAACGTGTATCCGACAATGAGGCCCCTGGAAAAGAATGTATGGACCGATTCTTGATAGATATTTTCAGAGATGTTTATTTTCCCAGCTGCATGGCTGAGGATGCCGAGGAAAACTGCCGCAATCATGGGACTCGAGGGTCCTTGCCCCTGCAGGGGAACACAAAACAACCAGTGGGGAACGAGGTTGACCAGGGGCTAGGGAAACCCCGTGTCTCCCCCCCGGAGCCCCTCTCCCAGGACCACATGGCGGGGGGAGGAGCCCCAACACTTCACCCATTTATTTTTAACAAAAGAGATTTAAAACTTAACATTGAAAACAACTGGATAAACATAACAAGAACAGTTTCAAAACAAAACAAGCCATCCTCGTGAGTCTTCAAATGTCCAAACGGATTTTTTTTCTGGAACATCTTGGGGCTGACAGAAGGGAGACAGGACTCTCTGAGCATGCTTTGTGGGGAAACTGAGGCAGGAGAGGGTTTCTTCCATTTGTACCTGTTGGAACTCTAAACAACAGTAGTTAATTTCTTCCCTCCTCCCCTTGATCCCCCACTCGGCATTGGAAAGGGATTTTTGGGGAAACAATTGGCAAAGGCATGGGTTTGTGAGGGAAACCATGGGTGAAAAATCGGATTGGGAATACACTGGGGGTAATAGGATATAGGGTAAAAGGGAAAGGTGGGATTAGGAAAGGGAGACTGTAGGGGGGGGCTTATAATGGGGATATTGTCTAACATGACTATGATTTTTAGCATATATACTGCCTTTCACAGAAATACCATCAGGCCCAGTGACCCCTGCTGCTTGTAACCCCTTTTTCCTTGGACAGTTTTGAACTCTACTACTTCTCCATCTCCTAAGCTTGGGATGTATTTTTTGGGGTTATTCTTTTTAATAGCAGTTCTATGAATGAATGTGTCTTCCTGGTTGTCACATCTTGTTATAAACCCATAATTTTGTTTAACATTATACCATTTTACTGTTCCTAAAACCTTAGCTACGATGATTTTTCCTTTTTCTGAGTGGCTGCTGTTTTCTGTCTTGCTGTATTTTTACTTTCACTTTCCCTCACTCCCGTGTTGGAGCTGCCAGAGCTGCCGGGGCTGCCGGGGCTGTTGGGGCTGCTCATGCCTGTGCGCTCTCGCTGCGGGGTCTCCCGGGGGTTGCATTCGGGGCTGCGTGGGCTGGGCCAGGCCGGGCTGTGCTGCTCAGCTCCCCGCGTGCCGCCGCCTCCTCTGGTCGCAGCTGTGCTGCGGCTGCCTGGTGACGTGCCCATGTGTCGGCTGGGCCTCTGAGCGACGACCCCCCCACGCTCTGCTCCAGCATGTGTTTTGGCTAGGTGCGGCTCCGCTCCACTGCCATTGCCGCCAGCAGCCGCCTGCGCGCCACCCCTCTCGGCTGGGCGTTCATGGGGCTTGCTTCACTTGCTGCGTGGGGCTGGGCGGGCACTGCCGGGTCGCGCCCCTTCCGCCGCGCCTCACTCTGCTGCCGACACTGCAGCTGGCGTTGCTCTGCCCGCGCACGGGAACTGCCTCGCTGCTACTCGCAGAGCACTTGGCGCACGTGGCCGCGGTCGCACGGTCCCTGAGGCAGGCTTCCCTTTGCAAGGACACAGCTGACATTGTTCAACAGTCTCGGTAATTAAATAATATTCATGAAAATATTCTTCCATCGACATATATTTTGACTCAGAAATTAACTGTGTCCAAACAGTCTTCCAAAAGTCTTTGGTAAGAATCAAGTCCCAAGAAATGTAGAAAAAGTTTTTAAACAACCATGCCAGGAAGTGTCTCAGTTCCTTTTGAGCTTGAATTAAGCTAAAATTTACAAATCGTTGTTCAAGAATCTTTTCAAGTTTAAGATAAATGTCCATATGTGGCTCGGAGAGCCACGCGTTTTTCCACGGTTCCTCCATAGTTTAGAGATGGAATAGCAAAACAAAAACAAGAAGAGGAATCCGGAGTTTACTCAAAAATAACAGTCGCTGTCCTCCAAGGGATCGTTCTGCTCGTATTCTCTGACCAAATATTGCATTGGGGATTCCTGCAACATGTGTATCAGACAATGAGGCCTGTGGAAAAAAGTATATGGACCGATTCTTGATAGATATTTTCAGAGATGTTTATTTTCCCAGCCTCATGGCTGAGGATGCCGAGGAAAATTGCCGCAATCACGGGACTTGAGGGTCCTTGCCCCTGCAGGGGAACACAAAACAACCAGTGGGGAACGAGGTTGACCAGGGGCTAGGGAAACCCCATGTCTCCCCCCCGGGGCCCCTCTCCCAGGACCACATGGCGGGGGGAGGAGCCCCAGCATCAGTCTTATAATTGATTTTTGTTAGCACTTGTAGTCAAAATGCGCAGTACTTGTACCTTCAATCCAAGAGCTGTGCATATTGCTTCATTTATACGATAGTGAAAATGCCTTTGCTACTGGGCAGCATCATCCTTTTTTTTACCCTTTATTTCAGACTGACATTAGGAGATCTTGATCTTGCTAATGTCTGCTTTCTTTCCACTTTCTTCTTGCTTTTTTGGCTTTTTCCTTTATGATACAATACCTTGTAGTCATTATTATCTTAAGCCAACTTTGGATCTGTTTTCTTTCTCCAAGCATCTTGCTTTCAGACTTGTGTTAATATGGATTTCCTTTTATAAAAGGCTCTTGAATCAGTGAATGGTTTTCTGTTCCTTTTCTTTCAGTTATTTGGAAATTTATAATGAACGTGTGAGAGATCTTCTCAGACGGAAGTCATCAAAAACGAATAATTTACGAATACGGGAACATCCAAAAGAAGGACCATATGTTGAGGGTAAAAACACTTTCATTGTTTTACACTGGATATTTTATTACCTTTATATATTATGAAATGTAGAGTCTAACTGTATAGGGCGTTTTATCTTTTTAAGTACAAATTATGATGGATACAGTGCTTTGTTTTGGAAAAAGCGTTGAAGGAATAGGCTCTCATTTTGCATCTCTACTTGCTTTCCCAATCCTAAAATTATTAGAGAGTTTTTTATCTGTAAATTTATAACACATTTTTAAGATGTGTTAAGAGATGCAATTGGTTTTAATAGTTTGTTGACTATAATTTATAAATCTTAGATATTTAGATGAAATGAAAACCTGTTAGGATCTAATTGTCTTAATCTGTTCTTTACCAGGGAAGGTTCATGTCTGTAGTGGGATTATGCTCATGTTACTACACTAAATAATTTAATAAGATCGCATTTTTTTTTCTTTTTTACTGTAAATGTGTAAGTTGTCCATTGTTCATG
Source organism: Coloeus monedula (assembly GCF_965178545.1). Classification (NCBI taxonomy): domain Eukaryota; kingdom Metazoa; phylum Chordata; class Aves; order Passeriformes; family Corvidae; genus Coloeus; species Coloeus monedula. The sequence goes on along the minus strand of NC_138782.1, from coordinate 8,309,156 downwards.
TGAGGCCTCATTCCATTCCTTAAGTGAAAAGTGACAAGTGTGACAAGTGTGACAGTAAACACTAATTGCAGCAGTAGTTTGTAGTAGTGAGGGTAATTTGAATCTTTTTGTAAAGAGAATTAAGAACATCTGTGAGCATACTGTAACACTCTGCTTTTCTTCAGACTTGTCTAAACATTTAGTCCAAAATTATACTGATGTTGAAGAACTTATGGATGCAGGAAATATAAATAGAACAACGGCTGCAACTGGAATGAATGATGTCAGTAGCAGGTCACATGCAATTTTCACAATCAACTTCACTCAGGTAACAAAACAAAACTCCTTAGAGAGATTGGACATATTTCTTAAGAGCATAGTTATCTGTTTGCCGACTGAACATGAGCCAGCAGTGTGCCTTGGTGGCCAAGAAGGCCAGTGGCATCCTGGCCTGTATTAGGAATTGTGTGGCCAGCAGGAGCAGGGAGGTCATTCTTCCCCTGTAGTTGGTGCTGGTAAGGCCACATCTTGAGTACTGTGTCCAGTTCTGGGCCCCTCAGTTTAGGAAAGATGTTGAGGTGCTTGAGTGTGTCCAGAGGAGGGCAACAAGGTTGGTGAGGGGCTTGGAACACAAGCCCTATGAGGAACGATTGGGGGAACTGGGATTGTTTAGCCTGGAGAAAAGGAGACTTAGTGGTGACCTTATCACTCTCTATAACTTCCTGAAAGGAGATTGTAGACAGGCGGGGGTTGGTCTCTTCCACCAGGCAGCAACTGGCAGAACAAGAGGACACTGTCTCAAGCTGCGTCAAGGAAGGTATAGGTTGGATATTAGGAAAAAGTTTTTCACAGAAAGAATAATAAAGTACTGGAATGGTCTACCCAGGGAGGTGGTAGAGTCACCATCTCTGGATGTGTTTAAAAAAAGACTGGACATGGCACTTGGTGCCCTAGTCTAGTTGAGGTGTTAGGACATGGGTTGGACTCGATGATCTTGAAGGTCTCTTCCAACCTTGTTATTCTGTGATTCTGTGATACGTAGTAAACTCCTTTTCTAATAACTCCTGCTCTTCATTGTTGGTTTTGGGAGCTTTTTAGAAAGCCCATGGATGATCTGCTAGATGAAGAGAGCTTGGTGGTGGGGGAGAAATTGAGTGTAAATTTGTCTGTGCATGCTATAACTTGTTGAAAGCTATATATATATGTAATACAAATGTTGCAAGCTTAATAAAATGAATGCAGCACATGGTCTCTGCATCATGTAAATTACAACTGACAGTGTCATAGCTTGTCTGTAAGTGTCTAAAAAGTTGCAAATATTACAATTTAAAGAAATAATGTGGGAGTTATGCAACAATTCATTATCAAATGTCTTTCAGTGGCACCTCTAATACACCTATCTTCTCAAGATCTGCTATTGTAAACAAGTTTAAGTTCAGTCATGTAATGAAAAAGGCCACTAAATTTGATTCAGTATAAGTACAATATTTCTTAGCTTAACATAGTTTTATTTGTTTTATTTTTTCTTTTCTGTAGGCTAAATTTGATTCTGAAATGCCTTGTGAAACTGTTAGCAAGATTCATTTGGTCGATCTTGCTGGAAGTGAGAGAGCAGATGCCACTGGTGCCACAGGGGTTAGATTAAAGGAAGGAGGGAATATTAACAAATCTCTAGTTACTCTAGGAAATGTAATTTCTGCCTTAGGTAAGTCTGGTTTTTGTACTTGTCTGTTTTGAGGTGTTTTTAGTCATTAAATACCTTTGTGTTTACTTACACAAATAGTGGCTTAACACATTTTTGAAAATAAATGAAAAAACATAATACGAATTTTTTTTTCTGTCTCTTCATCACAGCTGATTTATCTCAGGATGCAACAAATCCTCTTTCGAAGAAGAAACAAGTATTTGTGCCTTACAGGGACTCGGTGTTGACTTGGCTGTTAAAAGACAGCCTAGGAGGAAACTCCAAAACTATAATGATTGCTAGTAAGTGTTTTTAAATCACACTTTTTGAATTCTGACTAATTCATGCTTAATAGAAGTGGATGTAAATATTTAGATTCCAGATGTTTTGTTAAGGCAGAACACAGTTAAGAAAGGTACATCAACAAGTTACTGTAATAAAGATACATCATCCAAGTCTGAGAGACATCAGCTGTGGGGGGAAGCTGTCACAGCAAAGGACTGGAGAACCATACCTGGTAACTGGGAACTCCTGTGGTGTGTCCACCTCAGGCTATGAGGCTCCCCCACTTTGCTGTGACAGGGGCACAGTTTTTATACTGTTAAATAAACAAGCTGACATAATTTCTAATTTCATTCTCCTGTTGGCTTTCTCCCAAAGCCTGGCATGGGCTCAAGGAGGAACCAAGGGAGTTGTCTTTGATCGTATACCCCCCTAATTAGGCCAGATATAGCCTTATCTGGTTTCTAGATATGTAAATACATGTTTTGCCAATAAATGAACGTATATAACAATGTTAATGACCAAGTGTATATATAACATTTGATTGGAAGGTTCATCTATATGTCAACTTTGGCTCAGGGCCTGTTGTTCAGGCTTTAGTACTTCACTGTTTCAGTGTCTCACCACCTTCTAGGTAAAGAATTTTGTCCTAATATCTAATCTAAATCTCTCCACTTTTAGCTTAAAACCATTTGCCAGCCCAGGATGTGGCTGGCTCTCTGGGCAGTGAGCACAGACTGCTGGCTCATGTTCACCCACCAAAAAGAACCCCCAAGTTGTTTTCCAAAGGGCCGCTTGCAATGAGTTCTTTTCCCAGCCTGTACTCCTACGTAGGATTGGCCTGATCCAGGTGCAGCACCTTGCGCTTGGACTTGCTGACCCTCATTAGGCCTCTGTGGGCCTGCTTGTCAAGCTTGTCCAGGTACTGCTGGATGTGAGGAGAAGAGCAGCTCTGAAATTTCTCTCACTCTTTCCTGCTCAAATGAAATGTGGTCTTAACTGGTGCAGTCCCCTTTTGAGAATGGTGGGAGAGCAGAATTGAGGGAATAAAATGTATCAGGTCAAGTTCTGGTTCTTCAGAACCAGTCAAATTCTCTGGATAGCAGTTCCTTTGTTGCAGGATTTTGGGGATATTTTTGGAATCCATGACGCTTGTTTTCCTCAGGAGAATCATAGTAGTGCCATTAGATGATTGTGGACCAGATTCTGCTTTGGTTTTCTGGCTCTTTAAGTAATGCCATGCTGGCAACTTTCTTCTTGCTGCTTTCTTGCAGTTACATGGTTGAGTAACTTTTTTTTTTTATGACAGAGAGATTGGGAAGAGAAGTTTTAGAAACACAGTGAGCTTCCGGTGCCTATACTAATGATTACAGTACCCACCTTCTTTTTCAGCTACTTCCTCATCTATTAGTGATGCTTCTGCTAGGCAGAGTCCTGATTGTTGATCTTTTCTCCAACAGTAACTCTACTGTTAATGTGGTAGAATTCCCTAACAGAGCCCAAAAAGCTGTCTGGATACATTTGTCCTGCCTTTTCTGTAATTAAGCACCAAAAAATGCAAGAAGATCACTTTAAACAGTAGGAAAGGCTGTTAGAAAAATGTGTCTGATTTTGATTTGTCATATTTCTGTAACATATTGGAACATTCTTCCAGAAAGGGAATAACTGAGTGGTGAAGAGGAGACAGTAGATAAAGCAGGGAAGTGAGAGTGTGAACTAGGGGAAGTATAAGCTGTTTCCAAGTGCATCTCCTGTAGTTCAGAGAGTCTCTGTGACAAAAAAATCTTTATTGTTTTTGAGAGGATGAGAAAGGACAGAGTATTTTAGTTGCTTAAATAGTTTTTCAGGTGTTTTCATTGTCTGATTCTCTGGATCTCTTGTTCAGTTTGATCATTAAGATTTCTGGATGGTTTTCTCTTCCGTGTTTTCGCTCATCTATTTGGATGCTTTAATTATCTTTTTAATTTGGAACATCATATATATTGTTAGGAAAATTAAGGGAAGGATGGCATTAGCACTTGCATTTAAATTTCATTGTTTTTCCTGGTTAGGTTGCTTGTAAAAATAATACTGGTTTCTCTTGATGCATCAGATAGCTGACAGTTTTGTGTGCTGCCAGATGCCTGCAGCTCAGGAAAACAGCTAGGTTTGTAAATTATAGCAGCTCTTCTCTTGTCTCGGTTTTCCTGTCTTTTTTTTTTTTTTTTCTTTTTTCTTTTTTTTTTTTCTTTAATGCTGTTTAATTTCCCTACTGTGTTTTACTTGGAATGTCTTTTCTTTTCAATGATAACATTGATACTTAAAAAATATTCACTGTTTTCTCAACTGTTCTTGTAAAAAAAATGCAAGAAAGCCTGTGAAGTATTCATATAGGACATTTATGTTTATCAGGGATATGTAAATGTTAAATAGATTGACAGCAAGATTTCTTTGCAACACCTGATTATCCTGATACACTTATAGTGTTTACTTATGCAAAGTTAGAGTGACATGAAAGTGGAGTTTGGTGAAGAGTTGGAACAAACTGTATCCATACTGTTAATGATGTATTTCTGTCTCTTCACCCACATGGAATTTATCTGAGTTTTAAAATATAAACTAACTTCAGTAAGTGAAACACATAAGGTGGTAGATAAACTGCTTCTGATTTCATGTCTTTAGCTATTTCACCTGCTGATGTCAATTATGGAGAAACTTTAAGTACACTTCGCTATGCAAATAGAGCCAAAAACATCATCAACAAGCCTACTATTAATGAGGATCCTAACGTCAAACTGATCCGTGAGCTGAGAGCTGAAATAGCCCGATTAAAAGCCCTGCTTGCTCAAGGGAATCAGGTTAGCTTTACTTGGAATTTATGTGTAATTTTCCTTGAGTTATAACATCTATTTCTAGAATGTAATGAGATAATTATCTTTCATTATATTGATTTGAGTAAACAAGCTCTATGAGGCTACGAATGAGTATTAGTTTCCTGATTGAATCAGTTTACATGGCCAGCAGATTACCTCTTTTAACATAAGGGGGAAAAATTGTCATCCCAAAGCTTTTACATTTCTCATAATATAATCTGGGCTGGATTGCAGTGTGCTGTGGAACAGGTAGTCAGCATAGCATAAGGAGACTGAGCTGGAACATACCTTCTGGGTCTATCCTGATAGACTGAAGAGGTACTTTGTGTAGTTATCTTAAAAGAAGTATAAGGTTTAAAGTATTTAAGATGTGTAAATATGAAAATGTAGGAGTATTAATGGATTTAAACAATACATTTTTTTTGTGTTTGGCTGCACAGTACATTAGAGGCACATAACATGCTAAATATGTAAAAATATTTTCAGTGGTAGTGTAAGAAAACAAAAATCATGCTCTGCTTCACTTTTCCATGATTTTCTTTCTTGCTATGTCAGTACGATCTCCTATAAACATTCACTGTGCAAGCTCAGTTAAGTTTAGTTTCTCCTGTGTTGCCAGGATGGTGAAACTAAAGTAGCAGTAAAGTATATCCAATTGGCTCAGGCCAGTTGTCTCTTCTACATAATGTCATTCGGGACTGCTAGATTTCATACTTGAACAAATATAATTTGGAAGTATCTGAGGTAATACTTCAGATTTGTTTCTAGAACTATGTAATTCTGTTTTAGAAGGGCAATGTGAAATGTCAGTTCAGCATGGACTATTGTTAGTAGAAGAGTAGGACTTCAAGTAGATTTCATGCTATAAAAAATTTGCTGAAAAGGGGGATGGGAACCACTGTTGAAAGCAAAAATGGGTATTGTAGATGACTGAAGCAGAGGACTCTGCTTTGTTACAAACAATTAAAAAACTCTTTATGGTCTTGAATTACTTGTGTTTCTTTAATATTCTTTAGGAGGGGAAAATTAGTTTATTTTCAAATTATGGTTTGATTTAGAGTTAGCAAAATAGATGTAACTTGGACCCCCTTGAAGTGTGAATGCTTTGACCTAATTTCAAGCTGTAAAATAGTGGTTATTGCAAAATAAATCTGGTTCAGTGGTAGGATGTGGTAGATGGCTGTGTGGGAGACAATAGAGAACTTGCTTAAGTTAATTAAATCTGTGATGGTTGGTAAAACAGCAGGTGGTGTGTTATGTATGCATACTAGTATAAATCTCTGCATAATTTCTTTTGTGGTTTTCCTTTGTATTACCAGAACACTGTATTGCAAATGCTTCTGTACATCAGAAGATACTGATTACCAAAATGTGGTGCTGGATTCAGTGTAGAAGGTCATGTACAATGAGTACTGCCTGTGTGTTTGTTGTTTAGTAATTTTCCTCTTTTAAGGCCAATTACGTTAATATATAGTTACACAAGATAAGCAGTATATGTACTTATTAAAGCAAAATGGATAACTATTTATGCATAATAAATTTTCATGTTTAGTAGAAATATAATGAAGGTTGTATTAGGAGTTACCTGTTATAAATGTGTCTGGTTTCGATGTCTCCGTGTGTGTGACCATGTGTATGTAGCTAGGGAAAACAGTACCCTCAAACCAATTTGTGTTTGAAGTATCTGCTTTGACAGGATTTTGATTATTCTGTTTACGGTATTTCAAGGTAAAATGATATATATTAAAGGAGTTTATGCTAAAGAATCAGAAAAGTTGAACTATTGCATTTCATTTGGTTCCCCCAGAAGTTGTTACTGTTTTCATTTTGAATTTACGTTTACTTTTTACGATTTTAGATTGCACTCTTGGATTCTCCGACAGCTTTAAGTATGGAAGAAAAGCTTCAGCAGAATGAGGCAAGGGTGAGTTATAATTTCATAAAGCAGTTTTTAAACTCAGAAAAAGAAAGGTGGGTGGTCTGGATGCAGGAGTGTTTATAATTTTCAGGAATTTTTTTAATGCACAACTAAATTTTGACCCACCAGCAGCATTGCCTTGATGCTTTAAAAAAAAAAAAAAGTGTGGGAATTAGTAATTTTGTTATCCTTCTAATATAATGTTATAACTAAGAACAAAATATATCTTTGATATTTATGTAGCAGTTCTGTTTAACGAAAAAACTTTTTCCCTGACCAGCTTGCCTTACTAAAAAAGTATGTTTGTAAATAGACTAGAGAGGGAAAAGCCACTAAATCGCAGTAATGAGTAGCGCGTAATCCCAGTAACAAAATAGTCAGTGTGTAGAAAAAAACAGCAAAAGATTTATGGGGAGAATGGTCAACTCTTCTATGCTTTCGAGTAATTTGTAACTTGTGTGGGGTAGGTTTTTAGAAAATTTCAGTATTTAAATCTGGTGTGTACAAATATGTTTGGAGAGGGTCTGAGGTCTAGGTGTCCTTCACAGTGTGCTTCTCATCAAGTTGTTTCAATAATCCAGCCAAGTGTAGAGGCTGGAAAAAAATCCAGACAGTTTGGATAACTCACAGCATCCAGAAGAATCTAGATAAAATGGTACTATAATTTCTCTGACTAGCAATCTTTCATTCTTTATTGTATCATTCATTCTATATTAATTCTTTTCTATATATTAGCTTGCTTTCAAAGCTGTTGCAGATTGGTTTAAAAAAAGAGTAATAGTCATACTTTGGAAGAGGCAAGAGGGAAGTATTTGGAATTACTCAACTACATGGCAGCAGATACTTAGTTCTGAATACTGTCAAAAGATGCCAATCAAATATAGATACGATGCCTTTAAAAAAGGGGCTCCTTAACTGGTTTAAATGGTAGAGTTTACACTGGTGCTGCTTGGACCTTTAGAATTAGAAAATTAAAGTTGTGCTTTGATAATCCTGTTTTATTTTTATCCTTAGTTTTATTTTTGAGTACAAACAAAAAGTTTTTATCTAAGAGTACCTGAGTAATATAAATTGCTGACTATAGGCTAATTAGAATATGTTATTCATTCTCTGACAGTAACCACTGCTTATCCTCTCAGAAGTGTTGGCCCTACTGTGTGGGGTGTATATCAAGCATATTTTATTACCTTTGTCAGCCTCATTAAAAGGTTATGTGATTACTATTCATGATAATTACAATAGACATAATTACAGAAAATTCTTAATAGATGTTGCAGTGGTTATAGCTTTTTTATAATTGAATGAGTGCAATAACTAATTCATTTGTATAGATTTAAAGACTTTATCACCATATTTATATTACCTGACAAGTATATGGTGACTTTCTTTAGTTGATTTTCCTTATATAAGAATAATTTGGAGTTGTTTAATGTAAAAAGGTTTCATTTTTAAAACTAAATTTAAAATGGTGTTTCCAAGCAATACGAATTGTTCTGGTATGGTGAATAGACCTGTGATAGACTTTCTTTAAACTTTTGAAATTTATTTTGTTTTAATATTCCAGTTAGCAGCACTAGGAATTATAGTGGTGCATTGAAAAGTGTGCTTACTTGTCTTTGTTGAAATCTTGAGATGCAGGTAGAGATGAGAGAAGTTTCTGTAGTTCTTATGGATTAATTTGGAGCTGATCTGCAAAGACAAAAAAAGTAGCTGCAGGTGGCAAGTGGGGAGATGTTTGGAGCAACTGCATCAAAGACTTCTTTCTTTGTACAATGGCATTATATGAAAGTTAACTTATGAGGTGGACAACTGTGTGATTAGGAAAGGAAGGACAAATCCGTAGCATTCTGTTGGCTTGACCTCAGTTTGGGGGAAGGTCATGGAGTGGGTCATCTTGAGTCCAGTCACACAGCATGTACAGAATAACCAGGGGAATTGGGCCCCATCAGCGTGAGTTTAGGAAAAGCGGATCCTGCTTGACCAACATCATCTCCTTCTACGAGAGGATGACCTGGTTTGTGGATGAGGAAAAGGCTGTGAATATTGTTTACCTGGACTTTACAAAAGCCTTTGACACTGTCTCCCACAGCATTCTCTTGGAGGAACTGTCTGCTCCTGGCTTGCACAGGTGCATTGTTTCAGAAAACTGTCTGGATGGCTGAGCCAAGAAAGTGGTGGAGTTAAATCCAGTTGGCAGCCAGTCACCAGTGGTGTTCCCCAGGGCTCAATATTTGGACTAGTCCTGTTTAATATCTTTGTTGATGATCTGGGTGAGGGGAACAAGTGCACCCTCAGTCACGTTGCAGATGGCACTAAGGTGTGTGGGAGTGTTGATCTGCTGGAGACTAAGAAGGCTCTGCAGAGAGCTCTGGACAGGCTGGATTGATGGGCTGAGGCCAATGGCATGGGGTTCAATAAGGTGAAGTGGGGTCCTGCCCTTAGCTCACAATAACCCCAGGCAGCACCACGGCCTGGGGGTAAAGGGACTGGAAAGTGGCTCAGTGGAAGAGGACCTGGGAGTGCTGGTTGACAGCAGCTAAACATGAGTGAGCATGTGCCCAGGTAGCCAAGAAAGCCAATAGCACCTGGCCTGTATCAGCAATAGTGTGGCCAGCAGGACCAGGGAAGTGATTCTTCCTCTGTACTTGGCACTAGTGAGGCCACACCTCGAGTGCTGTGTTCAGTTCTGATCCCCTCACATCAAAAATGACATTGAGGTGCTAGAGTGAGTCCAGAGAAGGACAGTGGAGTTGGGGAAGTGTCTGGAGCAGAAGTATGAGGGAGGAGTCGCTGAGGGAGCTGTGGTTGTTTATCCTGGAAGAAAGAAGGCTCAGGGTGACCTTCTCCCTTTCTACAACTACCTGAAAGGAGGTTGTAGCCATGTGGGGGTCAGTTTTATCACACATAAAAAGTGACGGGACGAGAGGAAATGGCCTCAGGTTGCTTCAGGGGAGGTTTAGATTGGATATTAGGAAAAATTTCTTAATGGAAAGGGTTGTCAAGCATTGTAAAAAGCTGCCCAAGGAAGGGATTGATTCACCATCCCTAGAGATATTTAAAAGACCTATAAATGTGGCTCTTCAGAGGGATGTGGTTCAGTAGTGTCTTGGCAGTGCTGGGCTAACAGTTGGACTTGATGATCTTAAGGTTTTTTCTAACCTAAATTATTCTATACCCAGTGCTCTCCCTGTCTGTAATCCCTTTGCAAGCATCTTCTCACTTCTGTGCTGATGACAATGACGTGGGTAGTTTCTAAGTTGCAGCAAACTTTGCTCTGGTTCTCTCCTGAAGGCTATTGGCTGCCTCTCCCTCTGCATGCTGTCCTCTGGAGGGCATTTTTGCCTGAGCATGCCTACCTGTACCATGGAAAAGGAGCTGTCCTGTTATAGCTGAGGGATCAGTCTGTGGCAGTAGACTTTGTAGGACTGAAGCACTTTATGAAACTATTTTAAAGTAGACAATTATTTGAAGTAATTATCCCTGACTTTCATTTCATCTTACAGTGTGTAGCGGGTTGAGTTCGAAACCGGGCAGAAACACCAATTAAATGTACTTATTTTCCTTCTGTGAGATAAGAATTAGGAGAAAAGCGAAGCAGGCACAAACCTTAAACAGTTGCAGTACAATGAAAGAGTTTTATTACTAATAGAATTAAAAGTAAAGAGACAATAACAAAACAAAATTAAAGCAAATCCCCCCCCCCCCCCCCAGCACTTCTCTCCTTTTACCTAGCTCACACAAGGGATAACAGAACATGGGATGTTAGTCAGCGTTCCAGTTCTTGAAAAGTCTCTCTCTTATGCTTAAGGGAAAAAAGGGTTTTTCCTTCAGTTGCACGTGGTTCCCAAACTGCCACCAACAGCAGATCCGCCCGGAAACAAACAATCTGCTGTGTGTAGAACATCTCTCCCATGAAAAATCTCACAGTTCCTTCACACTGCAAAACATGGGCCATCACATGGGGTTATTCATCTTTTTAAGGATAAGTTCTTTTGGCCTGCACACAAAAGCTTTTTTCTTCGCCACAGGTCTCTAGCAGCCTCTTACTACTATATAGCCTGGCATCGGCATTCTTCACAATCTTCACAGGCACACGAAGATACTCCATCCCCCCATGTTCTTCAAATGGATTAAAGAGACAAACAGTTTGTGGTATTACAGTTTCTTACCACGGCATGCAAGAAGGTTTCTTTTAAGCTGCGCGCCAGAATCGCGGCACCGCCCTCTTTTCTCCCGTCGCCATTTCCAGCTCCGTCCCACATGGCTCACTTCTCTTTCTCTCTGACTCTGATGCCGCCATGCTGAAGAGTGTTTTTGTTCAGGCTTTATGGTGGGGAAAGCCTCGCTCCCTTTGTGCTGCTGGCTGCGTGGTGTCTTCTTCAGTTCAGCACGAAGTGTGCTGGCTGCAGACAGGAGGTTCTGCCAGCTCTCGTTGACTCCGCCGGCTCCGCACGGAGAGGAGAGGGACCCGCCGGTCCCCAGAAGCCGCGCTGGATGGGTTTAGCTGTGAGCAGTCCATGGCTGGTTTTAGCTGCCTGTGGCTCTGAGGCAGTCCCCCCCAGCCACCCAGGGTCCGTGCCGCAGCGTTGGGAAAGGGGGAAAGGGGCAGTGGCCCCGGCCCGGTGGGGCCGGGAGGCTCGGAGCCCCCCCCACCTTCCAGCAGGCGAGCTCCGACAAAAGGGGAAGTCCCGCCTTTCTGTGCAGTTTAAATATGTAAATTGTGAGAAACGTAATTGGTCTTAAAGACTGTCCATCAACTCAGGGTCAACCCAATACACAGTGTAAGTAAGTATTTTGTATTTTGAGGGAGAAGTGTTGTAGGTAAGGCAACTTACTGCAGGAGCGTCAATGCTTTTCTAAATGCCTAAGTATTAAACTTCACCAAGAATTGCACAAATACTTAGTACTTCTCTGAGTACTAAGTATGAGAATGCATTTATCAAGAACTTTGCAAGAGATGTGATTTTTTCAATATTTATTTTCTTTCATAGGTACAAGAACTGACCAAAGAGTGGACTAACAAGTGGAATGAAACTCAAGATATTCTGAAAGTAAGGCAACTAAAGAAATTTTCCTCTTGGCATTTGACCTAGCCTTAGTATTTTTCCTTAAAAGTTCTTTTTCTAAGTCATCTTCTTTGGCTCAGCTTTCTGGTATTCACCATAGTGACCCCACAGTGCAAAACAGCTTCTCTCTAAAAAATCTTTAAATTGCTGAATGTTTTTATTGAGTTACAAGTGCAGAAAGCCTGGGCCACGGACAAGTGGATCTCTCATATCCTTGATATTTGTGTTGTATCAACAAGACGTGTGAATAATCACTTCTTGTCTTACTTTGGGTATCTCAGTGGATGTGGTGCATAGTAGATATGGATTTTCCATTGTCCTGGTGAGATTTTGTACTGGTATTCAGTGCACAATCAGGTGGTAGTCTGAGGTTATGTTTTAATGGGCTGCTTGATGATTCCATTCATATGTACAAGCACACATGTGCATGCACACACACACAAAGGAATAATTCCCACAATTTCTTTTTCATCATGTTAACTGATATTTTTGTTGCCAAATGTTTTAACTGTTCTGTTAAATAAAAATTTTGAAAACAAAGCTTAAGCTTTCATGATTTGCTGAACATAATTTGTTTGTGGTGCAATTCAAGCAAGCATTTAGAAGTAATTTTAAAATTCTACTTATCACTGATCTGAAACTTGATTTTTCTTGTATCACTTTTTGATTCCATAAATTTTTTTCTTCAAGTCCACCACTGTCTTTGATCTGACTTCCACATGAGTTGAATGGCTTCTTGCTTAAAAATAAAAATAAAGCACAAATAGCAGTGAGAATGGAACAGGATTGGTAACTACTTAGCAGTTGGCATGACAGAACGAACTGTTTAATGTCTATCTAGATACTGAACTGGGAAATATCAATTGCGTATTCATCAGAGATGTTTTGGGTACAACTTTATGTTATTTCTGTTATTTTGAAGCATCTGTACATGCATAAAACTGTGTTAATCCTCTCTTTATTCATGTGTGGATTGGGAAGTCCATTGTCATATGCAGAATTTGTGAATTTTGGTCAATTGTGGAAGTGAACATTATGTCACACATGGGAAATTTTGAAAGCTGTATGTTGGAAATGCACTGATTCCTGCACAGAAATTACAAATTCATTAGCTGTATGTAATACATAACTGAATACATAGCTGTAAGTAACAAATGCATATTTTGTTTGTTTATATGTATTGTTAACTGAACAATACATATAAATAAGGGAAAGCTGCATTTGTTACATACTTGTATCTAACGGACTTAAATGCAGAAGCTGTAATTTCTGATTTTCTGGTACTGAGCTTTTTATAGCTTAATTCATGCAGCTTCTGTGTGAACTGCACTCTCATGGGATGACATTTGAGTGTATGCCTATAGCTTGTATTCCCTTTTTTGGTTAAAGGCAGTTGATTAAACTTTCTTTGTCCCAAATCCCCTGAAAATCTGCAAAAGATTTCTTAGTTGTACTGTTTTATTTTACACCATTTCACTGAAGGTATCCATATTTTTATTCACTTCTTGTTTAATGATTTGTGAAATCACTGACAGCATATGAGTGGGAAAGGGCTTTTTGGAAGTTTGCCAGGCTGAGTCACTGGAAAGCAGATTTTAAACTTTAGAGAGCAGTGGTGTTTTTTCTTACGGATTCTCTGTGAGGTCACTGGGGTTTTTGTTTTGTCATTGACATCCCTCCCTTGCACTCAGAGACCGTACATGTTGTAATTTGTAAAAACAGATTGTCTTGGCACTCTGAGAAGTGAGACCATCTTTGTATGTCCACCTCAACTGAAGTCACACCTGCCGCTTTCCCCATGCCATAATTCAGTAACTTTCAGGACATTCTTCATTAAGGTACTTAGAACTTCCTGTTTGTATTATATTTAAAATCTTTCCCTTGCCTCCCTTTGGCTTTGCTGCCCTGCAGCAGGCTTGGAAAATTAAAAACCATTTGCTTTTCAATTTCTAAGACTTTTTGCTCCAAATCTTAGGCATATGCCTGTGAGATGCAAGTGCACTTGTTTGTAGCTGAATGGGATTCCCTACTTTATTGTATGTAGTTATGCTTTTTTGTACTAAGTTCTAAATATTAAAGTTCACATGATTTTGAATTGTTCTCACAGGCTGATGGGAAAATCTGTTAATGTTTAAATCCAAAATAGTTGAAAGGATTTTGCATAAGCCTTGTAAAATACAAGTAAGAATCACAGGGCATGCTGATGTCTTCTACTAGATCAATAGATACTGCTGGAAAAAGTTACCTGTCTTTCACTGAATACAGTGCTTTCGTCAGGGAAAGGTGCCTGACAAATGATGTTTTGTAGGGAAGATGTTCCTTAAACTTGTTCACCCTTGCCAGTTATTTTAAACCATGTTTAAAATTAGACCAGCAGCATCTAAATGCTACCTTGAAAATAATTCATAGAGAATGGAAAATACTATCCAGCTGGAGAGTACCAAGGAACAGAAAATACCATGTGAAGGCAAGTTTTTGTTAAAAAGTATTTGGCAGCTTAAAATTCAATTATTCTAGTCAGCACTGTACCATATGTGCACCTGACGTGCATCCCAGTATTCTTCCTTATTTCTGTTGGTAGCTTTTATTCCCCTTTGACATTTGTGCGTAGTTCACGTGAAGTTACTTTTTCCCATCACAGTGCGCATCTTTAGACTGAGTATGTTGAACTATCTTATCTGTAAATGTCAGTTTAGGATTTGGGGCAGTGTGCAGTGGCTGAATGCCGCTATCAGCTGTGAATATCTTGTATAGTCCTTCATTCTGTAGTTGACAGATTGGACACATCTTGGGCTGGGGATGGTAGCACTGATAGTGTGCTTTTCTTTTGTGCTTTTGGAAGAATCCTTTTGGAGGGTGACCATCTGGCTTCCTCTGGAGTCTGAATTATTGTCAACTCACACCTGAAGCGCAGATCTTCTCATTTTCTGTATTCAAAGCTTAGGACACTGCATACATCACGGTTTAAATTTGTGCTGGTTCTGTATGAAGGATTCTTTATTGCGTAGCATGGCAGGTTCTTGGTGTTGATTTGCCTGAAGTGCCAAGTGTTGTTTCCAGTAGCGATGATTGTTTTCATCCTTAACCTTCTCACTGTAATACAAAGTGACACTCTAACCTTACTTAGTATTACAATCTGTCACCTGTCTTTGTTTTTAATAAAAGCAAGGATATTTTAATGCTTAATAAATTTAATAAAAATGTGGATGATGCTTCACCATTGGGTAAAATATGGCATCAGAACCCAAAATGATAGTGTTTGGTTTTAAGTCCACAGGCTTTGGGTTATTTCTTTAAATGTCACCAAAGGATTGCACCTCACAGAACAGTGTTGCTTTACATTGCTTCTCTGTCTTCAGGTGTCTTGCTGCCTCAGCACTTAACTGTAGCATTTTGCTTTCATCTCAAGCTCACTGGATCTTTGTGTGAATTTGTTTTTTGCCTGCTCCTAATGTTCTTCCGTACACATTCCCAAAAAGAAGAGGAGGAGAGAAGAAATCCTGTTTGGTCTTTTCCTTAGTTTAGTCCTTTTTGTATGGTTCTGCTGAGGATCAATCATGGGGCCTAAGATGTTAGGGTAATCTATCCAACTTTGGATTTTTCTCTTGCCTTGAGACTTTAATTGGTACAAAACTTCTTTTGATGTGGCTGCTTTATTTGACTGCATATGTTGTCATTCTTCTAGAGATATTTCTTCTTTTAGTGTCACCTTTTTTTTGTCATCCTTTGTGCATGTTTCAATTTCTTTCTCCAGCCTTTAGCAGCTTCTATATTAATCCTTTTAAAATATGTACTCCTTTATTTAATTCTCTGCTGGTTTTTCTTCCCAACTTTCTTTGAAATTTCTTTTCCCTTTTTCTGTTTGTGTAGAAATTGGTATGACTTTGAGCTTTTGCCTTTTTGCTGTATGTCATTTGTAGCTAGTGTAAAGGTGTTTAAATGCTCTTTTAAAATTATTTTTAGTTTGAAGTAGATTTAAAGTTCCCTTTTATTTCCTTATCCTGTTGTTTGATTCTAATCATGTCATTGGCTTTGTATGTTGGTGGTCAACTGATGTCAAAGGATGCAGAGAGATCTATCTTCAGAGTCTGTTAAAGGACAGGGGTTTTTTTCTCTGTGTGTGTCTAATTCTTGTGATCAATAGTTTAACTAGTCACTGCTTCAACTGGTTTTGTCCTGTTGGATTTAGTGACACCACCTCACTTGCATCAATAATACTGATTCTGCTGCAGTGCTTCACCACATGGTGTGTAAATACCTTATTGAACACTGTTTATTGATGTTTTATTTGACTATTCTTTTTCTTTTTTGTGCTGCTTGGTTGACTACTGCTTAGTAGTACATGTTTATGCCTTAACAATGGTTGTTCCTACATGAGGAAGAAAACTGTATGAAAACTACTTATCTTCAAGCATTAATATTGACTGTTTGTTTATATCATGCCTCTTTTTGGGGGAGATGAAATACCCTTGACTTGCCATGATGAACAAGTACTGACTAATACCAAACAATTATTTTGGTGGACATACTCATCTAAGCAGGGGAATTTTCTTTCTTTAGGAATCTTGGCTATATGCAACAAAGACACTAGGAGACCAAAACGCAAAGTGGTTGTCTTGCTCTTTATGAGGTGTAGATTAGGGTGTCAGAAGCAAATATATTTTATTTTAATAATTTGCTTTCCATGGTGGCTTGCATACCATAGTGAACTCTGTCAAGAGCAGTTTGTTGTGTTCTATGTAAACGCTGCATTTGTCTACACTTATTTACATTTCCAGATAATCTTTAAACCACAGTTGCTGAATGGTATTTAAATGCTATTGTCTTGGTTCTTCTGCCTGAAATGCTGGGCATACATCACCATTTTGCTGTTTTATGCCTTCTCGTTACTACCTATTGATGGTTACTACCTTATAACTGTGACCCAGTTGTCTGCATTTCCTCTTCCCACTTGTGTTGTGTTCTACCCCAGTATGTTGCCCTTTGATGAGCATTTGTTTTCTTCATTCTTTCACATTACTGTTTTAACAAGCTCAGTCCTCAGGTGAGAAGTTCTCTCAATTAGCACCTTCTGCTTTCACCTAAAATTCCAGTGTCTACTTGCACTTTTTATGGCTGTAGTGTAGAGGAGTTGTACAAGCTCTTGGGCTCCTGAAAAACAAACTGTAGAACTTCTAAAAAGTATACAGGCTTTAATCCTGTCCTTAAAAAGTGCATGTGAGTTTTAAAGACTTCTGGTCATATGCCCGTGGAGAACAGGTTCTAAAATTGGTTCTATTTACAGGTCAAATAAAAAAAAAGGGGAATTACAAGACTGGTGTGCATTTGTATATAAAACAATGTCTACATGATACTGTATTTAAACTGTTTGCAGCTTTGGCATATGTGTTTATTTATATGTTTGGCAGGAATTGTTTCTAAGGTTTATTTTCGTATTTCAGTAAGTGAATAATTTTTGTCAACTTGTTGCTAGTTAGACATATTGGTGTTGCATTTTGGTTATAATGTCTGTTGTTTGCTGTTTGAAACGTATCTGTGTACTTCTAAAGGGCGAATTACGTCTGTACTTTGACTTGAACAAATCTTATTTGATATTTTATAACTACTTCTGTTTGTCATCTGTTTGTATTAGAAAACTCTCATTGCATGCTTCCAGTTTTTGTTTCCTTTCTACAAGCTATATCATCTGCTTGAATTTTTAAGAGGTTTAAAAATCTCTGCAAAATTAACACAGGATTGCACAGCTATGGGTCTGGCAGAAAGAATTTAAGTCAGATGTTGCTGATGAATTTGTTTTCTTTTAGAAAAGTTGGTAGAATAAATAGAGTAGCAACTGTGTTCCTAGGGATGTTGGCTGTCTCAACAATTGTTTGCCCTCCAACAATTATGTAATAGATGTTCATTTATCAAACGGAATTCATATGGAAAGGAAAAGTGCACATTCACATTAAGTAGTCTCTTATTAACATATTATGTTTAATAGAAGTGCCTTCAGCTGGCTTGTGAGTGTTGTGTAAAGGAAAAGATATTATGAAAGTTTTAAGAGGGCTGATGTTAATTATTCTTGTTTATCTTAGTCAGTAATCATACAGTAAATGAAAATAGCATCTTTTCTCTGGAAGCCTGTTTAACTGTGGTTTTGATTTCTTGCACTAGATGTCACTGCAGATACAAAAATCAGGTTCTTCTGCATGCTTAATTTGGATTTAATTCAGAAATTTTAAGGGAAAATGATTTGCAGTGTCTTGAATTTCATTGCTGTTTGCTTCCACTGAGGTAAGTTTATGAGAATGCCAAAACATTGCTTTAGGTGCAAGTCCTGAACAACCTGAGTAACTGTTCTGACAAAAATACTTCTGAACAACAATTCACAGTTGCTATGCACTGTAAAGGGATTATATACATTATGATTTATTGCAATTATTTTTCAGTGCATTTTTCAATCCTCTTTTTCAACTGACAGTATATCTAGAATGTTTGGCAAACTTAGCTAAAGCCTTTAAGATATATTTGTTTTCTCAACTTTGTATCCTTGGTATTTTAGAGATATAAAAGATCAGTTTCTAAGAGAGGCAGTATCTTTTATTTTACCAGGTAATACAGTTGAGAAAGCAAACAGGCTTTTGGACATAGCAGTCTTTCACGAGGCCACTTCTGCTAATTACTTTCTCTGGATATTGCAGTTGAAACACCAGTGGCAGTGATATGCAGTTCCTATTTATAACTGCTTCTTTTAACATTTTTCTCTTGATTAATCACTTCTGTAGATTTATAATTGAGTTTCAGTACGTTAAAATTTAATAAGTTTGTTGTGTTTTTTCCATCTTTTTTTAAGAAAGTTGTCTGATAACAAGGGAATTTTTACATTCTTGGTCTTTTTACATTATTTACCCAAATCTTCTGCCTCCTGAGCAGTGACAAGTAATATCAAGCTTAGCTCTCAGTTTTATTAGAGTTTGTTTTCTTATACGTGGCCTTGTGCATTATGTATTTATTTCCAAAGTGAAGCAGTTACTAGCAGTGGTTGTAGTTTATAACATCATCTATTCTTGTGAGAAGATTTCTCCTTTGCAATTTGAGTTTGGACAGAGATTATCCAAGTATGACTTGTTTTACCTTACAGAGACATTGTTTTTTCATACTATATGACTGAACAGATGTCATTGTTAAGTGATGATTATTACTTTACCTAATAATCCTCCTTTCTTCAGTCTGGTAAGTATACCTAGTTTAATGCAAACGGAGAAGAAAGAAAAGATAATTGAGAGAATTTTTTATAAAAGCAAACAGATAGAAACTTTTTAAGGGGTTATATGGTTGTCCTGAGATACAAATTGCTTTTTCTTCAGAGGAGTGGCTCTCATTGCTTTTCGCTCACCAATGATTTTTTTCAGTGCTTTGTCCATCTCAGCCTTGGCTTGCTGTTGTCAGAGCATGAAAAAAGTACTGAATTGGGAACTGGTGCTACTCATCTACCGTAGCTCTTTTCCTACTAGAAGCAGTATTGAAAGGGTCCCAGCCACCTGAGGAATGCTGAGAGCACGAGTGAAAAGTAGATTTCAAAAGGAATAATTGTCTGCTTTCAAGTCTTTCTGCCACCTGTGTTCATCTGATTAAGAAATCTCTGTTTTCGCTTGCAGATGGTATAGCTGCTTGTGATGCCTTTGTGGTGGACTGACCACTTCTAACTTTCAGTTTCTGCTAGAAAGTTGTGATCAAGCGATGCCTAATGCTATTAATTGTTTTTTTATTTCAGTTTTAAGCTGTTTTTTTTCACTTGAAAACAGCTGGGCCATAAGAGAAGCACAACTGGGGACTACAGTTTCTGAGCTCACCAACTACTGATTAAGCCAGGGTTGAATAGTTTGGTTGATAAGGGTGTGCATTCCAAAAGAGGCCCTCCAGTGTCTAGGAGTAACCATACTGCCAAGTATTTCATTGCCCTCCTCCTTCCAAGTGGGGCCCTGCATTTGTAGATTATCCAGGCCATGCTTAGCTTTAATGCATCCGTAGATCTTGTAGGCTGTTTTCAAGTGAAAGGGAGTCAAACAGAATTAGTTGCTTTTGAAATCCTTTCTACAGCTCAGATGACACTTGTTCAACAATTCCTCCTTTTGGAATTTGGTCTGCTTTCCTATTAATCATCTTGTGCCAGGAAGGTTGTCTGAATTGAAATCAGTGGAAGCTCCTGGAAGAAGAAGAAATATATCCTAAAAAACGTTTCTCCTAAAGGATCAGCAGAGAAATATTAAGAAAGAGAGAGACAAAATGTAAATTTCTCTTTGGATTTGGCTATGGGATGGGAAAGAAGCATTACAACATCAAGAGTTTAGATGAACCCCAAATTTATATCTGCCTCACAAAGAAGCAGTTTCTAATGACAGTGTGATATGAAATGCTGGAACCATTTTATTCTGCTGATGTTTTTAGCAGTATATTTAGGAGTTTATTGCTGTGGGATTCTGATAGCTTTGAGTGCATGGTACTGTTGTGCACCTGACTTCACATCTTGATTGACAGCTGGGCATTGATCTCAATTCGTACAGTCACACTGCTGCAGCAGTGCAGCTGGAGCCATGTACTTGTTCTCTGTGCTTCCCAGCTACAGAGATGGTATTTTTAATGAAATCCACTAAGAGGTGTCTTAAACACAGGTGGCAGCACAGACTGTGACTGTTGCAACCAGTCAAGAATGTGCATCTAACTATGCATATTCCTCTGCAAAAGTCTTTGCTGTTGTGTTGCTAGTCCTGAAGTCTGTTTTTTCTCCTTGGTGGTTGTTGCTTGCTAGTATGCATAGTCCTTCTTCTTCCTCCAATTTCTTTCAATAGCATGGGTTACATGTTGATCTGGAGGAAGAAACTCACAGATTTAGTGCAATCTATTACTTTAGGTTCAATCTCTACAGAAGTAGAGGTGAATATCTAGGTAAATAGTAAACAGAACTCTAGATGAAAGAAACAATTCTCCCATTGCCAAGTAACACGCAAACCCCAAAATAGCTTTTAAAATTAATAAATGTATCTGCTATGAGCCTAGTTTTTTTTTCCCCTCTACAATTCCTTGACTCATTTATCATCCAGCTTTAGGAAAAAATGAGGTAGGAGTCCTGTAGCTAATGGTCCACTGCTTTCTCGATTCATTCCCAGAATAAAGTGTATGAAATGGATTATTTACAGGTTCTGTAGAAAATATGTTATCATATAATTAAAGGCTGTTTTGTAATGCATATGGAAGGAGAGATGAATGAAAATAGCCTGTCTCTTTGTCTTCCAGCCAGGCCTTTCCCCCTTTTTAGATATCAGCATGAAGAATACTGAGGGTGGAATTGCTGTCTCCTAGCTGGGAGGTATAATATCTCCTGTGCGGAAGCATCAGTAATGGCAAGAAAAGTCTTGTTCTTTGCCCCAGATGTCAGTGTTGCTATATGTAGACTTGGCCTTTGAGGCTAGTGTGTGCTCAGTGTGTTCACACATAGGAAACTCTGAAGCCTCCTCCACTTAAGACAAACCAAATTTGCTCTGGGTGCCTTACTTCTTGAAACGGAATAAAAGTTTTCTCTTAGCCCAGGCTAGCAGGGACAGGAACCAGCATGGAAAATAGCAGCTTTAATGGTTTTAAGTTTTATAAGCCAGTGGAAAACAGGATTTTACAGGCTAGTGTCCAGGAAGCCAAAATGGGAACCTCTACTTACAATTAGCCAAATCCTGCAGTTCTATTCAGGTGATTTTTCTCAGATGTCAGAAGTAGTTCTGTCTGTACAAAGTCTGAAGTGTCAAGGACCAGGCATTTCAGCTTAAGTTGGTCATTGGAATTTCGGGAATAAAGGCCAAACTTCTGAAAAATAACTTTGAATCTGCCAAGGCTTCTGATGGAAACCCTTGCAGCACATTAAATGTAGAGATGTTTTGGGGTGCCACCACGATAGTAGGGTTTCTGTGTATTAGTAGCCATCTCTGTGTCAGCAGTGAGCTTGTTGCAATCTGTTCCGAGAGGGAAAGAGAAATAATGAAGAATATAGAAGGTAAGCTGACCTCATGGGACTAAGAACTGCTCCTGTACTTTCCTTATTCTTTAAAGGAATTGCATCATTAATTTTCCATCATTTTAGCTTCACTGTCTTAGCAGTTGTTCATTTAAGCAGTTCTGCATCTGCCTTTTTGACTGATGTTCATTGCAGAGAGCTATTGATGCCTTTCTGGGCTGCTGCAGGAGCACCTGCACTTTCACAGTAAGCTGCTCACAACAAAACTACAGTTTTCTGATATTGCTTGTTGCAGACTCTTTAATGGCTTTTCTTTTCTTGCTTGATGAGAGTGCTACAATCTAATGCTCTGGGAGATGGGCAAAAATCTGCTTAGGAAGTTTCTGTGATGGTGGTTCTCTTTGTGGTTTTGGATAGTAGAAGTTTCTTTGTCTCAGAAGAATAAAGTGTCTTACTTCTACTAAACTTTTTGTTTTAATTGCACTGAAACCAGTACAGCCAACAGTATAGTGTTAGTTCTTTGTTCCATTATCTAGAAAGAGAAGACATAGTAAGAATTTGTGCCTTATCCAACATCTATATGCACAAGGAAATCAATATCCCCTTTCATAATTGATGGTTATATAAATAATTAATATTGCCTATAAAGGAAGAGCATTATTTTTAATTTTCAAAAGCGTTTTATCGAAGTCCCAGGATAGTCCCAAACGTAACTTTGGCATGTGCACAAATTATAAAACATACCCCTCCAGTGATGGTGTGTTCCATATCTCCTCTGCTCTTTGCATTGCCTCTCAAATAGCATGTACTACTTTGAAGGCTAGTGATTCAAAATTTATTTTGTTATTCCAAAAGCCATACCTGTATCAGACTGAAATAAAACATGGGATAGAAATTTCATTTTGTATATGCAGCTTTATAAAAACCAAAAGAAGCTTTTTAAACAGACACCCCATAAGAAGAGGAGTGGCGTCACTGATACAATACAGAGCAAAAAAGCTTTTCCTAGTTTAATGTGTGGGATGTCACTTCAATGGGAATCTCAGACATTTCAGAGTTGTTTTCTTGGAACAATTTTTTTTTTTTAAATCCTGGAATCATCTTGTCAGTCACAATTAGACACAATCGAATCTTTTTCAGCTGTTAGTGTTTTGTCTTAGCTGATCTGGTTATGGTAAGTATTTTTAAGGGAGCCAGCTTATAGAACAAGAAGGGTGTTCATGTAACCAATTTTCATCCAAAACATAGCAAGCTAAATACTCAGCTGTGCTTATTCCTCCACCTTTTAAGGAGATGTTACTAGTAAGCCCACAGCAGATTGCCATCTTTTGAAATATTTTTTTACTCCTCTCCTACCTCTTGTTCCTCTTGTCCATACAGTAAATATTTTCTCATACTTTGAAGTGAAATTTTCTTGTTCCTCTTTTAGTTCTTTGAGCAGTATTATGCATAGAGAAATCTTTTTCCATTTTCAACTTTCTTATCAATAACTTTCCTAATGCTGGCATTTCTAGTGTTTCTTGACATCCATTTTCAGTATTTTCTTATATTGGGAGGTTACTGTGTATATGCTAGTTGTCTGGAAAACTATTGATGAAGTCTATCTTCTAGATGGCAGTGCTACATTCAAAAGTAAGGAGTGGGTCTGTTCCATCTTTTCAGCCTTTAGTAGTTTAACCCCTCAATGTAAGCATGAAAAGCTCTTGTCCACAGAAATCAGATGGGTTACCTGGTGTGCAACAAACCAATAATTACACACTAGAGAGAGACATTGAACATTTATTTCAGAGTTGAACAAGCCTGGGTGCCTGGTAGTATTCCACAAATCAAGCACATCAGCTATCCGAACTTTTTACTATTTATGTATTTTAGCAAACAAATGAATTAGTGTATATTGGCTACAAGTCACCTAGTTCTCTTATTAATTGGTATTCTCTCTTCTGTTGGTTAATGATTCTCTCACTTCCCATGTGAATTAGTCTGCATACTCAAGCTTTCTCTTCTTTTGAGTCTGTGGATTTCTTGGGTTGGTGGTTGTGATCTGCCCCTGTCGAAATAACCTGTTGCCCAGTTGAAGCTGATTTCAGCACAGTTGGTGAGTTGGGTTTATTAGTTTCTTTCTTGTCTTGGAAGTTCTGCCATATGTTCTTGTGACCCATATATTCTTCATTCTCTAGGTCCACTGTCAGTGTAACTTCTGTCTTGCCAAGGT
The DNA here is from genome assembly GCF_965178545.1 of Coloeus monedula. Classification (NCBI taxonomy): domain Eukaryota; kingdom Metazoa; phylum Chordata; class Aves; order Passeriformes; family Corvidae; genus Coloeus; species Coloeus monedula. Next base: position 8,285,178 of record NC_138782.1, on the reverse strand, counting down.
TTGTTAACTTCCCCCTAGGTCTGAGATCACTGAAGCATGTCCAGCCTTAAACCTTAACAAGGCAATTTTACCAATGAGAACTTTGTTTTTCTAACACCTGGACATCACTTATAGCTTGTTTGCTGCTCTCTGATTTATGGATTACATCTCCTTTCTTGTTGATTAGGCTTGAAAGTGTAACAAAGATCAAACATTAAAGAACATCCTTTCTTAAGAAAATTTTCCACATTCCACATTTTGCAACACTCTGAACGTATCTCTGTTGTTTCCAGATAATTTTTCTGCCTCTTGCAGGTTTTTCCAATTGGTCCATAGAAAGATTGCTTTATTATGCAGAATTTTTTCTTCTGGTACACTTATGTGTTGTAGCGGGTTGGGTTTGTAACCGGGCAGAAACACAATTTAGTGTAGTGGTTTGGTCCAAAATACTCATTACTGTTTACCTTCTGTGAGATAAGGATTAGGAGAAATGCAAAGCAGGCACCAAACTTGAAAGAATATAAAGAAGTTTATTAACAGACCTAAAAGAAGAAAAAAAAATTATACCATACCTTCAGAACACTTCTCCTCCCCCCACCTTTCTCCCTTCTCCCAGTGACAATGTAAAAAGACAACCCTAGAGGTGGTCAGTCTGTTTACCACTTCCATAACAACTTTGTTCAGTCCATTTAGGAAGAGGAGTCTCTCTTGCCCATGCTATGAAAACATTATCACAACGAGACAGCCGCCTGGGTTGGTTCTCTGCTTGCATGTGAGTCCCTTCCCTGACTTGCAGCTTTTCCCACAACTGCTTTTGAGGGTCCACTCTTGAAATTAGTGGGGTGAAATTTTAAGGTTGAGCCGTTCAGAAATAAAAGTTCTCTTCACCCATCTCTGGGAGCATTTCATCTCTAAGAACAGAGGCCCTTCTCCTTCCATGGGAGTGGAGCAAAGGGTCTTCCTATCTTCATCTTTAGGACTATCTCTAGGAGCATCTCTAGGAACTGAGGTTTTCTCCTTTCCCATTTGGAGCAAAAGTCCTCATCACTTCCATCTCTCCCTGTTCAAGCTTCTCATGAAGTTACGGCTGCTTCAGCATCTGCCTATCTCAGCACAGGTGCTTTTGCTCACAAGTACAAGTTGAATGCTCCATCCCCCATTTCATGCCTTCATGAAATTACAATGGGTATTCTGATACATCATAGCTTTACAACAGAATTTCAGCTTTAAGCATCTCCTCTTTCTCTTCCCTCAGGTTTTCAGCTCTTCACAGCACTAAAAGGGTTAATCTTACCTAGGCCTTGCAGCTGGAATGTTGCTTATCACTGTCGGTCACATGACCTCTGCTGGACATCTGTGCAGCTTTAGCTGAATCTTGGCTGCAGTGGGGGAAGGAGGGGGGGAAGCCAAGCTGCTCCCGCTGCCCACAGCAGGGCTCTGGGGGGTTCTGCGGGTGGAACAGGGTCCATCAGCCCCAGGATGGCCATGGCCTGGCCTGGCCTGGCCCGAGCAGGGCTTGGGCCGGGCCCGCTGGCCCCACATGGGGCCCGCAGCCACCTGTCCCAGCACCGGAAACGAGAGAGAGACTCTGCCTCCGAGTTTCCTGTTCTTAAGTGTGCATCACGGAGGCGGTTAGAACTTTAAGTGGCTTAAAGAATTGTCCATATTCAAACTGGCCATCTGATAGGTTCTGTCAGGTCACAGAGGAAGCTGTAAGCACCTCTTTGCAAGAATATAACTTCCGGGACTATGCTTGCTAACCCATGACATGTGTTTTTCCCTCTGAGTATGAAAATGTTACTGAGACCTAGTCAGACAATACTGAACCCCGACAATCTAATGTAACTTAATATTCTTCTGTTTCCACTACAATCTTCCCAGAAGGACATAAAAATACCTTGTCAGCAGTGATTGACTCATCCAATAAGAGTCTTGTTAAAGAGAGTGCAGATTCAGTTTTATTTGTTGGAGGGTAATGTGCTAGTGTTTCAGGTTATCCCTATTTTAGGTACTGAAGTATCAGTTAGTGCTTGAGGATATTTTAGGTGTCTAATTCCCATTTGTTTTGAAGTGGCTTTGGCTGTATGAATATCATAAAAACACAGGGTTTAGACAGAATTCTATGTGGCACTTATTTTTTGCTTTTCCCAAGCACAACTTCTTTCTATGTGAAAGAAGTCTCATTGTTTTGCAGGAACTTTTTCAGCGAAAGACTTGTAGTTTCAGGCAGCTTCTGGCCTAGTAATAGTTCACCCGTGAATATCAGCATTTCTACATCTGGAGTTTTTGCCCTTATGTAAATACAGAAAACATAGTTAAGACTAATTAATCCACAATGGACTAGACAAAAACTTAATCATCTTCAAAATGTCAACTTCTGTAGAACTTTTTGTTAAATATTCACATTTAATTTCTTTCAAAGTCCTATTTGTAACATTTGGAAAAACTTGCTGAATTAAATTACCAGATTTTCTCTATGGTATATTTCTGTTAAAAAGTATCTTCCGGTACAGACACTGCTCTAAACCCTTGATTGTCAAAGGCTGCAAGTTTATTTTTGTTTTAAACTGTTCATTGCCCCTTGTTCTTATTTTGTTGCTGTGTTCACAGAGCATAAGGAAACAAATCTGAGATAGGTTATATTTCAAAATGTAACAGTTTCAACTTCTTTTTAGCAATCCAAAGGTGCTCAGACCTTTAATTATCTGAAGAAGCAGTTTGATGCTATAAGGAGTGAAATTGGTTTGTTACCTGCTCTTGGAAGCTTCATAGCATCCTACTTCATTTGCATTCCTGAGCTCAGGCTACAGTATCAGACTTACACTTTTGACTGGATAAGGGCGTGGTCAAGCACAAGGGTTTGACAAGGTGATGGATGAGGCTCTGTTCTAGTTGGTGTCCTATGAAGGTCCCTTTCAACCCGAATGCTTCTATGATTCTACAAGAGTTGGGCAAAAAAGCTGCTGACGTGACTCATGAAAAGAACATATTTGAATCTTCCTAAAAACAATAATTTGTCTGTCTTGGTTTTTTTCCAGTTGAATGTGGAGATGTTTGTTTTCAAACAGAATTTCCGGTCAAGGGAAACAATCCAAAATCCCATCTTCCAGGCATCATACAAAGTTTGATTGCTATAAGGAACAAGATAAGCTATCCAGAAACTTAAAAAAACCTGATCAGGATTCCCGATTGTGCATTATGTTTTGCATGAAGGAATGGCATGTCCATAGTTGTCTGGGTTGTTTGCTTTTTTTTTGGTTCTTTGCTTGTTTGTGTTTTGTGTGTGTGGTCTGTTTGTTTATTTTTTCCCCAGTGGGATCTGTGCTTCTGCAGCTTCTGTGGGTGACAGCTTTTTGATGAGAACTCAGAAAACTAGACTTCGAAATATTGATATGCTAATTGATCTGCAGCATTTGTTAATTTACTAATTATGTGCTGCAGGGATACTCAAAATTTTGGGGAAAACAGTAAATTTTATACTCAGGCAGACTATCACATAACCAAAAATTATCTGTGTGAAAAACGAGGAGCATATAGTTTCAATTTTCTGGTGTTCATTTGAGTTGTTAATTGGCCCTTATAAGAAAGCAGAGATCTGTTTGTCTTTTTGCTTGCATACCCCAACTTTGCAAGGAAGGCTTTTTCCACTGAGAAGTGCAACCGATAATGTGGTAAGTATGAAGTCCTGCTTTTGAACAGCTGAAATGTAGGTGTTTGAAATGCCCAGCTGATTTACAGTAGTCTGCCTGCCGTTTGCCTCTGTTAACAGTCTTTAATTACGTGATCACCTCGCTGTCTCTTACTATTTCTTTCTCTGGTTTTGGTCAGTGGAAGGATGGCTGCAAAATCCATCGTGGACTTGTGGAAGGAAGGAGTCCATGGTCTGATTGACCTTGATGGGTTCCAGAGTAACAGTCTGTCCTGGGTTGCAGTATATTCTATTACCATCTTCATGAGCTGTTGAAATCAGGTGGGGCAGTGTTTCCTTGCCTCCTCCCCCCAGACTATCTTTCTGTTAATGGCCCATCATTGTCCTGCCTCATGACTCAGAGATAACTCCCTCTGGACTATCTTCTGTTAATGAGCCTAATCAACACTTGGCCTCATGACTCATTACCCCATTGTGAGATGCTCCACCCAGGGGGAGGAACCAAGCATCCCATTGTGGATATAATCTGAGACACTGAACACCAGAGACAGTCCTTTCCACTGGATTTCCAGAGGAAAGGAGCTACACAGCCATCACTGGACTTTCTGAGGAAGAGCAGACCCTTTTTTTCTACAGGATCACTGCTTCAGAGGACTGCAGCCACCATTCTACCAGACTGCTAGCACCACTCTGCCTAACAGGGACTCAGGTTGTACCTTGACTCTGTCAGTTTGAAACAGTGTTTTCTTTTAGGTTTTTTTTTTCCTTTTCTTTAATTTCCCTATTAAATTGTTATTTTGACTTGGTGCCTCCCACTGGTTTGTTTTCAAACTAGTACGCAGTCACATATAGGGAACATAACAAAAAGGCAAAGGAGAATTTTAAGGTTAAGATTCTATTAACCAATGGAAATTGTATCTTACTGTATCCCTAACCCAGGGAAATTTGAGAGGGATTCCTCCTGAGGAACTTTCTTTTGGCCATTTTCCTTTAAAGTTGCTAGTCTCTTAAGATCTAAATAGATTAGCTGAATTTAAGACAGTCATTAATACTCTTAATTGAAATATGTCTGGGAGAGAATTTGGTTATATTTGGTTTTATGTTTAAATCTCTGTAGTTTTTTCTAAGTTTATAAGCTGCTTTACGCAGTAAATCTAAAAGTTTTCTCTATTATTAAAATAACATATTTAAAAGTTTAATTTCATAGATTGCTTTTGGTAAAGCAATATCAAAGTTTGTCCTGGTTTCAACAAGTAGCTTTTGTTTACCAGTGATCTTGTTGGTCTTAATACACCTGTCACCTTGTTTTCATTATGAAAGGATGTATTGTACATGTTAGATTCAAGGTTACTTCAGTGTCATATAGTCCTTGTTGGCAGCATTTTTGAAAGAGATTTTTAATGTGCTCCTGATAGTTTATGATAATGAAGCATTTAAATGAATATTTCAAATGCCTAGTCTGCTTTTTGTTCAAATGGTTAGATTTAGATCCACTGTGAGGTCTTACTTAACTTCTGAAAATACGAAACTTGGTGTCCTGAATGCCTCAAAGGCTTAGGATTGAAAGAGGGGATTTGCTCTCCATCTGTTATGGCTGGTGATATTCACTTGCCAGTCATTATAAGTCATTGAAAAGTGCTCTATTTTACACCATATCTGTGCATTAATCCTTTATTTTGAGGTCATTTACATAGTGGAATGAATCACCTCCAGTAGATCTACAGTTTTGAGGTGCAGTAGTACCTCTCAGTAGTCACTGAGTATTCAGGTGAGACACAAGGCTGCCATAATACACAGCATTTGCACACTCCTTTTTTCAAATCTCAGTATAGTTATAAAAATAACATAAAGTTTTTCCACTGAAGAAGAAGAACTTGCCTCATTTCTTACAGTATGTAAGTATAACAAATGCCATACCTCCTTTGGAGAACACGACTTCCTCTTTTATTGTTTTATATTAGCTGAGAAAAAGTATTTCCCTGAACATTTTTCTCAGAATGCAAAAAAGGTGACAGCTATCCAAGTTAAGGTTCACGTCAGTTAGCAAAATGCAATGGTCAGTGGTTGCTTCTTGAGCTTTGGGTAGATTGCTTTGCATTTTTTCCCTAAAAGTACAGCAGGTTTGCATCTTTCAAGGAAACATTATTTTCTGTTAGTTGTTGGCAAATCTGTGCTGGTTTACTTTCATTGACTCAATGGGCCCTACATTTAAAAAATACTCAAATGTGGGAAAACGGCAATCTGCTAAGAATGCCATAATGTCTTGTAGTCTGGATTACATAGTACAGTGCAAGAGATTCCTCCCTTCTGAATTTTTCCATTCAATTTTTGCTGAACATACCAAAAAAGGTGATGGGAACTTTACCCATCAGTCTATATTTGGGATGTCTGTCTTAGCTATGAAATATGATTTCAGTATTCTTGTTTTTTGTTAGATATGATATTTCTTTTGACCTTGGTTTTAGGGACTGATGCCAGATTATAGATATCTCAGTATAGGTTGCTTTTATTTAGTTTATTTTTAAAGGACACTTCCCTGTGATTCATATGGTACCTATTTCCTCTGACTATATTTCTGGATTTATACTCTTTTCATCTTGAGTTTTTCCCTTAGTTTGTGTTTATTTTCTTTTTCAACCTACCTTTTTAAAGGTAGGTGTGATCTTGTTTGGCATCTGTACATGTGGTTCATTATTGTGCATAATTAAAATTGAGGTCCTTGTATGCTGAAGCATGTGATGTCCTCTTATGTTGTTCTTTAAGGTAGTTTAATTACTGTATTGGCCTGTTGCAAGTTAGAATGACTTGTTCATTTTTATTTCATTATTAAAATTGTGAAATGAACTGTAGTTTCATTACATGTAAGTAAAGGACATGGACATTTCCTGTGTATCTTCTGGCTTTCAATCATTTTACTAGAAATGCTTCAATGTAAAGAGTTCAGGCCAATTGACAGTATACTATGTATAATTATACAGTTTTTATATCTGTATTTTTATATGCTAATCTTGTATAGTTTTAATGGTAGGATTGGAGTATAATTTTAGATGAGATATATTTTACTGGAATTAGAATTAAAGGAAGATGTTTTGATAAGAAAAGTTCAGTTTTCCTCAGCTGAGTTTACCTGCTTTACAAAAGAATAGTATCAACAATCCTAGTCACTTTATGATGAACAACCAGCTGCTAATGCTTTTTGTGCCAGCTTAACACACCAATTATTTTATGCTTTGGGTAAACAAAATCAAACTGATAGTTTTTAAAGGGCACTTTATCCTATCTTTTTGTAACATCCTCAAATGTTTGCCTTGAGATCAAATTGAATATATTTTTTGTGATTTCTGCCCTTTTAATAGGCCTTTAATTTACATTAAAAGCATCATGTAAGTGACAACTTTTATTTTCTGTAACGGACCTAGTTAAACCTAGCACATAATGTCTGGGAAAGAAGGTAAGGTGATTATACCTTCATCAATTTCCAGAAGAGTAATCATAAACTCTGTTCTCAAAATAAAATGAATGAAAAATAATTTGCTAAAATATTACTTTGTGTAATTAAACATTTAAAGCTAAATGCAAATGTTAAATTCAGAACTGTTATTCTGACTTGTATTTGTTATGCTGAAGTGAATTGTGGAAGGACTCAAAAACTTGACTGATACTGCCTTCTGAGTGGCTAATATTTGCTGGACTAGTGAGGAAAATTTAATTTGAAAGGAATGCTTTTCTTGAGAATACTTCTTTGAAATGGTGTCTTTCTTTCTGCCATGTCTTTCAAAATCGTATTCATAATTCCTATAAATTTCTTGGGTTTTAAATAGTCATTTCCTGTATAATTAATATTTGTCATGTTATCTGTAGTCTGTGATTTTTTCCTTGAGCTGGCTGGTCCTGGTGTGTCTGCCCAGTGTGTACTGGATCTAGTTCTGTCCATCAGTGATCACTGCTAGAAACAGTGTGGGACTGGTTCTCATCTTGGTGGATGTTGATGGAGCGTTTGACTCTGGAACGTATAGGAAACTATTTCCTTATTTATGTAGTGTGGAGATTAGGATTTAAATACAATAAAAATGCTTACACAGAGGATGTGATGGAAGCAGTGGTACTGGGAGGGGAGCTAAGTTTGTAGTTGTAGGGGTTTTGGGGAGGTGGTCCTGGAGCACATTTTTGGGCTTAAAATTAATGTTTAATGGTTTCTTTAAATATGTTAACTGGGGAAGTTTGCTGATATTAAAGCTAATTTGTCTAGCAGAGCATCTGACAGAGGATTGAGTGAGTCTAAGGATGACAGAAGGGTGGTTGATGGTAAATAGTTTGCAATGCAAAGGTGTTAATACACAGTGGAAGAGGAGGAGGAAGGCATGAGACTTTACTGTTATGAGATAGTATGTCTGCATAAAAGACACATGAATCTGGAAGGATCAGATAGATATTGTGTGTAGTGAGTGGAAGTAGGTGCTGGCAAAATTGTATACACACTGTGAACACTGGAAGTTGTCAAGGAAGAAGACCTTGAGAAAGGATGTCCTAAACTCTGGGATATGGTGAGCCTGGTCATCTCCTGGGGGGAAATGCTTGGAGTTTGACCAAGTATAACCACACTAAGGAGAATAGATACCACTGCTGCTAGTATCAATGAATAAAGGCTGGAGAAGGAAAATTATTATTTCAGCTGAATGTCAATAGTGATGCAAAGTGCATGGGTGTAAACTGGCTATTACCAAGTTCAGACCAAATATTTGAAATAATTTTACATCATGCAATGGATGAGAGCCTGAGTGTAATCTATAAAATTACTTGTTACGGTGTTTGGGCACAGCACTTGTGACACAGGAGGTCACTTTTCAGTTGTTTCTTCTTAGGTGGGAGAAATGTTGCTGACATTTCAAGCAGAGGTAAAATTCCTCAAGTTTTTCTTTAATTACAGAACTAATCAAATCAGCTTTCTTGTGTTTTGTGGGGCTTACTGGCAGCTTCACTACTTTTTGCTACACTTCTTAATACTGGGAGTGCAACTTCAGTAGCTGCCTGTCATCTTTATAAATATAATAATTGTCATGCAATGCAGTTGAAAATTCAAAGGAGTTGTCAATCTGTTTATGTAGCACTTTGAGAAGAATTGTATCTAGAATTCAGATAATTTATCTGAAATTCTGTAAACAGAAACAGAGGTCTGTCTGCAGTATATTCCTCTTATATTCCTACTGTTTTTAATCCATTCAAAGCTTACATTAGGACTGTACCACCTGAATGATGGGAATAAGCTCCACATAGGTGAGTTATGGTTTATTCAGCTGTACTCAATTTTGGAGTATAAAACAGGGCAAGTGGATAGCAATCCTTGTCCAGAAAACTTCCCATGCTTTCCATGTCTCTGATTGTTGAAGTTAGGGAACCCCAGGCAATTTTTTGCAGCCATGTAAATTACTGGTGTCCACAGTGTCCTTGTATTTAACAACAAGGGATTCCTTTTGGTTTTGAACTCCTGATGATCAATTTTCTTTTCTACTTCCTCATATAAGAAGCATCAAGACACCACTGCTTGTTTGGGAATTTCCCCCCTTGGGGTTTTTGCACATTCATCATAGTCCTGCCCTGCACTTTTGTCTCATTTTCTCTTTTCTTGGAAGGGTTAACTCTGGAAACTCAAACAGTGTAGCCCTCTTAGCGCACACATGTATGAACTAGGTGTGAAGTGGGTCTGCCTATATTGCCATGTATTCTTTGCTGTAATCCAGTAGTACAGCCCTCAGCTTCCTGTGTTCGTCCAGAACTACTGCAACGGAACTGTGCTTTTAAGTCACCTAATCTTCTGCAGTCCCGTGATGGAGAATATGTAAGTTTCTGACTTCAGTGAGAGAAGTTTTGGATTTTCACCCATGCTGATTATGGCATGACCAGCTGAGGCTGTTTCACGCATATTTCCTCTCTCTATTTACATAGTCTCTTTAATGCCATGTATATGCTGGGTTTGGAAATCAGCTTTTTCGGGAGCATTTGAATTCTGAACACTGTGCAATATTTTTTTCTCTAGGTATGAAGCATTTGTTTCCAGTGATTTAAAGGAAATGCAAAGTGTGCTGAATACATAACTGGAGAAAAACCAATTAAGAATTAAGAACTTCCCTTGTGCGCAGTTTACATTTATGCATTTTATAGATGACTTAATGTTAGTCTGGGGCCATTGAGCATAGTCAGACGTTTTTGTGAACTCGGGATATAGTAGCATATTTTCAATAAAATCAAATGCACTCAAAGTACCTGTTGGCATAAGAATTTTCTCATATATAGTCTGGTTAAATATTAATGCAAAGACTTTTGCTATTGCACATTTTTGCACATAGTTTTTAAATTTGGTATTACACTTTTTTTGCATAATTTAAATGTAGAAATCTGAACATCATGCTAGCTAAGTAAATTGTCATGTTTTACTGAAAGTGACCTGCACCGTGTATTCTTAGGACTGTGTGCCAGCAGCTATCTGTTCAATATTTAAATAAAAGAATTGCATTTTTGGATTGGAAAGCATGACAAAAATTGAACTCCCCTGAGAGGTTCTGTTCATTGCAGTGCACTAATTACATATAATCTTTAATATGTGCTGGGACAATAGCAGCATAATGTTTCCCTCCGCTAGTAGATTGGTCAAGGAATGTTAGAAATGTCTTTTGGACCTACTTTCTTTTTAATTTAATTCAGTATCTTGTTGGCCAAAAAAAGAAAAGCTGTGTGGCTCTATTTTTGTGTGTGCATTTAAAGAAATAACATTTAAAGACATCCTGTGTGTCACAGTGGTGGTCTTTATAATGGGTAGTTGTATATGATGATGATGAATTTTTCAGCTCAAGTGAGTACTTTAGTCAAAGATTTGTTCTTAAAGCTACCAGATCATATCTCAGTTTAGAAGTGCCACTGTATCAGTTAATACAGTAAACTTAATACATCAGCACAGAAGAAATGAGATTTCACAAGTGCTTTTATATCTCTCTATATAAATGTAAATGAATTTACTGTATCAGGGTATTTCTGACAGCTGAGTCAGAGCTGAATTCAAAGAGACAATTTAAATACACAATATAATCCCTTTATTTTAACTTTCACTTAAATAAGTAGTTTTTTGTATACTGACTCAGAATTATTTTCTGAGTTTCTACTCTTCAAGTGAGTCCCTTTGGTGTAGCAGCTCCCAAAGAAGAAAACCTTTTTTTGCTCCGAGCACAGTAACCACTTAGATCAACTGAAGTGCTCCTTTGTGGATAATACTTGGCTTGCTTTATTGTCCACAGCTTGTGAACACATCTTAAATACTGAGGGAGTATGTGTACACTTTTCTGTTCAAGGATAATTCAAGCTAAGAAGCATGTGGGTACATTCAGTTTTCTTCAACTGCACCTTGAGATTTTCATAAATTTTCTGACTTAGTAATTTTCAATAGGGACAGCAACCTTTCATGCTCTTGTCATTTGACTTATGGATTCACCACTTCTTAAAATCATGTAGCACAAATGAAAGTAAATCAAATAGTGGATTAAATCTAATAATTTCTCTGCCTTGTAATATCTTACAGACCTTCAATTTATTTCAAAAGAGGTCTGTCCCTCTTCAGAAATATCCTTCCTATGCTGTTGACTATGAAAGAGAGGCATTTTGACTACTTCTTTTGGGCCTTTTTCTTTTCTTTTTCTCACTGTTAGAGAACAGAGTAATAAAGATCTATTATTGGTGATGTTTCTGTGATTTTATTTTGGGGCAAAAGTGCACTGTTTGCCATTTGGAAGCATCCTTGCAGAAGCTTTTGAATTTTTAAGCCAAGCAATTAAAGTTTAGGAGTTACTCCAGGTATCTAATTAGGATTCAGTGTTTTTTTAGTAAATTTTATCTGAAGATAAAAGCTGATTTACAACCTATATTAAACTAAAAGATGTCATAGTTAATCACAGCTACTGTCTGCTGCATTTCTTTTAAAATTTCCATTAAAAGGATGCATTCTGTGCGTGAATGGCAGTTGTTTACAAAGTATGACTTTAGAAACTCAATTAATTTATGTTCTTTAATTTTAGATCTGAATAAAAAGCCAAGCTATCTGTTTTAAATCACAATTATGCATGATTTATTTCTGATTATAGTAAAAAGGTGTTGAATATTAAAAGACTGGAAAATAAAGAATCATATTGTTTCTTTATTCTTAATTATTTGTGAGCTATTTCTCACCCAGTGATAATTTCTTTGTCTCCTGGGATGTTTATTTTTTCCTCTGTCAGGGACGTTGGCAAAAAGCAAACATGCTTTGTTGTGCTGGGGAAAAAATATTCAGCTCTTAATATTTTATCAATTCCATTGGGCCAAAGGTGCTGGCAGTAACCAGTCACCGGTCCTCAGAGTCTTGTCTTCATCCTTGTCATATGGGAACATTATAAATTATGTATAACTTTAGATGCTAGTCAATAAATATCTAATATGTGATAGGTATTTTTGACTGAAATTACTTCTTCTCCTGAACAATTAATTAAGCTGTATTTTTTAGATTTATGATGCGACTCTTTTACAATATCAAGGAATATCTGGGCGCATTTTGAATGTCCGACCTGCACACGAATCACAGCTTATTTTTTTTATTTCTGAATGCTGGAGAACTTTTTCATTCATCCTTGACCAGAGTAACATTTCCCAGTTTTGTTTTGCAGAGTTTTGTATGTTGTATTATCATCTTACCTTTTCCAGATATATCCATACTTGGAATTTTTTAGACAGTATCAGTATTGACCTTTTTTGTCTGTAGGGAAATGAGGTTTTACATCTGCTTTCTTCCTGTAGACTTGCAGATTGCTGTACTTGGGAAAATGCGTATAACAATCTATCTGTTGTTTTTTCTTTCAAACAATGTAGTGTCTTTATGGCTCTGGAGAAGACATTTGATGACTTGGAAAAGGAGTAGTCATGCAGCTGTCAAAAAACTTATTTTCCTGTTTTACTAGCACCTGGAGAAAAGTGTGCTACTTGTAATACACAGATGGAATATCTGCTGACATTGCCTGTGCTTCATGGATTGTCAGGGCTCAGTTCTTTCACACAGAAAAACACATTTGTCTTGAAAAATGGTGTGTTTCTGTGTGCACATTCATGGTCTCTACTGTTGTTATCTTCCAGGCCTGGGAGCCAATAGGATTCTGTTTCAACTTGAAAGTTAAACTTCTTAAAGACAAAAGCTTACTTCAAAGCTATAATTAATTTTTTATTTATTGCATAGACTATTGTGTACTACATCATACAATACTTTATCCAAGGTTGAAGTCTCCTACTTGCAGTCCTGCTGAATGGTGCTTCAACCTATGGATGGCTGTACAATGTGGCCCAAAGGAATTTTGGAGAACTGAAGTGATGTGCTGTGAATATTTCTTATGTTTATTTACTACTGGCAGTGCTTCTCTTACATTGCATGTTATTTTAACTGCTTAGGTTTACTGAATTCTCAGGTGTCAGGGGTTTTTATTGTGCAAGGTTCAGCTTATTTAAAGGACTGCTGAAGAGTTTCAATGTTCTGTTCCGTTCTTTAGCTGTACTGAATGCTGAGGAGTTTGAAATTCTCCTTACCATTATGAAAGGTGGCACATAGCTTGCTTTTAGACAATGTTGCTTTGTTACGCTCTTGATTGATGTTCCTTATCTGGTATAATTCAGCTGTTTGTCTGGTTTCCTTCAAATAACACCTTCACAGATTTCCTCAACAGCAATGCTGGAATGCTTAACAGAAGTAGAGGTCAGGTTTAAAATGTAAAATCAAAAAATTCTAAAATATTGCTCTTTCTTTGGTGTGATACTACAGAGAAGAAGTTACATTAAATGTAGTTTAGAAAGAGAAGAAAGAGGGGTATTTCTTGCACATCCTAATAAATAGACTTTTGTCCTTTTTAGGAACAAACCTTGGCTCTGAGGAAAGAAGGGATAGGTGTTGTGTTAGATTCTGAACTGCCTCATCTCATTGGCATTGATGATGATCTTCTCAGTACTGGTATCATCTTGTACCACTTGAAGGTAAATACACATCTGTGTTTCCATAGCCTTTATATGCCTTATGATTTTTTCAGTAGAAAAATTATAGTATTGATTTGCTATCTCATTACGTTCCTATGGTAAGAAAAGCTCTTTATGCTGCTCTGCTGCTGCAAGAAAAGCTCTTAAGAGGTTGCAAGTGATGAAATTAAAATATCTGTTTAGGTTTATCCTGAGAATCATCTGGTTAACCAGAGATAGGTGTTTCATATTTTTATCTATGTGTATTGGTTTGTCATTCATGTAATTATAAAGCTTGACCTTTAAAATCCAAATCTAGATTGTCTCAAAACTGCAAAGGTGGTTCTGCACTGGACAGTTGAAACTTGAATTTGCTGATAATACTGTGGAATAAAGACTGTGAAAGCATTCTGAAAATGCTGTGTGATTCCTTTTTTTCATGTATATTTAAATATGTATTTTGTTCAGGTTACCCTGAGAGAGTGGAAGGATAAATTATATTATTGTGGGGAAGATAGCGAGATTCCAACTGGAAATAATGTGTGTTTCTCTCTTAATTAGGAGGGCCAAACATATGTTGGCAGAGAAGATGCTATGACAGAACAGGATATTGGTATGGAATTTGGCATTTTTATATTCTTTCTTCTTCCAGTATCCTAATACATGAACTAAGCTTCATATGGTTTTTTCCCCTTTTCAGTTAGTTGTTCTGTGTTTTGTGTATTTTAATTTTTGGAAAATCTGAAAGTTGAATTGCATGGAGTTCACTTTAAAGAGCATGACTTCTAGCATAGCTTGTGGGCTTTAATTATATTCATATACTCGTTACTAATTTATTTCTTGCTTCTCTTGAAATAGCACCTGTAAAAATACTATTCTTTTTCATATAGCACCTGTCACAGTTACTGTAAAATCATTCTCTTAGCTTTTGTATAATGACAGCATTGTTATACTATTATATCTAAGATAGTCTTGGGACTTCAGATTTGAGTTTAAAAAAATTCTGAATGTTGGTAGAAATCTACGGATTTTCCTATTGATTTCTTACCAAAGCAACTAACTGCTAGATCTCGACTGTCCTATCACATAAGTTTTACATAAGTTCCTGGAAGGCAGTTCATTAAGTAAACTGCATCCTTTAATTCTTGGGTGAGAATCTGAGTGTCAAATAACTTAGTTTGGTGTATTTTCATGGTTCAAAAGTTGTCTGGATTTAATTTATTATAATAAATTCCATGAAACTACCAAACTTGATGCTTTGGATTTTTAAGCAATAGACATAATCATACATTATTGGAAGAAAAAATAGAAAGTAGCATAACTGATTGATAGAAGCCCTGAATGTCACAGGATGTAAGAACTTTAGGCTTCCTTTTGTCTACAATGGCATATTATATCCTGTCTTTTCAGATTTAAGCATGTTTGCCTTAAGGTCTACAAGTTTTCATTATTTCCTGGTAAAACTGGTCAAAGAATCTCTCTCTACAAATATGTGAATTATACTTTTCTGTTTTTTATTGGAAAGAAAGGAGCATTTGCTAATCACGCATCAAAGCACAGGAATAAAGAGCATTACACCAAAAAAAATGCAAAACCAACCCAGCACACTACTTTCCACTAGAATAAAACAGTAAATATTTAAGTCATGCAGGACGTGATAAAGGAAGGAAGAAAACATTGTCCAGAATAAAGAGAAAATATACTCTCAGATATGTAGTGCAATGTGTCTTAATAAATTATTATTAGCATGTTGATCTTACTGGTTGTGAGGAGTCTAATTATGTTATCTTACTTCTTTGTGTTTAGTTCTTCATGGCCTTGATCTGGAAAGTGAGCATTGCATCTTTGAGAATCTCAGTGGAACTGTGAACCTCATCCCACTGAATGGAGCGCAGTGTTCTGTGAATGGTATTCAGATTACAGAACCCACACACCTCAACCAAGGTATTACCTAGCTTAATGTCATTTTTCAGGCACAGCCTCTTCGCTTCTTCCTGGCAACCGCACTGAAAAATATTTATGTGTATATAAAGGGGTTACTGTTTAATTAGTTTTAATTTCATGTCTTCTCAACTACAATCCAAAACCACCAGGAAAACCCCATGGTGTTTTTATTGTCAAAGAATTGCCATGTGGTGAAAAGACAATTCTTTATTAATTTCAACCACTTCTGTCTTGGTTTGAAAGACAGGTGTCTGCCAAGGGTGGGAACCTCCCTTGGAATGGAGAATATGACTCCCTTCTCTCGGAATTATTATAAACTGAAATTAAGGGGCTTTCAGGCAAAGATATGGGAAAGAGAATAACAATTCTTTACCATGTAGGGATAACAAGGCAAATGAACAACAACACCGGCAGCAACAACAAACAAAACTGGAAACCCAGTGACAGCCTTCTTGGCCGCAGGCGGTTTCCCTTTCGGTGCAGTTCCACTCACAGCCGGCAGGGGCGCTGGTGGCTCCTGGCTGGGCAGGGCGGGTGCGATGATTCCCCTGCGCCTGCAGGTGGCGCTGTGTCACGAATTCAATTGTGTCTCTCTCACATGGTGATGGCGGGCAGGCTGGACGGCAAAAATGGGCTGCAGCAGGAACCTCAGAGAAGGGACTGGAATGGCAGGGTGGGCTTACCTGGGGTGGCAAGCAAGAGGTAGCAGAAACTCTGCAGCTGTAGCAGGGGTCACAGGGTGTCCCGGCAGGCAGAGGGTGTGGGTTAGAGTGCAGTGAAAAAGCCCAGGGCAGCGGCAGAAAGCAGCGGAGCTGGGCAGTGGCAGCTGAGCTCCTCTGCAGCAGCTGCCGCACACAGCCAGGGAGATGTGCCCTCTGGGAGGGGGTTGGGGTCCCGGTCTTTTCCCCTGAGGCACCCAAACAGATGGCAAGGGTCCTTTTCCAGTGAGGCAGGGTGCCAGTAAGATCCCAGTTCAATGGCTGCTCTCATGAGCAAAGGCTTAGCCATGGCAGGAGAAATAGGGCAGGGCTGGGCTCTGGCAGCTGCAGCGAATCCCCCCCACAAGCAGCAGCTCTACCGTTCTCCTCTGAAACCAAGAGAGCTAGGAGATGTGCCCAGCCCCCTTTTCCCCAGCCCAGTTCTCCTGGTATCTCTGCCCTTCCAAGAGAAACCCTCAGATAAGAGAAGTGCAGCCAGGTGCCCTCCTCCCCTGAGCTGTGGCCACTTCTTTAGTCTCTCTTAAGTACCAGTCGTTATTGTTTCTTAGCAACAAAATGGGAGAAAATTCCCTAAGAGAAGGAAATCAAAAAAAGAAAAAAGCCTGAACACAAACAACTTCAATAATCTTGGTTATGGTTTGATAGTTACCCTTTGATTCTGTTCATTTTTACACAATGCAAACTCCATGCCAGATTGCTGTAATGTTAAGAAAAAGAGTATAGATCTCTACAGGACTAAAATAATGTCAGAGGCACCCCTGTCCCTCTCCCCAAGTTTCAGCTTGTTCCTACTTAATACTATCGCCAAATGCTTTTGTACAGCAGGAGATTGAGCTGGAGAATCTGTTTGCTGCAGTTTTAGGAAATGACAAGAAGGGAGAGGCTAACCCTTAGGGAGGAAGTTGAGAGAATTACAATTTTAATATAAAAGCTTTAAAATCTGGAAATTAAAAAGCAGCCAGGACAGCTGGGAACAAAGATATATGGTGTTGGCCTGGAAAGGACTGAGTGCCAAGTGAGCTGGTGAGTGCTGCAGCAGAGCTTCATGATGTTTTATCTTCCAGGAGCACCTAGAATATCTTCCCATTTAGCAAGGAGCTGAAAAAGACCTGTTTAGGAGTGAGGCTGTGACACAGCTCAGCTGCTGAAAAACCATCTCACTTTACTCTAAGAGCTTCTTTTCAGGGAAGTAAGCTTAGCCTAACAAAGGAAGAATGCAGTGTTAAACAAGGGGAGTCTTGCATCCTTTCTGAAATCCATCAAATGCTTCTAAAGGCTGCCTGCAGAAATCGAGGAGTTTTGGTGTAGAGAGGTGACATTGGCATTTTTTGTTAGAGTGCCTATTTCTTCATGCAAAATGAGAGGCATATGTGCTTGTTTCTATTACAGATAGGGGTGGAAAAGAAAAAAGCCCAGCCCCTTTGGTCTTAGGTTTGAGTAAATCTCATGCATAAATTATTAACAACATTGATATTAATAGCAAATAACACTGTAAACAATAAAAATTGAGTTGTGATGAATCATCTTTATTTTATCCTGCTGCATTTTGAAAGCAGAAAATGTTCAGTGTGCCTCAGAAGAAAGTAGGAGTTTGGATGCTATATCCCTCTTTCAGATGCATATTGATGAGTGGGAAAGACTCCACTACTAGAATAAGTAGTAAAGTAGGTATGTTTATTCCAGCACTGGGATGCATGGGGGATAATTCCTCCAAAGTCATGCGTGCCGATAGCTGCATTCAGCTTGGTATATATAGGGTTATAAGTTCCATATTCATTGAGTTTCCCAATACACCTATACATATTCATTGCCTAGCCCCTCCTAGCCTCGCTTTGTATTACAATGAGCCCAGAAGTAATTTACATCCACATTGCGCTTGCGCAGTGTTGTCTGGTGGTCATGGGCAGAGGTCTCTGAGATGAAATAAGAGTCTTCCTCAGATGAAGT
Organism: Coloeus monedula; assembly: GCF_965178545.1. Taxonomy (NCBI): domain Eukaryota; kingdom Metazoa; phylum Chordata; class Aves; order Passeriformes; family Corvidae; genus Coloeus; species Coloeus monedula. The sequence continues at coordinate 8,266,929 of NC_138782.1, read as the reverse complement.
AAGGAGTCTTCCTCATCCTGAACTTTTCACCTTTCCTCCCTGCGCATGCTCTTTAAGCCCCTGAGCTAAATCCAAACTTCAAGACTGGTTTGAGTTAGTTTTAGGTTAAAAACAGGATCTTTGGTCAAGATTCCTTCGCCTTATCAATAATCTCATATCTTCTCATCCTGCTTTGGTGGGCACAATGAGTGTTGGGCAAGTGGTATGCATTGCTTCTAACAAATGAATTCTTAGTAACCTCTAATGAGTTCTTTAACCTCTGCTTACCCATCCCCCTGATTCAATATTACAACTTGATTTTTGTGCTTCTTAAAGTGGAAACATGACTTTTTTCCCTCACAAAATTTTTTAGACAGAAATTTGCAACTCAAAGGAGAAAGGGTTGTCTAGGGTTGCTAAATTGTAAAAAACAGCTGCATAAGCTGACCTTTCGTGTGTGCAAGGAGACTGAGTCTGAGAGGAAGGTAGCAACTGTGACATTAGGTGTGCACAACTGATGAAATCAGCAGTTTAAGGACTCATGTGCAATCCATTTATCCCAGCTGTGTTAGCATTTAGTCTCACAGCACAAAGAGCCAGTGTCCTTAAATACCTGCTTTTAGGTGACACTGATTAACTGCTGATACATTTAAATGTTTCCATTCATCATTAATAGCTGTTCATTTGACAATGTGTTAAAATTTTAGACCATCATGGAGTTTAAAAAAAATAAGAGGCATGGTAATTAATTGCCACTTCCTTCTATGGATTTCTTCCATCATTTGCAAATTCTGTCTAATGTGGTGTTTTTGTTAATGTAACTGAATTAACAATATTTTTTTACTCATAAGAACATATGGAAGGATTTCTAAAGGTAACTGAGTTATATTCGCAATTAAAGTTTGTCATTTACCTTAAATATATCCTCACCTTAGAACAAGTTTTTGGGGTTTTGGGCCAAACGGTCAACCTTAATGTACTTAAAACAGAAACCTAGGAGTTATTCAAATGACCCAACATTTAGGATGAACTCTCATGTGCTTCCTGTTAAGTTTCTCTCTCCTGTCTTCCTTGAAATTTATGAAGTTAGGGACACACATCTATAACTATTAATTCTGAAAATTTAATTAATTTATTTAAGTTGCTTCCACCTAGTGAAGTGGCCACAAATGTTTAGAATTAATTATTTTTATCTTCACTTGAAAGTGACTGAAGGAATTTCATAGAGATTTATGAAATCTATTTTTGAGATTAGACTGAGGTAAACTGCAAATGTGATCCGAAATTGAGGTGTTGTGTAGACAGCAATAAGTGCCTGTAGTGCTTTTTGCCATTTATTTGCTAAGACTGGATAACCTAATTTGAGTTGATATTCCTAATGTTGGGAAAATTAATCCATGAACACCAGCGGTTTATGTCCAAAAAGGAGACAGAGGAGTCCTGTTACTGTATTCAAATAAAGGCAGAGGCCATGAGACATTCTCCTGGGGTCTCTAAAATTGTTAGAGGATGCAGCCCACTTTTTATCCTAATTTCCCAACTTCATTTACCTCTCTTTCCCCATTGACTGAGGTACTTGAGAGGTACAGACTTCCTGAAATGCTTAATACAGACCCCCTTCTAATGTATACCTCCCCCCGCCTTTTTATTTTCCTATGGAATTTATGGTTCTTTCCATTGCTTCTTTATCTCTCAGTATCTATCTTTACCTATCAGCAAACCCACAGTTTGTTTGTAAAGACAAATCTCTCTCATTCCTTTCAATCCCTCCTCTTTTAGTTTCTCAATAATTGTCTTTACAAATTTTAGTTATCATTGGCTTACTTTTCTGTTCTTGGGTCTTTTTTTTTGTTTTGTTTTGCAGTTACTTGCAGTGACATCATATTCTGTCCTTTTGTAGCCATTTCCGGATCAGTAGGCATGGCTACTGCCTGCATCCCCTTGATCACGTTGAATAAGTTGCACTAAGCAAGGGATCATGCGTGGTTGTTCCGGTTTGGCCAAATTTAGAAATATATACTCTGAGAGAAGGTACAACCACCCCTCCCCCCACCAGGTTTGGGAAAAAATAAATTTTCCTCAAAGGAAAGTGAAAGAGATAAAAACTATTTATTTAACAAACACACAGGAAAATGATAATAATGCTAAATAATAAAATCTCTCGCTGTGGAGGAAAAACCTGGGAAAGTTTAAGTGTCAGAGTCCTCCCTTTGGTCTCCTTGGATCTGGGGCTTGGGCCAGGGCCAGGCCCTTTGTGCCCAGTGGAAAGTCCTCCTGATGTGCTCTGATGTCGAAGCAATCAAGCAGTCCAGTAGAAAAGGGAGAAAATCCAAAATTCCAGGGAAGGAAAAATTCAACTCTCAGTCTCTCTTTGGAGAAAAAGCAGCTGAACCACTGGCCAAAAAACTGTCCTTGGGAAACCAGCAAGCCAGGTCCTTCTTCCCTCCCCTGCCACAGCTGGGAAAACCAATTGCTATCTGTGTGTGACCTTGAACAAGCTGCAAACTGCTTTGAAAAAGTTTTGCTCAGTTTTTCCTTCCCCCTCTCAGGCTCAGTTTAGAGGCATAGAAAGGCACAGAAATTAATTTCTGGGCATAGGCAGTGATATGGGATACATATCATAAAGTCACCCCAAGACAATGGTAAAAAGATTAGGGTTCCTGTGATGCCTTTTCTTGGTCTTAAAATCAAGAGTCATACACGGTTAGAAGGGGAAAAGGGATTTTACCTTGGTATTTATTTTAAGGATCATATGCATTGAAATGCACCCTGCAAAAAATGCCGCCCCCAAAAGATGGGGTATAACATTATAGGTTTTACTAATTAGCATATCTATCAAAGATTCCCCAATGAGAGGCTCAAGTGAGCCCCCCTCCCCAAGGAGCCTTCCCCCTGGATGGTTCTATCTTAGTTTACAGAATGTGTTCTGGAGAGGACCTTGGGGTCTGGGGTGCACTGATCCCTAGCTAGGAAGCTTCTAAAATGTTTAGTCTCTTAGCTTAACAAACAAGTCCAAGAATGTAGAAAAAAAGCACTAAGAATACAGAAGTTGTAAAAAACGTATAACGGGTATAAAAGAAAAGGCAAAAAATCTTCATGGCATCATCTACAGCACATAAGAGGAAAAAAAAGCATTTGTTTAACCCATAGTCCACCAGGTAACCACAAAAATGTGTCTCATTCCCATCCTTTCTATGTTTGGACCAGTACATGATTTTTTGTTATTTGTTTCACCACTTTTCCATTGTCATCTATTTGTAAACAGCAGTTTGAGTCATTTAATTTTCCACACACTCCCCCTTCTTCTGCTAATTGATAAACACAAAGTCCAGTCACAAACACTTTTTCCCACTTATACACTTCCTATTCTCTTTAGACAATAAATGCCTCTTTCAGAAGAATGAAGTCGCCATGGACTTTCTTCTTCACCCCAAAATCCCATTCTGTTATGGACCTCACTCAGGGTGCTGATTCACCATTTAGGCTCAACTGGGCTGGCCACCCATGACCAGTCTTCAGATCCTCCTGGCCCTTCACAGACCCAACAATTGCTAAGGTTAAAGGTTTTTGCTACTTCTTCTCCTAAGATTAAAAAATTATTCTCCCACCTCTGGCCCAAACCTAACTGACAATATAAAGGTAAGATTATTAAGAGAAATGTTCTAATGATGTAATCTCCTAACCTAATTTTTCACTTTCACGTTGTCTCTGAATTGTGCCAAAACCGGACCAGGGGAGTCTTCAGAGACAGAGTCAGAGAAGTGGGTATTTGCTTTATTCAGCACGCTGGGTGTGTGGGGATCGCTCCTCCAAACACACACACCGGTGCTTCCTACAACACAGTATTATGGGTTAAATTATGAATATTCATCACATTCCTTGGGACAGGCGCGGTTATACAAATTATTTCTCGGAAGTCATTAATATCATTAGCATAAGGGTCACACATGTGCTGTGTGTCCTGGTGGTTGTGCTGAGGAAGGCCTCTCCTCTTCCTTGGGAGTCTTTCTGATTGTAGCGGGTTGAGTTCGAAACCGGGCAGAAACACCAATTAAATGTAGTGGTTTTGGTTCAAAATATTCATTACTTACTTGTTTTCCTTCTGTGAGATAAAGAATTAGGAGAAAAGCAAAACAGGCACAAACCTTAAACAGTTGCAGTACAATGAAAGAGTTTTATTACTAATAGAATTAAAAGTAAAGAGACAATAACAAAACAAAATTAAAGCAAATCCCCCCCCCCCCCTCCAGCCAGCACTTCTCTCCTTTTACCTAGCTCACACAAGGGATAACAGAACATGCGATGTTAGTCAGTGTTCCAGTTCTTGAAAAGTCTCTCTCTTACGCTTAAGGGAAAAAAGGGTTTTTCCTTCAGTTGCACGTGGTTCCCAAACTGCCACCAACAGCAGATCCGCCCGGAAACAAACAATCTGCTGTGTGTAGAACATCTCTCCCATGAAAAATCTCACAGTTCCTTCACACTGCAAAACATGGGCCATCACAGGGGGTTATTCATCTTTTTAAGGATAAGTTCTTTTGGCCTGCACACAAAGGCTCTTCTTCGCCACAAGTCTCTAACAGCCTCTTACTACTATATAGCCTGGCATTGGCATTCTTCACAATCTTCACAGGCACACGAAGATACTCCATCCCCCCATGTTCTTCAAATGGATTAAAGAGACAAACAGTTTGTGGTATTACAATTTCTTACCACGGCATGCAAGAAGGTTTCTTTTAAGCTGCCCGCCAGAATCGTGGCACCGCCCTCTTTTCTCCCAGTCGCCATGCTCAGCTCCGTCCCATGTGACTCACTTCTCTTTCTCTCTGACTGACACCGCCATGCTGAAGAGTGTTCTTGTTCAGCCTTTACGGTGGGGAAAGCCTCGCTCCCTTTGTGCTGCTGGCTGCGTGGTGTCTTCTTCAGTTCAGCACGAAGTGTGCTGGCTGCAGACAGGAGGCTCTGCCGGCTCCCGTTGACTCCGCCGGCCCCGCGTGGAGAGGAGAGGGACCCGCCGGTCCCCAGAAGCCGCGCTGGATGGGTTTAGCTGTGAGCAGTCCGTGGCTGGTTTTAGCTGCCTGCGGCTCTGGGACAGTCCCCCCCAGCCACCCAGGGTCCGTGCCACAGCGTTGGGAAAGGGGGAAGGGGGCAGTGGCCCCGGCCCGGCCCGGCGGGGCCGGGAGGCTCCGGAGCCCCCCACCTCCCAGCAGGCGAGCTCCGACAAAAGGGGAAGTCCCGCCTTTCTGTGCGGTTTAAATATGTAAATTGTGAGAAGCGTAATTGGTCTCAAAGACTGTCCATCAACTCAGGGTCAACCCAATACACTGATGAAGACCAGTAGTCTTCCTCACAGTGCACTTTTCACCTTTCTCCCTGGGCATGCGTAGTCCTTTGAGGAGTGATGCAGCAGTCTCTGAGATAATCCTTGTCCCCTCTATCTTGACAAGATTAGGGTGAATTCAGTTTCTCAGGTTTTGTAGTTAACGTCTGCTGTCTGAACTAACATTTGCTGTCTCCCAATAGTTAACTTGTGCTTACATGAGTTAGCTATTGACTGCCCCTTCCTCATCTCCCGCACAACGTGTGGTGAGTGAGGGCACAGAAACAGCTTAACATAAAGAAAACAATGACAGTGAAGATTAGCCCCCAATGACTGGAGATTTGAAAGGAGGGATGCCCTTACAGACTGTTCCAGCAGGCAGTCTCTGGGCAGGTACGTGGGGCTTCCCCCGATGTCGATGCACTGGCTGCTGCTCCAGTTCACTCCTGTGTAGTGTCAGTCGTGGCCTCTCCTTCTTTTCCTCCAGCTGAGATGTCCAAATCTCTGGGGCCTCAGGCCTTGACCTGTGTAGGATGGGTCCCCCCGTGTTCAGCTGTTTTGGCAGCTGTTTCTGTGGTCAGTAACACTTGGAAAGGTCCATGCCATTTCTCCACCAGTGGTGCTTCTTTCCACTCCTTAACTAGGACCCAATCTCCTGGTTGGATGTTATGAATAGCAAGGTCCAAAGGCAGGGTCTGTGCCAGTTGAGCTTCCTGTCAATGAGATCTCACAAAAGACAGTTTCTGGGCCACATACTGGTTTAAATATGCATACCCCCCCACTAGGTTGAGAATTACAAGGATAAGGAATTCCAAACATCAGTTCAAAGGGAGATAATTGAATGTCTCCCCTGGGTCTGGCCCTTATTCTTCCTAAAGCCAGTGGTAAGAGCCGTACCCATGGCATCTTGTTTTCTATCACCATCTTCAAAAGGTGTTTCTGTATTTCTCCATTCATCCTTTCAACCTGGCCCGAACTCTGGGGGAGCCAGGGGATATGGAGGTTCCATTGTGTTCCTAAAGCAGCCATAACCCCTTGAAGAATTTTTCCTGTAGAATGAGTTCCTCTATCTGAGTCTATTGGTTCCACAATCCTGTATCTTGGAATATTTGTTCCAAAAATACTTTAATAACTGATCCTGTAGTTGCTGAAACAGCTGGAAATGCTTCTGGCCACCCTGTTAACTGACATACTATTACCGGAAGATATTTAAACTGCCACTCAGACATTTTGGTAAAATCCACCTGGCATCCTTGGAAGGGACATACAGCCAGGGGCTTCCCTCCCCTGGCAATTTTCTTTGTAACCCTGTTAATGGTTTTAGCACAAATCAAACAACCTTCAAGAGCTCACTTTGCCAGAGTAAAAAGACCCACAGCAGCATACATTTTGAGGAAGGCTTCTGCCAGTCCTCGGGTGCCCCAATGACTCCCTTTGTGAAGTTGTTTTAATAACTGTAGGGCCAGAGCTTTTAGTATCCACTGCTTACCATACCTTGTAAACCAATTATCCCCTGTTTCCTCTGCCCCACTCTGTTTTAATTATCTCAAGTTCCTCTGGTGAAGAGACAGTTTCTCTGGCAGCGGTGCAGTTACTGGGAGTAAGGGGAGGATCTTAGAGATTTCTGGCAACAGTGCAGCTTTCCAAGCCTCTTCATCAGCCAGTCGGTTACCTATTGCCTCCTCTGAGCACCCTGCCTGATCTCCCCTGGCGTGTATAATTGCCGCCCTTTTTGGTAAATTCACCACCTCCAATAGGTGAGAGATTAAGGTCTCATGAGATAACGTTTTTCCTCTGCAGGCTAATAAACTTCTTTCTTCCCAAAGTTTCCCAAACGCATGCATCACCCCATATTCATATTTAGAATCAGTAAAAACATCCACTATCTTGTCCCAGTATAATTCACAGGCTCTCACAAGCGCATACAGCTCCGCTGTCTGAGCTGACCACGTGGGCGGCAACCTCCCCCTTTCCTTTAATTCCCTTCCATTAACGACAGCGTATCCTGTAAATCGTTTCCCTTCTACCACCCTTGAAGACACATCAATAAACACATTTTCTCCCTCAGGCCAAGGAGTGTCTCACAAATCTTCCCTAGCCCGGGTCTGGAGATCTACCACCTAAATGCAGTCATGGATTTCTTCCCAGCTCCCTCTCCAGGGCTGTTCAAACAGGAGGCTGGGTTAAACCCTACTTTTCAATTCTAAATCTTCCCGTTCCATTAAACAAGATTCATACTGTAATAACCGAGCGCTGGTCATACACTTAGAGGCTCGCTCAGTTAACAAAGCTTTAACCTGATGTGACACTGTAAAAATCAGATACCCCACCCCTTGTCAGTTTTCGGGCCTCTGTTACCATCAGAGCTGTGGCTGAACAATTCTGCAGACAATGAGGTCAGCCTCTGGCCACTGGGTCTAACAACTTAGAAAAATAAGCAACAGGCCGCCGTGCTTTCCTTTTCTTTTCCTATGGAATTTATGGTTCTTTCCATTGCTTCTTTATCTCTCAGTATCTATCTTTACCTGTCAGCAAACCCACAGTTTGTTTGTAAAGACAAATCTCTCTCATTCCTTTCACTAATTAATCTGATTTTAAGAGAAGCATTCCTTGCTAAGGGTATAATTTCATTATCAGATGGTAAGAATTTGTAGTGATGAGTTTAAGTACAGTTTTTTTCATACTGTGAGTGTAATGGAGTCCTTATTCTTTTTAAAAATGCTTCATACCAACTGACACATAAATGCTTGGTTCTGAGGTGGTGAACTTGGAAGACTTCCATGTTACGACAGTAGTGAGACATCACTGACAATATACTTCTTAGTAGGGAAGTACTAATCTTGGTACCATTGTCTTTAAAATATGATAAGAATTACTCAGAATCTCATTATCTGTGACCTATACCTTAACTGATTAAATACAGTAATAGATGTGCATTGAGCAATATGAATTATTCATGGTTCTTCCATCAGAAAATAGCTGTTGGGTATTAAAGTCTAATAATCCTGTTTTGAGTGACAAAAAAATTCAGTGTTCTACATGGGGAAGAAAAATGTGCGAGTACAAATAATGGAGATCTGGAGCTTTTAGTGTAGTTGGATTCAAACCTGACCAGTTTGATCAGTAGTGGATGGACAAGTTTGTTCTTGGTCACATTTACAGATGTTCCTGTTGAATCTGCACCTGCTGGTGGCTTCCAAAGCACCGTTAAAGAGGATATAGATCAAATTGGACAGCTGCTTCCTTTCCCTATGTTTATTCTTTAACTGAACTCCATGAACATGATTGACCTTGTGTCCATTGTATTCATGCAGTGTGTGAACATGTGTGGGTTTTCATTTTTGTTTAAGTAGGAAGAGGAAGGAGTACACTCTATGCATAAGTTAAGGTAGCTGTGACTATGCATGGTTATACATACACTTGTCAGAATGCATTTTCATTTTGTTCTTGCTTAATGGAAGTCTTTGCTTAGGTGTTGCGTGTCTGAAAAATTACGTGGTACTTTCAGCTGCAGAATGTTGTCAGTGAGTGGTGTTTTTCTCATCAGGTGCTGTTATATTACTTGGAAGAACCAACATGTTTCGCTTTAACCACCCTAAAGAAGCTGCTAAGTTAAGGGAGAAAAGAAAGGTGAGATTAAATCAGTGTTTGGTAAATTTAAACCTTTTCACAATTTTATTTCTAATATAGACATGCCTTGATTGTTGTATCATGCCTTTTTTAATTTGCTTCGTGTACTTTAGTTAATATTTCATCAATGCAAGAGTTTTTAAGCACATCATTGCTTGTCTAATAGTTTTATTTTATGGTCTTATTGTTAGAGTGGACTGTTATCTTCCTTCAGCTTGTCTATGACTGATCTTTCTAAATCTTGTGAGAACCTGTCAGCAGTTATGCTCTATAATCCAGGGTGAGTATGTTCTAAAATACAGCTATTATAATTCCAATCTTTCTTCATTTTAGCTGTTTGAAATGTTCCGGAAGCATTATGACAGTTCAGCAAAATAATGCCGTGGCAAATTTTATGTTTGTACTTTCTTCAGAATTACAAGTTAACTGCTCTTCCTGAGAAAAATGCATTTTGAACTGAAAATTAAGATTTCTTAAGTTCATGTCATACCAATACAAGCATAAAAAGGCTGAGAAATGAATGTCTTGTGTTCTCCATCAGTACCTCTGAGTAGGTGGACAAGTTAGGATATGGAAAAAAGTTTTATTATGCAGTTACAATGACATAGAATGCTTATGGTAAAGAAGCTGTTTTTAGTGATTTTTCCACTGTTCCTTAAGTGACTTACCGAGAGTTTGTGGTGTTTTGTTCTGATTTTTTTTCCATAGCTATGGCCTGTGTTTTGAGTATGAGATGAGGCACTTTAACCACCTATGTACTTTTGAAAAGTTGCCTGTAAATTGCATTATAGCCTTGGATAGTGCAGCTTTATTCCCAAATTTTACTGTGGGGTTGCTCTTTATCCATTAGAATTTAGGAAGATTAGAGAGGTAATAATAACTTTTAGTTAAACGATGCCTGAAATATAGGGATTGTGTTCAATAACACTGCTTCAAATGTGACTGTTACTCTTTTGCTACTGAGCTACTTACAGAGATCTAAAGATTGTGAACTGGTGGCTAATAAATTACATTGTATTTTTAGATGGAGATGATAAGATAAAAAAAGCATAGTATAAGTATACTTTCCTGTTTCTTCAGCTTTTCAACTAGTTGAATCTAAAAACTTTCAGTGACAGTTGGTAGTATTATGTTTTCTGTGAGCTGGGGAAAAGTTCCTGGCTGTTGTTACCTCTGGTTATTGGTGAGCTATTCTGGGCTTTTCCCTGACTGAGAATGTTATTCTGCTATAATATTGTTATGAATAATTGCATTATACTGGATAGTACTGACCTTAACTTTGCAGTCAGCATAGAGTAGGACAGATTGTTTCAGCATTGCCTCACTACTCTCTCAGATTTACAGCAAAATGTGATGGCATGGACAAGGCCAGTGCTTAAAAATGACTTCCCAGCCCAAGCAGTCATACTGTCTTCAGGTAATGCCAAATCCATGCCTTACCGAAAGGATTTTTCCTGCAGAACTTATTTAAAAAGAAAAAAAAAAAAAAAGAGAGAGGGAGTCTGGAGAGTTACTTGATTGTCTCTGATGGAGTAGATTGCAAGGTCATCTACTATTTTTTTTCCTTATCAGTTTGCATCTTGTCTTGCTTTCCTGGAAATCAAACAGTATGGATAATATTATTAGATTGTCATTGTATGCAGCAATTTTTTGAAACACTGTCATTTTTCCCATCTAACACTTCTTGTGACTTTACCTTTCTTGTGTGTGATTGTGAGAGTACTCTTGCTCTTGAAATTGAGAATAAGATTAGGGGAAATACTCATAATATTCCTGAACACTTCATGCCTGTGTTTTATTAAACTATAAACTATAAGCAGAGGGTTAATATATTGATATTCTCCCATTAGTCTGCATTCAGTTAATATTTGTGAGTAATAGATATTTTTTTCCTGCTTAATTTGTGAACACAAGAAAGGTTTATGCTTAAGGCTCATAATGCATAAGGAATGCCAGGTCACTTGTTTGTGAGCAGTAAAACCTATCTGAAGTTGTTCTGTAATCACTGTAATGGGCATATGTTTTAATAAGTGAGGAAGCTTCTGAATCATAGAATCATTTGGGTTGGAAGGGACCTTTAAAAATCACCTAGTTCCAACCTCCCCTTCTTCAACTAGACCAGGTTGCTCAGAACCCCATCCACCCTGACCTTGAATCTTTCCAGGCACAGGGCATCTATTACAGCTGGTGGTGGGGTCCGTGGCTGCGACCCAGGAAGAGATGACCAGTCCGGGGAGACGGTCCCGAAAGGAATCGCCTGCCCGAGGTCCGGTGTCTTCCTCTCAGCTGCTGGCAGAGGAGCCCTTGCAGAAGCTATCAGCTCTTTAGTGATTATCAGCTCGTGATTTCGGCTCAGCTCTGCAGGGCAGCCTCCAGGCCAAGCCAGACCGGAGAGAGAGACGAGAAGACCCATATGGCTGGTTCCGCACGAAGGTAGCTTTATTGTGGGTTCCCTCCGGCGAAGGGAAGGCCAGGGACGAGCTCTCTCCTCTACAGAGGCGAACTGGTCTTTTATAGGGATACAGGGGATCAGCAAGGGGACCAATGGATTACAGAGGGTCTGGGATAGACCAATGGGTTACAGAAAGATCTGCATAGGGTCTCCCAAAGGATTGTGGGTCTACTTTTCCTCACCGTGACTCAAAAGTCTTTTCCAGGGAGTCCTGCTGGGCGATTGCGAACTCTCTTATCTCAGCAGACATCCCTCCAGGGCAGTGGCTGGGTATATCCCACAGGAATCTACCACCTCTCTGGGCACTTTGTGCCACCCTCATTGTAAAAAATTTCTTCTTTAAATCTATTCTGAATCTACCTTGTTTCAGTGTAAAACCTTTACCCCTTGTCCTATTTCAGCAGCTCTGCTGCCAAATTTGTCCCCATCCCCATTCAAGTACTGAAAGGGTGAAGCGAGCTCTCCCTGGAGCCTTCTCCAGGCTGAACAACCACAGCTCTCAGCCTATTTGCCTAGGAGAGGTGCCCAGCCCTCTGAGCATGTTTGTGGCCCTTGACTGGACTTGCTTCAACAGTTCCATGCCTTCCTGTGCTGGGTCCCCAGACCTGGACACAGCACTCCAGGTGGGCTCTCACCCAAGCAGAGCCTTGGGGCAGAACCACCTCTCTGGATCGCTACTCATACTGCTTTGGATGCAGCCCAGGACACATTTCATGTAACTGATACTATACCTAAGAATACACATGGTTCATGCAGTGTGGAAATGAGTGTTGTCCTAATAGATCAGTGATTAAAAAAAACAAACACCTTTGTGTCCTCTTCCCCCTAAAAAACAACCCCTTCAAAAAAACCCCAACCCTGCAAAAAACTCCAAACCTCAAATGTTACTTTTCTATCTGCTTTTATACTGCTGCAAAAGCAGGCTCTGAAGGTTGCACTGCCATTTACCTGAGCCCTACAAATCAGTAGAAGAAAGCATCTTCCATAATTGATACATCCTTATGGACAGCAATGAGGCAACAGCGCTTTTCAGCTTAGTCTGGGGTACCCTGACAATTTTAACTTTATTTATGTTGATGCTAGCGCTGTTTTTTTAGCATCTCCTCTTTGTAACAGAACTGGGATTTTTCTGATCGTGTGGTGAGGTTGTCACAGAGAGATAACTGTTCAGAAGGTTATTTTAAGGGTTACAGGGGGGCTGGGATAAATGCAAGTTAAAGAAAATATGTTTTGAATAAAGCAGACTCTGAACTCTCTACTTCCAGCTAAAAGTGCTGCCAAGCAAATGCTGTGCTACAGTGGTTATTCTTCTTAGTGGTGACTATGTTCAGCCTGAATGAAACATTCAATAAATTGTATCTCTGAGTATCAAAGGCAGGGTAATTGTACCCAAGAAGTGGGGTGGAGCATATTGAATTCTGGAAAAGTGCTGAATGGAAAAGAATATCCTACACTAAATCTAGTTTGTTGGGGATTTTTTGTTTGTTTGTTTGTTTGTTTTATCAGGAGCAATGCGATGACCCTTTTCTTCAATAGACTGGAGTATCAGTTTCTCACTACATGACGTTATACTGCCCACCACCAGTGCAGGCCAAGAGTCAGTATCTGGCCCTTTGGGTTTCTTTCTGTGCAATTTTTGTGGCTGACTAGCATTCTGCCTGTTATTAATTTAGCCTTTTCGAGTCTACTTTTTCTTCCAGTTTCAGTATTGATAACCTAAGGATGTAGCTAAATTTGCAATTTTTGTAGGTTGCAGTAAAGGTTCTGGTCAGATCTAGCATCTGTAGCAATCAATGGCAGAAGAGCCTGTGGGGTATTACCTTCAGTTGTTGTGAAAGCAACATAATGGATCTTGCTTACTGTATCTGTATCTTTTCCATGTGAAAACCAGCATTATCCTTAAAAGTGTTTTCAGATGGATGGTCTTTTCTTGTGTGCACTTTTTTGTTTGGCTGTTGATTTCCCGTATGTGGGAAACAATCTCGTTGCATAAAATTTTGACTTAATGTGCAAAATTCTTCGTTCTACTTCTTCCCAGTCTTTGTCTTTAATCTAGTGTCATGGAACACTACTTCAGATAATAAGCTTTGGATAAAATGGAATTTTGCATGTAGATTTATGCTGAAGATTTCCTTTGTGGACCTTTTCTTAGCTACATGGTATTGTAACTGTAAAATTATTGATGAGAAACCTTGGTCATGGGTTTAGTATGGGGGGTTTAGTTTTCTGTTGTTTTTTTTTTTTTAATTAATCTCATGAATTGGCATACTGAATGGCGTTGTAACATCTCTGTAGTCCTGCCAGTACTCAGTCTTTCCTAACAGATGTAGTATCAGATTGTACTTTTGTGCTGTGTAAATTAAGCTACTGTAGTACCGTGCTAGTAGAACTGACTTCCTTTCTCTGCAGCTTATCTACACTGCGCATATCACTAGATATGACACATTTTGCAGGAAAACGCTGTCTATTTAATTCAGCACTGATCAGATTAAGTTCCTTTGTGGGAGATCTACAAAAGAAGAAAGAGTAGATTCTAGTCTTTAATATCTGTGTGTTTCTTTTTAATTTCAAGCTAATATGCTTTTTTCTATTCACAATAGTGCTCACATTAATAAAGGGAATAGAGGTTATGTGAAAAAGATTTTTATTAGGATAAACTAAACCAGAAAACATCAGTCTTGCACCTGTGCTTTATAAAACTGACAGTGACCTGTTATAGCCTGTGGTTTTAGTTTTTTTCTTTTGTGATGCTGAGATTTTTTTTTGTAGTAGCTTTTTAAAGAAACAAGGTTACTCCAGTCAGGCCTGTCCTGCCTCCCCAGATTCTCTCCTGTTCCGAAATAACTTTGAGCCCACAATGAGTTTGAAGCAAATTGTCCAGAGGTCTCAAAAGTGGTGAGTTCCTAAATATATTAAGAAAATAGGCAGCCAGCTAAGGAAGACTGGCATCATTCTTATCCCTGCAGAAGAAAGGCTGCAGAGTGAGCGCCTTAGTGAATGGAGACACTGTGAATAAATAATCTCATTGTTTGAGGGCCTTCACTGGAGCACAGACCATCTTAGGCACTTCCAGGTAGCAATAACTCTTGTCTTCATAGGAGTATTTAATGGTCTAAAATGCATTAAATACACGTTTTTAAAACACCTTGGTGTTATGTTTGGAGGCTTTTGACTGGAGTCGTAATGATGATCTGTATTTTGCTTTGGGAAAGAGCCATTTTCAGTGAAGAAAACCAGTTTTTTCACAATTAATTCCTTTTTCCTGAACAACTTCTTGGGCACCTCCAGCTTCATTTCAGTGTAAGGTAAAACTGATTGTCATAACGCCACTGTTGAAGGTATTAGGGACAATTCCTCAAAGAGAAAATCAGAGAATTTTTAATCACCAATCTGTTTTTATACCAGACTGATTGCTGTGATGGTCCATTTTCTTTGTGTTAGATCTCAATCAAAAGTTAGTTACCATTTTTATGCTTACATAAAATATATCTGCCGAATCATGTGTTTTATAGGACAATCGAAACACCAAAAGGTTTTGCTCTGGGTTTTGCATGTTTTGTTAGCTGATCTAACATTTTACTTCATTGTGGCTTAACCAAGCATGGGAATACAGTCAAATTGTTCTTTGCTAGCTGTCTAAGTAAAGATGCTCTGTGTCAGATAGTGCCCAAAGGAAACCTGCATTTCCACAAGCCAGAGCTGTATTCCCCAGGGCCTGTATTTTTTGGGACCGAAATAATTATGGCATTTTGTCAGCCAAGCCCTAGGTAAGAAGTGATAGCTAAAAGCTATGAATTCCAGATAGCAGATCATAGCTAAAGGGAGAGATTTTGAGGTATAGCTTCAATAAAAAAAAGGGGGAAGGAAATCCCAAAGCACCTGTTAACCTGAATTAAGTTAAACTGAATTAAGTTTTTGCTTTCTGAAGGCCCCCAAGATTGCTGCTTGTTCCCTTTCAGCACTCTGTGGATTTTGCATCCACTTTGTGGATTTCTGCAGCATTACTGCTGCAGCAATTGTGATCAAACTAAAAATACTAAGTTGTCATCATCTATCCTTGTGCTGTAAAGTGCAGTTTAATGCAGATGTGACTGGACTCTTGGTGAGACAGTTGCATAAGAAGCTCTGAATGCCTGGAGCTGGGTATAAAAATCTGCATAGGCTAATCGCTTAGGGATTGTAGAAGACTTTTTTTTAATAAATTTTTAAGAAATAGGGAAAAGTGAAATACAGAATTTGTGAAAGTAGTCATTCTCCCTTATTGCAGCCATTAGAAAGATGCTTCTTGAATATGGAGGAATCAAAGTTCGTTATAGTAGCTTTATAAATTAGATTATTTAGTTAGATTATTGGTGTACTATTTGCATATTTCCAAGGACAATTTCTTTTTGTTGTATGCATTTCTATGACTTTTTGAAAAGAGATATTAAAAATGCCTTATTTTTAGAAACCTATCTATATAATTGTGGTCATGATGTCTTAAACTGCAATGTATCAAAAATTTGAAGTTAACCTGTGGTGCAGTCTTGCATTTTTTTTCAGTATTTATGGACTGTTTCACTAACCTGCATATCCTTAAGCTGTAACAAGCCTGAAATAACTGAATATGTATGTATTTGGTTGAGTAATTTAATCCATATATAGGTTCTTTTTGCCTTTTTAATATTTGTTATTAAAAAGTTCCTTAAAGAAAAGATAAATCAAATGAAATTAAAATAAGAAAAGTACTTGTGTACAACTGTAATAAAAGCTGATATTGAAAAATGACATAAAATGCTCTCCCGTTCTTATTCAGAACCTTGTCAAACTAAATACATTAAAATCTCAAAATATTTTAAATGAATGGGTTTGAATTGTGTTCTGTGCTTCAGTGTTGCACTTCGGGGTTTTTCAACCCCGCTGATTACATCGTAGGAATGTTTGGGTTTTTTTCTTTTTCTTGGAAGGAAATGGCAGAACTGTTAGCACACACTACTGTAGTTTTGTAGCCCTTTCCCTTCTCAGAAGTGGCTAAGTTAATAAGCCATAGGATGAAGAGAATAATTTTTGGCGTTTGTCATTGGCATTTGAAAAATGTGTTTAGAAAGAATAATTATTTGAATTCTACTTCTGAGATTTAGTATGATAAATGTTCTATGAATCTAACCAATTTAATCTCCAATAAAACAAAGCGCTGTTGATTTTAAAGTATTCTGTACTGCTAATATGCTTTTTCTATCAATTCCTTTCTCAATTGATCGCTCTGTTTCCCCCTGCCTCCCATGGCAGTCTTTTCCCTGTAAAAGGACCGATCTGTCTAAGGTAGAGAAGTTAAATTTTTATGTACTGATTGCCATGTCTGCATGTAGTTAACTCGCAGAGGCTATGCTAATCATCTATGTGTCTTGCTTAACTTTCCTTTTAAAATACCTTTTCCCCAGAAATTAATTTATTTTTCTATTTATACTCATGTCAGCATGATACCTAATTTGTAACCTTAATGAAAGAACTATTTTCTGTTCTTGTAGAAGTAGTCTTACAAAACTTCATTTGTATCATTGTTATCATCTAACCAGACAGTAACTTGCATCATGTCTTCCTATTTTTGTGATACTCAGAAAACAACCTTTTTACTGTATTCTTTATTTTTTTTTTTAAATCAGGCTAGAATTTGAGAGACAGCAACGAGAAGAGCTTGAAAAACTAGAAAGTAAAAGGTAACATTGTCCTCTGTGGTATTTATGTGTGTCTATATATACAAGTTATAGACTGATTTAAACAATGAATTTGGAATCACAGTGTTATTCAGCAAGCAGACGATCCCTGAATAGCTGAATTGGAGCTGACTGATATTTAGCAAAGAAATACAAAGGTGTTAGGAGGATAGATTGTAGAGATATAATATATTACCCTTGCTCTTAACTTTCATGGTTTTACCTTAAAAGATGGCAAATTACATTCTTTATTCATATCTCTTTTTTATGGTTTGTTTGTCTTTGGATTGAATCGTGATAGGAACAACTCGTGTTACGCTCTGCTTCTCTTATATCAAGCTGTGGTGTGGAATGGGCATACTAATCATGCTTTTCAGAACGTTATGTGGAAGTTGGCTTGAAATACAAAAGAAAGCATTGTTATCAGCTGGCAAACTGAGCTGATTGTTTTGGCTCAGCATACCTGCTAAGATTGTGGAAGTGAATAGCTGTGCCTTGTTGCAGATCTCAGCACTGATTAGATTCACAAGCTGAAAACCTTTCTGCCTTCTCAGCTTGAGATGGTGTGGTCCATTTTGATATAGCTCTTTATGTAGTTGGACTAAGTGAAGTAAACTCGGAAAAATCCTAAAGCTCTGAAGCACTGAAAGATACTATTCAGCAACTAATGCAAATAGGATCACTGATATTTACCCTTTTTTTGTTATTTTGGTGGAATTTGAATTCAGGTTGTGCAGAAGTTAATCTACTTGTACTTTAATTCATCTGACTTCTCTCAAAATAACCAGTCGACTTGCAGGTTGTCTCTGTTTGTATTATGGGGATAATGGTGACCCTCAAGTAAGAGAGATTACACAGGACATAATAATTTATCTTAAATTTTATAATCCTGTTGATCAGTAATTCAGTTGGAGTTACCTAAAGTGAAAATATTACTTTAATTCATCTGTTGGCTTAAATTTGGTGAGGCAAATTGCTAATCAAGTCCTTCTATACAAGTTTTTGTGCATGAAAATGTAGGTATGTAAAAAAAAAATACATATTTACTCTGTGCTGTGTGCATGGATATGTTCTATCAATATTTTTATTGGATTTGACAGAACTAATACAGTCTAATTTTTTAATAACGTAAGTGCTATATAACATGTCTTCCTATGACTTTGTATATCCACAGCTTTTTATACTGACAGAGACCATATGAATTTCGTTTTGATTTGTCTCATGCATTGAGTCATTTCTAAGTGATGAAGGATCTTAACCTGTAGCAAAACAAAAGTATTAAAAAAAGAAATGGTTATATATACTCAGAAATCCTTATCCAAACCTTTTTAACTTCGTGTAAATATTTTACTGTAGGAAACAAATAGAAGAGATGGAAGAAAAACAAAAATCTGACAAAGCAGAACTTGTAAGAATGCAGCAAGAAGTAGAGTCACAGCGCAAAGAGACAGAAATAGTTCAGCTGCAAATACGAAAACAGGAAGAGAGTCTGAAACGGAGAAGTGTTCACATTGAAAGCAGGTTAAAGGATTTGCTGGCTGAAAAAGAAAAGTTTGAAGAAGAAAGATTACGGGAACAACAGGAGATAGAGCTTCAAAAGAAAAAGCAGCAGGAAGAAATTTTTGCCCGGGTCAAAGAGGAGTTGCAGCGACTACAAGAACTTAATCATAATGAAAAAGCAGAGAAAATGCAGATTTTTCATGAACTTGAAAAACTGAAAAAGGAAAAAGATGAGCAGTATCTTAAGCTGGAATCAGAAAAAAAGAGGCTTGAAGAACAGGAAAGAGAACAGGTGATGCTGGTGGCTCACCTAGAGGAACAGCTTCGAGAGAAGCAGGTCATGATAGAGCTCCTGAAGAGAGGGGATGTGCAAAGAGTAGAAGAAGAGAGAAGAGATCTTGAAGAGCTCAGAGAATCTCTTTTAAAAGTAAAGGAAGCCCGATCTGAAGGTGATGAAAACCATGAAGAGTTAGAAAAAGCACAATATGATTTTGTAGAGTTTAAAAGGAAACAGCTGGAACAGTTGGCTATTTTGGAAAAAGATTTAATTCAACAAATGGATCACCTAGAAAAGGAAGTAGCAGATGAAAAAAGAGCTTTGGAGCACTTAAAATTTGCACATGAAGAACATTTATATCTCAAGAGAGATGATGAAAACTTTATGGATGCCATACTCAAGGCTGAAGAAGTTGACAAGATAAAGCCAGCGGAATACAGGCTCCAATCTAAAGTACGCCAGCTTGAGTACCTGAAGAGTAATCATTTGCCAGCTCTGCTGGAGGAAAAACAAAGAGCTTCTGAAGTCCTTGATAGGGGCTTGTTAGGGTTAGATAATACACTCTATCAAATAGAGAAAGAAATAGAAGAAAAAGAAGAGCAGCTTGCCCAGTATAGGGCTAGCACAAATCAGCTGCAGCAGCTTCAAGAAACCTTTGAATTCACAGCCAATGTAGCTAGGCAGGAAGGAAAGGTTCGGAAAAAGGAAAAAGAAATCCTTGAATCAAGGGAAAAGCAGCAGAGAGAGGCACTGGAGCAAGCTGTTGCTAAGTTAGAAAAGAGGCATTCTGCTTTGCAGCGTCGTTCCACCATAGACTTTGAAATTGAAGAGCAGAAACAGAAGCTTGCCACCTTGAACAACAGCAGCGGCGAACAGGCAGGGCTGCAGGCGAGTCTGGAAGCTGAGCAGAAAGCTCTTGAACAAGACCGAGAACGGTGAGTGCTGTGGTATCTTCCATTTATCAGAACCTGTCCACAAAAGGGGAATAATTTTATACCTTGGATGATGAGAGCGCAGTTTGTTCAGTGTCCTGGTACTTGAGTTTCTTAATGAATTTCAAGTAGTTTATCCAGAATTGAAACTCTACTGCTTTTTAAATGATTCTTGCTCACTTATTAAGTTCTGGTGTGTTTGAATACTTATCCCATCCTCAGTGGGATATTATATGCATTAGTCATTACAGTACTTAAATTCTTTTACCTATGCAGAAAGCTCAGATATCCTTATGTTCTGCCCTTAGAGCAAATGTACCATCTAACAACTTTTTTCTCTTAAATTATTTCTGTATAACATTTTTTTTTTTATTAGTGACAAGTTAGATGTTTGTTCAAGATTTGGAGACTGTTACAGTAAACCTGCCAACTGTCTCTCTCAACTGGTGATGAACTGAACACTTCTGGTGTTAAAAGTAAATGGGGGTAGATGTTTAATTTTTAATAGCCCGCTTTCAGGGCTAAATAAAAATTAGCTAGCCATATATCCGTGTAAAATTTGATGATGCTTTTTAAGCTTATTGGAAAATATACAGAGTCTTTAATACTGCCCAATGTAGTGACAATCCCTTTTAGGCACAGAAGCAATGTCATTAGTTATACTCCCAGTATCTTGTAGCATAACATTTAGCCTAAGTATGGGAGGCTCAGAGAAAAGTCAGTCAGGTCAGGAAAGGATCTTTCTCTGTGGAAGAAGAGGAAAAAATATTTTGGGGTTTTTTTAACCTAAGCAAAAATTCACTAAGATAAATGTATTCAATCCCTGCAGTATAGAAAAAGCACAGCATTGCCAGTTTTAAATGTGTTACCTGATTTGCTACTAGTGGAGCTTTAAAACCTGTGAATGTCAGTGAAAAAATGAAGTATTTTTTTTCTTGAGGTAGCATTTGTCATTATTTTTTTAATGCTTTGCTAATTTATCTGAATATTTTTTCATAAGCCCTTCAAACAGATGTGGGAAAACCACCTAAAAGAGGAAACTTGCCTGTAGCCAAATTGAAGAGCTCTTCTGTATTCCGTTCCTTTTAAACCATTATCAGAAGATTTGCTTTATATACAGTGTGTAGAGGTCACTTTTTCAACATTTATAGCTACATTGTTTGGCTTTAGTTAAGTATTTTCAATACTGATTCATCATTTTGTAGTGTATATTGCCATTATTTTCCATAATTGTTGTGAGCATAAAATCTCATTTTCTACACTAAGCATCTCACTTTAGTCAACAAAAGTGAGCTATAAATGACTGGAAGTTCCACAAAAATAGACAGCTTAGTTAGCCCTCAAGATTGCTGGGTTGTGTGGTAAGTGAAAAAATACGTTGTCAGCCAGAAGACTGAGGTTTGGAGAAGATACGAAGGAAGCAAAAAGAGATCTCTTTTTTTTTTTCTCTTCTCTTTTTTTTCTCCTTATTTTTTTTCTTGTTTACTTTAAACTCCTCGTGCACAGGCTAAATAAAACTTTGAGGTCTTTCAGTGAATAGCCCATGGGCCTGAATAATTCAATTCAGAATGTTTTTGTGAATGTGGAGGCAGGAGAAAGATCTAAAGATACATGAGAATATCTTAAACGTTTCAGGCTATGTATTGCTCTTGTGTTTGAATTTACATTTCAAAATGTATGATGCCATAGTGATTCAAAGAAATCTACTCCACAGCAAGGTACTGTAAAGTAAAGCACACCTTTATTGGCCAGGCTGGGAGCACACAGGGGTTAACACCTCCATGTGCGTGTCTCCCGTGGTCATCTTACAGAGGTTTTTTATAAGTTTACAAGTTTGTCATTATACGTTTACATGTTCGTCATCCACCCTTGTTTTTGGTCATTTATCTAAAGTTACAGTCCTAAGGGGTATTAAATGAATTGCGGTTTCCTTATTTTAGGGTTACAAACACGGCACTCTATTCTTAATAAATTGATCACATCTATTTTGCTAATACACACTTAATTCTACTATTACACACTTCGTTGCTATATTAGTTATACTTCATTTATAATTGTGTATTGATTATATTCCTATTCTCCTATTGCATTTTTCTACCCTTTTGTGACAGCTCTTCTATTTGTCATTAAAACAGCAGTTAGCATGCGTCTTCCTCCTTACCGCTTAGCCTGTAGGGATTAGGCCCTTGTTCTGCAGACAAGCAGCTAGCCAAACCCATTAGCTCGCATTCCATTTCCTTATCACCCTAGTCTACTTGGGTTTGTTTTTAAGAGCAGTTAGCGTTAGGCATAGCATCTCCTATTCAGTTATCATCA
Organism: Coloeus monedula; assembly: GCF_965178545.1. Lineage (NCBI taxonomy): Eukaryota > Metazoa > Chordata > Aves > Passeriformes > Corvidae > Coloeus > Coloeus monedula. The sequence continues at coordinate 8,244,833 of NC_138782.1, read as the reverse complement.
TAGCCCCTTCCAGGGCTAGGCTTCTTGTCTTGCAAAAGCAATTGCGGTAGAGCATAGCAGCCAACACCCAGCTTTTATTAATCTATACTTTATACTAAAGCACTTATGTTTAAGGAGTTCTATGTTTCATATGTTAAAGGAGTCCTGTGCTTAAAGGAGTCGTGTGTATCAATAGTAAGCCTATGAATTATATATGTTTCTTACTGTTTATCTAGATCCCATTATGTGATTATGTGCTCTGGTTCAGATCAGTGTTAACTCTCTGAAAATGTTTAAATGCAATATTCATTTGAAGTGCTATGCAAGTGTAAGTCCATCATAACTAGATAGTATGTTTTTATTTGTTTGAATCATATGGAAGCTAAAAATTATTTCACCTACAGGTGTCTTGGTTTGAGATAATTTAAAGGGGAATGCTCTGGTATGAGTTATCTCCTTTAAGGGTTCCAACAGTCCCTTTCCACCAATAAGAAATGAATATTAATAGATGAACGTGAAAAAAACAGTGGTTTATTAAGAAAAAGAATGCCAATAGTCAGGGGAAAAAAAAGAAGTAAATAACTGCTAGATATCGAATTGCTAGACCTCACCCTCCCACCGAAACAGAGACCCGAAATACCAGAAAATACCCGTTCCCGATACGGGCCTGGTGGGACGGCTTCGGGCTTTGCAAGACAAGATGGTGTCAGATCTGTCTCGTGAAGGCAGGAGCCTCAGGGAGCAGTTCCATCAGCAGATGAAGAGCTTCCCCACGGCAAGGCACAGCAGAGCGGGCATTGCAGTCGAAGCAGTTGGACTGAAGCCACTCAATGTGTCCTCTCCCAGGCTCGGCGTGGTTAGCAGCGGCTGGGGCTGTAGCGGGGCAGCTCCTCTCCACTTCTGCCGGCATGATGCCCCCGGTTTTCGGACAAGCAGCTGCAGAATTCACCCTCAAGGCGGCTCAAACATTGCTACTGCAGTTTCTCTGATCCGAGGAAAAAAAAACAAACCAAATTGGAAAGAAAAGTCTTTGCCTAAGCAAAGACCAAGCAGCCCGCGACGCAAATACCATGCTGTAAAAAGCCGTGCAAAAACCTGGGCGGGGAGCTTTTTAAAATGCCTGCGCGCCCCGCTCCCACTAGACACATAAGATCTGCGGCTTCAGGATCTTAAAGATACAGTAACAATTTTTGGCCTCAGATAATTATGTGCTTCAATATCATTAGGAATCACCCCAAGACAACAGGGATGGCTCCCAGAATGATAATTTGAAGTTGACTTAAACTGGGATATGTACTCACACATTTTGGCTTTACTGGCAGAGTTTTGGGGCACTAGAATGAACATAAAGCAACTTTAGAGCCATCTTTGAGGCAAGTGGCAAGGCACAGTTCAGTGTACTTATTGGTGGATGCATCACAAGGCTGACTAAGTTCATAGCTATAAAAGTGATATCTTCTCATAGTAGGATGTTTACAAACTAAGCTTTATTCCTTTAATGTAAATCTGATTTTTGTGGTTAAATTGATTTTCCATGGATGCAAACACTTTCCTGTATGCATCAGCCATCTTTCATTCACTTACCCTCAGGACACAAGATTGTTTTGCTGCTAATCAAAAGAAATAGATTGCTTCTGGCAGTGCTGCAAAAGTACTCTAAAACTGAAGTAACAAGTCAGCCTAAAAAGCTTCAACATTCATCATCTCTCTAATTTTCTCATTTAACCCCCAGGATGGAATATAGAATTGCACTTCAGTTTAGATATGCACAATTGTAGCAGAACTTGTAGAATCCCAGCTTTGCATAGTTTCTCCTGTTTTTGCAAGAACTTATTTTCTTTTATTATTTGATTTCTAAGTAGCCTCTAGAAAAATAAATACTTTTAGAGACAAAAATTGTAATGAAAACGGGGAAGATTATTACTGTGTTACTAATCTAATCTCAGCTACATTACAAGTGAAGAGGGTGTTCTGCAGATTACTTTGTTATAATATAATTTAATTTGAGTAAGTGATGAATATTGCAATAAGTGCTTCTTATTTCATACAAAATGCTTCAGATATTTTTAGTCAGAAACACAGTACCCAATTTTACATATTGTATTCTGTGCATAAATCTGGGTGGAATTAAATTTATTTGTTAAAGAAAGCAAGGAGGTTTCAAAAGATGATTTCTTATCTGTATATATACAATAAGTACTAGATGTTTTATTTTGTAAGTGAATTTTCAAAAACATACATACAGATGGAACAACTGGAAAATGTATTTGTGTAGTACACAATTTAATGATTTTCTTATAGAGAAGTTTTGCCACATCAGTGTTTTATGTTGTCTTTGAGGTTTTTTTGTATTAGTGCTGTATTTTGACTTTTTAATTTTTTTTTTCCGTTTGTTTCTTCATTTATTTCACATGCAAAGATAATACCTGAGGTCATTGGTAGAGTTCTGTAAAAATGAGAATTTATTCAAGTGATTCTAATAGATAGGTTAGGTCTTAGGAGTTAATATTTAATGTACAGATTTAGATACCTCCTGCGATGGAAGTTATTGAAGTTGTTTTATTCAACTTAATACTACTGTTGGAATGTGGTTTTGAGCTGTTTCTATTTTCCTGTCTAAATATGCTTAAAGAACAATTGTGATTTTAAACCTTCATAAATATCAGTACCTACAATCTTATGTACATGTATGCTAGTGTAGGCACATTACTTCCCATCAGAACTATGCAAATCAACTCTAAACCAAAGCAAATTACATGTTAAGATCTCTTTATAGCCTGGACCTGGAAATTCAGCAGCTGAAGCAAAAAATATACGAGGGTGATGGAGCTCAGAAAGGAAACCATGGAGTATTAGATGAGAGACTCTCCCATAGCACTTCCCCTACCAGCCCAACAAAGCCACAGCCACCACTGGTTGATGATAGGTAGGTACCTTGCATTCCTGAAATGGAATGCAAACAATAGCTTTAGAAAAGAAATATTTTGAAAGACCATTCTGCCAGGGTTGGATTTGATTTAAATAGTGTGATTGTACTGAAAGACTGGTCTGGAAATAAAATTTATGCGTTGTATTCTACTGTAAATAACCAATAGCCTCATCTGTTGCACCAGTTTGTTTTAGAGTACAGGGTTAGGAAACTGTAGGCTGAAAGGTATTTAAATCATTTTTGACTTCACAGTTACTTGTCTATATGGTTTTGCTTCATACACGCTTAAGGCAACAAAGTAAATTAAATTGTCTTAAACCTTTTTTAATAGGGCAGCTGCCTTACATCACTAAAATCCTTAATCTCTGCCCTTGTTATACTTACACATGGCAGTTGTTAGTATCAGCTCTTGGAACATCCCTTCTGTTTGAAGATGAAACCTTTGGGGTTGCTCATATCGCAGCAGCAATGAAAGCAAACTGTTAAGTTACGGAAGATGCAACCCCAGCCTTCTTACCATCTTCGTCACTCGTACCCTCACTGCCTCTTGTGTGTAGAGCTGCACTCATAGCAAGTAATTTGTCTAATGGATAACAAATTGTTAACCTTTGCCTGTTAGATGAACACTTGCTCAAAAGTCAGTGTTCCTTCCTTAAGGAGGGATACAGCTGGTCTAACATTAAGCCTGCCAGTTGAGAGCTGTGCATTACTTAGGGTTAAAAGCATTTCAAAGAGCCTTTTAGTCAGTCTATCTTGATTTTTATGTAAAAATACACTTTTTTCCCATACATGCACACACACTTTTCTGTATCTTAAAGGATAAATGCCTTTATTGAAGAAGAAGTGCAGAGGAGGCTCCAGAATATTCATCCTAAAGCTGAGGATAATGATGTTAGTGCATCCTGGTCTACAGAAAGTTTCAAGGTGAGCAGAAATGGGTGGGAGATCCTGACCTTCAATGGACCATGTCTAACCACTGATTTGGTTTTGTTGTTCAGTAATTTTCATGTTTTTCTGTGTTTACTTGCTTTTAATTCACCAAAAAATAGAAACAGTAAATGAGGTATGATATCAGTTTTTAAATTTTAACAATATTTTTATTTCCAGTGGCATTTTAATGTTGTATTCTGGGGGGTTTTTTTGGGAGGAAGGAGTGTGTAAATGGCAATAAAGAAGTTTGCACATAAAATATAATCTTCATTTTACATCAGAAAAATTAAGTTGATGAAAATTAATGTTCTTCTGGATGGAATATCATACTTGCAAACAAGTGCCTATTCAACAACTGATGACCTAATTGATCGAAAGAATGGGTTGATTGACTTCTAAGCCAGTGGTTTAATAAATATTGATTGTTATTTTCATCTATTATAAAGAATGTCTCTTCCTCTGAATACTTTTAATTGCCTTATACAAGAAAGGCACTTTTTAATAACCTCCTGTACCTTTTTTGTGCTTAGGATAATGAGAGGCGTAATAACAGCACTATTCAACGCAAGTTGAAATATGAGGTAGGTCATAATTTGTCAGAATGAAATGGTTGTCTTAAATTATGGCATGCCCTGTAATTACACTTCTTAATGTTTAGCTGCATAATTAGAATTTTGAATTCACAGCAAGATTAATGGCTAACAGAGATGGCAGTGCATCTTACCAGCTGGAATCAAAGTGATTTTGTTTCAGATTGGACCTAGCTTTCCCTTGTTTGAAAGATGTGGTGTTAGGGTTGATCTTTCTTCATTGTTTTGCCATGATTCTTAATTTGGAACAGTATCCCTTTCATTATTTTTAGAGGAGAAAAGCATTTAATGAGGAGAGATTGTCTGAATTCAGAATACACATAACATTTTTGACTAACAATGAACTGCTGTAAGGGTGTCTATAAGTTAGCAAGAAGAACCAGGCAAGTTGTGTATGTCCTGAAGGATTTGTACATGTATTTATGTATTTTTAAACTGAGGCTTAGACCCCTCCCACCATATATAGTTGTCTAACTGTTGCTTGAAACACAATTATTGTCTTGGTGAGTAAATCCTAAATAGCTTCATGGATTTAAACTGTAACAATAGGAGGGCTGCAACACCTCAAATTTTGACTTTTTTTGACTTCTACACTGTCATTTTTAAGCTGTGTTGTACTTTTTGCGCTCTCTTGACTAGTATGGGATTACTTTTTTGTGCATGTGTGGGTAAAATATAAAGGGCTTACAAGTTTCTGCATTGCCTGTTGACTTTCCTGGGGTTTTTGAGTAAAGCAAATATAAACCAAGTGAAATGGATACTGTGCAACGAAAAAGCAGGGGTGGGTTGAAAAGATCAAGTATTCCTTAACCAGATCTCAATCACTTCTGTTGGGATTTCTCTCTCTCATTTTGACAGATTGTACTGATTTTGAATGGTTATATAAATCTAATCAAAATCAATCCTCAGTTTAAGAAATGTTCAGGTTGGAAGATTTTACAAAGACATTTTTATCTTCTTCTTTTGGAGTTTTTAACAGAAAAGTCAAAAGTGGCAGCCACACTATGGCTTTCCATTTCTGTCTAAAGATGGCAATTGTGCTTCTGAGTTGTGTGGAGAAAATGCAGGACTAAGAGACCATAAGAGACAGAAGGCATATACGGAGATGGTGAATTTATTTTCCAGTTCTGGAAGATTCTTCTCCCCATGTACATCAGAGAAGGCATTTCAGAATGAAAGGAGTAACTCAGAACAGGAGAGCTTTGCTTGTCATTGTGACATTAAAAGTAGTTTAATTCACTCTAAAAGTACTAATACTTTCAAGAGTAAGAATGTTCCGTATCAGAAAGTTTTATCTACTTCTTTACATAGTTCTGACTTCAATAGCATGGCGTATTCACTCCGCAAGGTTGAAAATTTCAATCATTTTGATGATAAAATAATTACTTCTCCAGATTGTGACAGCTCAAGAACTGAATCTGATTGTTTCCACTTGAAACAGCTGTCTCCTGCAGGATCCTTAATGGGTGCTAATGAGCAAACCAGCTTTAGCATATCATGTCTTCTCTTTTCTCAGTCTAATGTGCATTCTGAAACAAAAACTTACAATGAACAGCCCATTAAACACAGTGCACCCGATAGTTGAAGACCAGTATAGTAATTCTCATCTTCCAACACACAGTGCCTCTGATTTGGTTTCTTTTAAGTCAATAGCTTCTTGTTTTGATGTCAGATGAGAACATGCTTCCAGTTTGGGATATCTTTTCAGTAAGCTTTCCTGCTTTTACAAATATACCAATAGTCAGCTGCTCAGCAGTGCAGTGGTTTCTAAACAAATTAAGGAGTTGGGAAGTTCGTGTGACAGAAGTGAGAGATGTGCTCAAGCAGTATCATTAAAAAACCTGGCATTTATAAGACACTTGCAAGTAAATGTGTTCCTCAAGTCAGGTATGAATCAAGACATATCCCACCCTACTGATGGTGCCAAAGCTCATACTGAAAATGACTGAATCCCCTGTGCAAGAGGCTGTCACAGTGTGTATAAGCATGGAGATCTCTGATGCCTTTGTGAGAAAGCCCCCTGAAGAATTTGCATGGCGTTGGAAGAACAGAGCTAGAAAACGGTTTTGTGTTAAGACAGAACTTATTTATTATTTGAACATCTGACATCAGGCATTTTCCTGATGTCTTTTTGAAACTTCAGGTCTATTCTCCGGAAGAAGTACTGGAATTTTTCATGTGTGCTTTACCTCAAATTTCTGGTAGGATGGAGGAGTTGAAAGGTATCTGTTGGCTCGCTGTTGGCAGTTGCAGAAAACCAGACCCAGAACCTGCTTGCTTGCTTTTGTTCAGTTCCATTCTGTACGTTGTTGTTTTGTCAGCCGAACAAGGCACCCGCCAGAGTTCCTTGGCAGTGTTTCATGAGGTTCCTGTCGGCACTATAAAGGAGATTCAAGTTGGCTTTGCTGGACCGAATATTCGACTTCTGTGTTCTGCTGAAGATGGTTTACTCACAGTATTTACCTATAACAAACACTTCACTCAAAGAATTTGCAGTGACATAATGAGAAGTTTGATTATTACAGTGAATGATGATGTTTATTTAACTCACCAGCTCTTGAAAGACAGTTTGATGCAGATTTCATCAATATATCTCATCAGATATGAATGAATTAGTTTTTTCAAATGGAGTGTGATTGTCCTGTAAATTTCAAACTGAGTTAGCTGATCTGGTTTACCTACTCCATTAAAATATGGGAAGTATTAAACCTTCATTAGGTGACATTCTTGTACTGCTGTATACATCAGTGAAAGTAGACTGTGCTAAGCAGACTGTGTATAGGAGTCTTGTTCTTACAACTACTCATATAGGCCTCTTAAAGGAAAATAATGTCTTTTTTTGCACCTAACATTTTGGATGCTTCATGCCAGCGATCACAATTTGACAGCCTTTGGTTGTATAGTTTGAATGGTATCCGTTGTGCAGTTTTGCCAGACAAAGAGAATTGCACAAAAACTAAGCTTGTGTTTTCTAGAAGGAGCAAGGTTGGACCTGATTTAGGAATTGGTTTTTCTAAATACTGTGAAAAAGAAAAAAATACTCAGCTGACAGTCATCCCATCAATTCTTCAAAGCAGTTTGCATATCCCTTCAGAAATCTGGAAATTAACATTCAGTTCAAGTGAAGAAGCCATTTGGCTAATTATGCATTTGACTAAGTGTTGAAATCCAAATAAGTTGAGATACATTCAAAATAAAAGACTAATAAATATTGATAAACCCCTTCCCCCCTCCCCTTTTTTCAATCAGTAAAGAAAAGGGACATTTGAGCTCTAAGGGAGTACCACAGACCGTGTACACACATCTAAGCAATAATAATTATTACTTGAGCGCTTGTATTTTGTGCATCTCTGATATGCTGTACATACAATTCCTTAGGAAAGTGAGGAAATTAAATGTTTCTCTGTTACATGGTAGGTGGATGAAAACTGTAATTACAGCTCTGTCTTCTGATTTCCATTTTGGCTGTGTTTTCTGAAGATACTATCTATCTTCATTAATGTCTTCTCTATTCCTCCTCAATTATCTTTTCCTTAATCTTTTTGATTATCTTTGTTTTCATGCTTCTGATTTACTTCATTCCCTTATCTCAATATTTCAAAACATCTGCAGATTTTTAAAATTTTATTTTCATTGTATGCTCTTAATACTACATATGTTTACAGCTTTTATACATGCAATTTTGGGAATATTAGCATTGACAATTCTCTTCTGCTTCAGAGTTTTACATTTAAGATTTATTGCACTTTCTTATCAAAATTTGTCACAAGTGCAAAAGGAGTTGTGCTTTAAATAGCATTTCAATCTTTGGTCATGCTACTGTGGCAAGACAGATGTTTTGGGGTCTATCATCTGTGTGCATGTTTCTCATCCTCTAACTAGGTAGTTGACAACTGGGGACACTGCCTGACTGATGGAGTGAGTTTAACTCTAGAGTTCTGTCCATGTAATGTGCTTGGCCTTACTTTCATCGTCCTTTGCTTGCTTACTGATGGGGTTGTTGATGCCGTGAGATTGCATCTCTTACAGTCTTTTTGTTACTACATCCCAAGAAAAAATGTAGCTGTTGGACATTAGTAGAAGATTTCCATTAGTCAAGGCTTTCTTCTAGCTTAGGAGTATTTTACCTGTTACCCATGTCAGATGTTCAAAAAATCAATAAGGTGTTGTCTCCTCTCTTTTGTTTCTTCACTTGTAAGGGGAACTGAATATCTTTTGAATCCTGTTGCTTGAATATGCCATATGCCTTGTTTGAGGAAGATGATTCTTGGCAGAAAACCCGGTGGTATCTAATCTGAAATTCTAAATTCTGTAAGCATATTGCCAGCAGAGGTGAAATATACTAATCAGAGTTAGACTTCAGTCTCTCTGCTAGTATAAGAACATTTCCCATTTGTTTTTACCATATGTTAGGACACAATAATGTAGCTCACATGGGATTTAAAAAGAAATAGCTTGCATTGGGTAGGGAAGTTATGTCTGGAGGGATGAACACTTGTTTGGATAGAGAATTATGGGGGTTTTTATTGTTACATTTCTACTTCCTTAAGGAAGCCAAAAATGAGCAAGATGTGTCACGTTATTTTGAGGTGTTGTGCGGGTTTTTTAACAAAGAATGTGTACACAAATGAGTAGACAGAGTAATATCCTCATGTCAGTCCTGCTCAGGAGTGGCTCCCTCATTGACATCATTAAGGCATTTCTTCTGGGCCTTGCCCAAAGTCAGCATTGAGTGGCACTGTCTGAGAGGGCTGTCTTGATCAAGGCTGTTAAAGGAAAACAATCTCTGCAACCAGTTTCTTTTCTGATTATACTCCAAAGTTAAATGTTTGTGCATCTTGTGTTTCCCAATAACGGTTTTCCTTTTCTGTGCTTTTTTAAAAATCTAACTCAATGAATACGCTGCACTTTTATGAAAAGGAACTTCATAGCAGTATATTTTATTCTAATATTTCTACTATTTTTACTATTTAAAGTAAACATATAAATCATTGTTTATGACTATCAAAGCATTATTTCATGTATTAGGGCGCGTTTTCCACAACACTTTGTGTTTGACATTGTTTTCCTCTCTATTAGGTGTTTGTAATAGTTCTCTGAAAATGACTGCCAATAAATTACATGTTGACAGAGGTGGCTTCATGAGTGGCTTTATGGTTTTATTGCTGTTTTAAAGCAGATGATGTTGTTTTCAGGGCACTGAACTCCTCTTTTCCCCCAAGGAAAGAACAGCTTACATTTCAATGCTCCAGAAATGAGTTTTAGCTGAAAATCCAGTAATGTGGGGAGTAATAACAGAAGACCAAAATGGACAGGAGACAATATTTGTTGTGGAAACAAAGATCGCTCAAAATATTTTTCCATTTAAACATAAACTTTTTTATGGTTTCTTAAAAAAAAAAAAAAAGTTTGTGTTAAATATACTCTAGATAAAGTCAGTGGAACAAAAATTTGCTTTCTTTGGTTTTTCTTTTTCACTCTTTTTAATGCTAATGTTAAGGGAAATTCCATTGTCATTTATAATTGACTGGCAATGAAATAACATCCTCCTCTTCTTGAGAGCAATGATGATGTCAAAAGGCTCTCTGTAACAGGCAGAGGTGTTTATGCATGAGTTTCAAATTCTTCTCCAACTCCTACACAGTCTTATATGTCCTGGAAATCATCAGGAGTTGCTACAAAGAAGATGAATGTTGAGAATACAGTTACAGCTCAAGTGACGGATAGCAGTGCTAAATACAAATATATAACATAGTCATAACTTAGAAGTGATAGTTCTTCAATCTTTTTTGTTGTTGACTTATATTTGTTATGCTGCTGTTATTTTTTTAAGTGCCAGTTCATTAAGGTTTTCAGACCAAGTATGTTCAATGGAGCAAGTAGAGAAATTCCTTAAAGGCAGTTTCTGTACTTTTTCACTCTAAATGCTTATGCTACTTTTGGACATAGTGGCTGCAAAGCATTAATCTTTTCAGTTGCAAAAATATTTTATTTTTTACATAATTTCAGAGTTACAGATTCCATCTGGCTGTCAGATGAATGGGCCCTCATTGCAAATAACTTTTTATATTATTTTGTCCAGACTCTGCAAATTTTTCATAGTTGAGTTTTCTAAGACTCAGATATGATTGAAAAAAATAGTAGGAAACTGTTTTGACAGTGGATTGCTTATTTAATTATAAAATGAGTTTGAATTTTTAAAGTGTAAGAGCTTTCTGAATTTCCTAGACCCCTGCAGCTTTGCATGATATTGTGAACGTTTGTTATAAAAGAAAGAGACGTATAAAAATTAGAGTTAACTATGAAAGCTTGATTAATACACTTATTTTTTTTAAAGGGAGGTAATAAAAAGTCTTCTGCTTTCCCTTGTTTTTGATATCTAAGCTGAAAATGCCTTTTCAAATAAAGGAATGTTTTTTAATACACTTCACCTTAACTTTTGTATGCATAAAAAAATGTTAGGGCTTGCTTATAAAACAAGATCCACTTTTTTTTCAAAGAACTCCTTCATTTTAGAAGTACTTTCTGCCTCCTCTTTTCCTGCTTCTCTGGCCAAGAACACTTTCTCATTTTCAGTGAAGTTCTTTTCTTTTTTTCCTTATGTAGTGATTTTGGTTTTCCTTTGTTCTCCCTATTTGGTATGTACATGAAAGCGGATGGTCTGTCGTTCACTGGGAGCAAATCCAGACAACCTAAAGGACCCAATTAAAATTAGTATTCCACGGTATGTCCTGTGTGGGCAGGGAAAGGATGAACACTATGAGTTTGAAATAAAGGTAAGTGCTTATCAGTTGCTCTTCTTTAATGTTTTTGTTCCACTAAGTGCAATTTTTGGTTCTCCTTCTGTTACATAACTGGCCTCCATACTGTTAAGAGAGGTGGTGATAAGAATGCACAGTATAGGACACTATAAAGACAAGTATTTTCCAAGTGGATTGGTTGTATAGAGGAGGCTAGTGACCAGACTCTTGGGGTGAGCAGTTCCAGAGCCAATGTCAGTTCAATTTGAAGAGTTCCAGAGATGAGGATTAAATGCATATTGGTTATAGGAAAGCCCTTTATTGACATGCAAGTGTCGGCTATAGAAAAAAAACCAACCTTGAAATATTTACCTGAAATAATGAAAGCATGAAAGCATAATTAAAGTATTTTGCACATACTCATGACAAAGGCTTGCTTCCTTTCAGGCTCTCTGTGTTCTGATTCTTCCCACTCTGCCATTTCCAAGGTGTTGCTTCTCCAAACTCCTGTCTGCTTCCTCTCCATTCTAGTGGTTTTCTCAGTTGATTTTCTGCACAGGAAAAAGCATATTAATTTTGTTTCGTCTGGTACGCAGCCAGTGTTTTTTCAAAGCAAGATCTAAAGTCTAATTGGAAATGTGTTCTCAGTGTGTGTGGACATGGAGCATAACTGATGTATATGGCATCAGAAACAGAGCTGGCAGCCTCCTTTACTGAATGTACTGCCAGATGCTTTGTTAGCTGTTGTGAGGTGGAGGAGTGACCTTCCTCACAGTGTGAAGGACCATTTTTGAACTGTGCTCTCTTTTGAAAAGGTTTTTATTAAGATGGGAAGTCTTAGCTTTGTTTGTGCTAATTAAATTTTCATTTTAAAATATACCACACCATTTGTGGATGGAATACCTCCTTTTGCCTGTTGAACTTTGATTTTCTTGGGGCTAGTGAAAGCCCTGAGCCAGGGAGATGCTGAGATGAGTAAGTGCACATGAAACTTCCCCGAGGACTCTTCTACTCACCAGTAATTTTCAGCACATGGGTTTTACTAGGCTAGGTAATGGTTAGTGAAGATGTTTAAAGTAAAAAGGTAGCTTCTGTTCTGAATATGTCGATGGATTTCTTTTCCAAGTATTCTCTCTTCATCGGTAAAACCCATGTAAGCCTCTACAAGATCTTAGCATGAAGGAGCAGTTGAACGAGTATGTGCAGTTTGACAGTTTTGGTGATGTTTCTTATAGTCATTCCTTCACATGAATCAATCAACCGTTAATGCTTTTTCCTTTCCCTCCAGGTCTCTGTGTCACAGTGGATTGCTTCTGCTGTAGTCAGGATTTAGCTCCACGCTACAATCCACAGACCTTCCACAAACTTTTCTATTTTAAACCTTTTCCCTGCAGAGCTCCCAGCTCTACTTTGATCTGTATTAATCTTCAGAAGCTCCTACAGTTATTCTGTAGAAAATTAGAACACATGGAATAGTGGGTTTGTATTTTTTTTTGCCTTAAAAATCAGGAATATGTGGCAGAGCAGGGGAGAACACGTACCTATTCATTTTATCTCTTCCTCGTGGGTCAGAATACCAAGTCAGCTGTCAAAATAATTCCTGATTTCAGCCTTACTTCACTTAGTTCAAGTTTATTTTCAGATCATCTGAAATGTATGTGAGTTATGGGAAAGGACTGAGGTGTTGTTAATCTCATTTCCTTTGCTAGGTCCCAGATAAGCTTTCTTCAGCAAGGTTCTTCTTGCTTTCAGGAGAATGGGTAGCTGACCTATCTGCATGTCATAGCACTTTGGAACCTGATGAAGTGACAAGTGATGATTGAGTTGAATTTTAAGACTGTCCCCAAAACTGTGAATCTTAAGTATCTCAGAGGTATTTTCTTCAACAGATGTTTCTAGTAATTGTGTTTGTAGTTAAATCCTGCAAATTGTTGTACAGAGGAACAGATATAATAAATTTCTGTATATAGCAAATATATAAATTTCTTCTTGTGACAAACAGTAGTAAAGATTATTTTGTTTATATGCCAGAAGAGAGAGAATGAGTTCCACTTTCCTTGGCAGCGTCATGGTCAGTTCATAAATCTTTCAACCCTAACATACTATCCAGCAATATTTTCTTTTAGTGCAGGTCCAGCATCTTGTCGATATAGACATGTATGGGAACAGGCCGGCAAGATATTCTGTCCACTCAGGTTCTTCCACTGGATACAGATCCTAATTAAAGATGTAGAGTGAGTCCCACAAGAACTGACTGGAGAGAATTCAAAACAGGAAGAAACTGATACTTTATTAGGGCTAAGACAGCACCTGCTTTTGCAGCAGGAATATGTCACGGAGCTGTTTGTGCTAGTCTGCTGTCAAGTATTCTGTATGAATTGATGCATTTCCAAAAAAGCTTCTATTTGAGTGACAGTTTTATGTGTTGTCTTTAAAGACATGATGAAACAATAATAGCTTAATCAGGTCTAAACGTACTTATGTTAGAGCTGAATTAGAATGCCGGAGAACTATTCCTGTATTCTCCCCTTCCTTTCATGTTTTTTCATATCCTTTCATATGCAGGATATTCAGACAAGGCTATGCTAGAAACAGTGTGTGGGAAGAGATTTTGCATCAATAAAACCAGTGGCATCTGTTGCAGACAGTGCTGATGGTTGCAGACAGTACCTATGAATGGCAGAAGTAGCAGCAAGGTGACAGGGAAGGTGGAACTCCAGCTCTCATAAAGACACACAGGGTCTCCTGAGAGCAAGTGATGGAAACAAAGTCTGGAATCAAGCACAACCCTGCAGGGATCCTCTGTCAATAGTGGAAGTTGTAGATAAGGCTTCTCATTCTTACTTAGCTTTCCCTCATTGCAGGCAGATGCACCCTAAAGCAGTGCTTTCCTAAAGATCCAGTTGCATTTCTGTTCAGCCAGATGCTGTGTTGGATCTGCTCAAAAGGTCCACATTTCTAGTTTAAATTTCTTTCTGATTTTGATGAACTGTTGCAGAATGGGAGTAAAGCAGAGGCAGTTCTCATTGATAAGTAGTTCTTTAAGAAAATGATGTGTGCCCCATAACTGCCTAAATTAGTAAAAAGTCTAATATTCTGTCAACCTTATCAGATTAATACCTTCAATAATAAATAGAAAAAGGTTATAAGAAATTTTTAGAAAATTTCTAGCTTTTCAGATGCTGTTTTCATAGTGTGAGAAACAGTTTCAAAAGGGTTCATTTGAAGAAATATGAGTTCTCATGATGACTGTAGACAGTTTAACTGGCCCAGATAAAGAAATTTGGCATTTCCTGTTTTTTTCTAATCTCTTTCAGAATCAGGTGGAATACTGCTTTTTTCTCCCCCAGTCATGGTTTCACTTCTGTTGCTATGGGGCAGAAAGAGGACGAGTTCTGTGATGTGCTTTACAGTGGAATCAATTGAAAATGCCTCCTAGGTTATTTTCTATCAGTCATCATGATAAGAAAAGATAAAGAGACAGAACTGTAATATCTCTGTTCAGATTTATAGGTTTTACTAGGAAATTGTGCCTTTGAATGAGAAAAACAAAACAACCCACAATTCTGAAGCACGTCTGGGATCACAGCAGTGCCTAGATAAGAATATTCCAAAATCTGTCTTGCAGATGTACTTAACCATACGGTTTTTCTTCTTAAGAATTGTGCTTTTAAAAAGAACAGAAGTTCAGAAGTTCTTTTAACTGTATTAGCAAATTATGTAAAAAGTAAAGGGCTTTTCAAAATTGCTTTATTTGTTGTTCAAAACATCTGCATATGTCCCTGTCCCATTCCTACAGAGTGTATAGTCTGTCATACAGTTTTTTTTAAATGGGGGAAAATAATCCCAACCCAAACTTGTTGGATCAGTTGTAGGAATAAAAGTCCCTGTTCTAAAAATGCTATTGCTATGCCAGGTGCAATGTAATTCTCTTTATACAAGTGGAGTTTGATTCTATCTGTCCTAATAACATTATTGCTGTGCTTTGGGGGCCAGTTAAGACTTTGTTTAGTATTGAAATTAGTTTTTCAATAGTACCAGCTGTAACAACAATAAAATTTTGCTATTACCTGCTAGTCTCATTACAAGAATTTGGAAAGTAAACAAAGCAAAGTGAACAAAGAGGATGACACAGACCAAGTCAGGTCAAACCCAGCCACCAAAAAACCAGTTCTCAAGCAGCACAGATGCATGGCTTTGCCATTTTCCTTCCTGTCCATCTCTAACACGTTACTAAACTTTGTAGAGGAAAGCTAATAAATAATTGGCCACAGGCATTTTGATTTGGGTAAGTTTGGTGCCACCCTATGACCTAGACAGCTGTCAAATGCATAGCCAACATGACATGCCTGCTCTTCCCCAGGCTGTGTGGCTGGAGGAGTCCAGCATGCTTTGTGCTAGGTTGCTCCTCCTTGTGTGAAAACCCCTGGGAAAAAAGGGTTCCCTTTTGAATAAAGATTATATACAAATGAAATTATCACAGCAAATTTTCACAACTCCTAATATTAAAAGACAGACTTAAAGCAAGAAGAAGGCAGCAATATGTAACGTCTTTGTTTTATAATTAGCTATTACACTTGACCATTGTCTACTGGAACTTTGAAATCACACAGTCCTCTGCCTTAATTATTCAGAACAGGATGGTTAATTGGTTAATCAAGATCAGTGTAACATGTGTATTCCTGAACAGTTACTAATTTTTTTCAGTTAAACCTGCCTATGAATGTTGAATCTGTTCAACCCGAGTTGTAAAGTTTGAGACACTGTTAACAGTATGTTAAGGGAATATCATCCATTGTGCAGGTGTCCTAAAATGACAGAACTGTGAAGGTTAGAAAAAACATTTAAGATCATCAAGTCCAAATGTCAACCCAGCAGCACCGACATGTTCACCATTAAACCACATCCTCAAGTGCCATATCCACCCTTTTTTGAACACTTTCAGGGATGATGACTCCTAGTTATCAGTGAAGCTTACTGGTGATATGAGACAAATTTTTTAAGAAATAATGAGTTTTAATTGTGGTGACATGCTACAAGAACCTATGTTACAATGTTTGTGAAAAGTTTTGAGCAGGCTGGTTTTGTTTGCTTTCATCTTAAGTTTAAAATTAAGGTAAAAATAGGAAAAAGCCCACCCCAAATCTCATTCCTCTTGTCATAAAACATGCAGTAATTTCTGGTTTTCAAAACACTTCTCCTAGTTTCCGTGTTCTGTATACAGCAGCAAAGGCAGCAGGGATGGAGAAGGGTGGACCAGAGATAAGTTTGTTGCAAGCATGGGGTAGCATTGGTGCTTGGACACTGGTTTCCTCTGGCTTTGTTGCTCTGATTTCTGTTTCTCTTACTCAGTTATCCTGCTCCATTGCAACTTTCTTTTCCTCCATAGCTTTTTGATACACTCAGTTGTGAGAGAACTACTTGTTAATTTTAGGAATCACTTTAATATTAAAAAGCCTGTGTCTTTGTGAAATGTGTTTTGTGAAATTGCTTTTTTTTATCTTCCTGCATAAAATCACAGCTAGACAGGGCTAATGCCACATATTAGGCCAATTTTATTCAAAAAGCAGCAGTGTTCAGTTTTAACCAATGCCAGTTGGCTCTCTCCATCTTTGCTAGTCAGTGTAGAATAATGTTCACTCACTCTGCAGCTTGGCTTCTTGATAGCCTTGGATCACCAGAGCTGCACAGAGACTACAGTAAAGTCAAATGCTCTAGTTACCACACTTTTATGACCCGCTTAGAAATGTCCTTAATTTCACCTAATTTCAGATTATGTTTGGTATCTCAGTTCTAGTGAGAACTTTGTGAATAACTGATGTTAAGGTTTGTTTGCCCTCTCTCTTTGCTCCTGTTGTTATGCACTCTATTCACAGGAGTAATTATGTTGATTTTAAGAAAACTTCCTGTATAAATTGGATGTTCATCACCATATTGAAGACACAGACCAAGAGTGTCTTAAAGGAATATCTTCTACTGAAAGCTGGTATAATATTTTACCCTACAAAGTGGAATCCCATTCTATGTGGTAATGAACTCTGTGTGTCCAAGAAATGTGAATTATTAATTCTCGTTATCTACGTATAAGAATATACATTTGTATGAATATATTGAGAGGTTACACTACACTTATTCTGGATGTTACTTATTCATTAATGGAACTGATTGTAATGCTGAGAGCCAAATAGCTGCACCAAGAAGTGGTTGGGGATTGGGGATGTTTTGATGTGTTTACAGTCTTGTCAAACCACTGTGGAATAAGGAATAAATGCCTTCAGGTATTTTTTGCTTTGCAATCAGTGCTCTTTATTAAGTACAGTTCTGTCACTGTAATGAAAGAAAAATTAAGTAAACTTACAAAAGCTTATGGATTTAAGACAATTAAGAATTGTCCATTTTAATCTTATAACCTTGTATACTGCATGGGTTTTAGTGTTGTGTGCTGTCTGGGTTTACTTCTGTTTCTTCTTTTTATATTGTGTGTTCTAGATAACAGTCCTGGATGAGACATGGACAGTATTTCGGCGGTACAGTCGTTTTCGAGAATTGCATAAAACTTTAAAACTGAAGTACCCAGAGGTAAGTTTTGGTAAAACTTCTTTTACAGAAAAGGGTAGAGACTTGAAAAAAAGTGGTTTGAAATATGTTTACTCAAAAAGGGAGGTGATTTCTGACAGCCAGCACAACTTCACCAACACAGTTCCTTCCTGACCCATCTAGTGACCTTCTGTGGTGGAGTGGCTATATTGGAGCACACCGGAAGAGCTATGGGTGTCATCTCTTTTGATCTGTAAGGCCTTTGACATGGTGTCTTGGCTTGAGACAGTTTAAAGAGATGCGCACTCTGAAATGTGCCCCCCTTCATTCCAACCAATCCCTTCCCACCAATAAGGAACAAGATATGAGCAGATATAAGTGAAAAAATAACACATTACTAACAAACAGAATGCCAACAGGCAAGAAAAAAAAGGTAAATAATTTCTAGATACCAAACTGTGAAAAACTCACAACCCCACTGGAGCAAAGAGAGACCTGAAATGCCAGAAATACCCTTTCTGAGATGGCACATGACCTCGGGCTTGTAGGACAAAGGAACAACATGCTGTTGCATCCCTCCTGGGAAGGCAGGAGCTTTACTGAGCAGTTTTAGTGGCAGATGAAGACTTGCTAGCTCATGTGGGGTGTGCCCACCACTTCCTCCTGCTGTTCACAAGCTCTGCTGCTGTTGCTGTGCTCTGCACTGTGGCTGTGGGATGGGGGGAAAAGGACCCATCTGTGGGTGCTGGCATGGGCTGCCCAGGAACTCTCTGACTTTTTTTGCTGCCGGCAGAGTTTGCAAATTCTCTTTGAAACAGTTTCTAATTGCAAAATGCAGTCTTTATGGGTGGCTGCGGTTGTGAAGCCAAAGCTGCCAGAAAGAGAGAGGCTCTGCTCCTGCAGTCTTCTCTCTTGGAGCTGGTCGATTTGGACCAGCTTGCTCTAGTGGGGCCGCCCATGGCGACCGGCGGACACCCGCAGAACACGCCCCAAGGCAGCTCAAACCTGCTAAATGCACTCTCTCCGAGATCAGGAAAAAAACCCAAGGTCCCAAAAAGAGAAGAAGAACCTTTGCCTGAGCAAAGACCAAGCAGCCCACAAAACAAATACCATGCAGCAAAGGACCAGAAGCTGCCTGGGAGGGCCGATTTTAAAAAAGCCCACAATAGCACACCCCCTCTCCCCCCCACAAGATCCCTGGCTGCTGAGTCTTAAGGAGACTAACAATTCTTGGATGCAGATAGATATGGAATACAATAATGTTATGGACCACCTCAGGACACATGGTCCCCACAACATCCTTTTCTCTAAACTGGAAGGAGATGGATTTCATTTGGTGGATGAGGAATTACTTGGATGGTCACATCGAGCAGGTGGTGGTCAATGGCTTAAGGTCCAGACAAACATCAGTGACAAGTGGTATCCCTCAGGGTTCTGTACTGGGACCTGTGCTGTTAAATATCTCCATTAGCTGACACAGCAGGAGCAAACACACCCTCAGCAAGTTTGCACATGACACCAAGCTAAGTGCGGCTCACAAGCATGAGGGATGGGATGCCATCCAGAGGGACCTAGATTAATTTGAGATAGGCTGTCTTTGTTTGAAAGACAGGTGTCTGCTAAGGAAGGCAGGAGCCTCCCTTGGAATGGCAGATGCAACCCCCCTCCCCTCCGAGTTATTATAATTTTGAAATCAAGGGCTTTTAGGCAAAGATATGGGAAATAGGAATAACAGTTCTTTACTATTATAAATCTATATGTGTATAACAAGTCAAGCAAACAACAACAACTATGGCAGTAACAGCAAACAATCACAAACCCAGTGCCAGCCTTCTCGGCTGTCGGGCCCTTTCCCCTCGGGTGCAGTTCCGCTCGCAGCCGGCAGGGGCGCTGGCGGCTCCCAGTGAGCAGGGCAGGTGCGATGGTTCACCCGCGGCTGCAGGGGGCGCTCCGGAGCGAGCTCAGGGAGAACATGGCACTGGTGCCCTGGGATCCCGGGAGGGATGGAACAAAGGCTACACACACCCCTGGGCAGCTGGCCCCAGTGTCTGGCCGGACCCTCCGGAACAGCAGGCTGGAACAGCAGGGACGAGCACAAATCCCGGGTGGCAGACGAGATGTATCCAAACTCAGGAGCTGCGGTGGGAATCCCCTGGGAATGCCCCAGCGGGGCAGGGAAGGTGGGCTTGGGATCCCAGGGTTTCTCCAGTAGAAGGAAGGCAGCCGAAGAAGCAGCCTGTCTCTCCATCCAAATGCCGGGAACTGACTGCCCACAAACCCAGGTGAAAGAGATGCACCCCTCCCTCTATGGCCAAGTCCTTTGTTTTCCTTAAGCACCCAGTAATTAGTTCCCCTGGCAACATGTATGGGGAAAATTCCTTTAAGAGAAGAACAGGAGGAGAACTAAAACCCCAACATAGGCCCATGGGAATCTCATGAGGTTTAACAAGGCCAAGTGTACCTGGGTGTGGGCAGTTCCTGGTATGAGTACAGGATGGGGAATGAAGGGATTCAGAGCAGCCCTGCCAAGAAGGACTTGAGGGTGCTGTGGATGAGAGCTTGGCATGACCCAGCAATGTGCACTTGCAGCCCAGAAAGCCCACTGTGTCCTGGGCTGCATCAAAAGAGTGGCCTGCAGGTCTAATGAGGTGATTCTCTACCTCTGCTGTGGTGAGACCCAACCATCCAGCTCTGGAATCCTCATCACAGGAGGGAGGGACATGGACCTCTTGGAGTGGATCCAGAACAGGGACACTAAGTTGATCAGATGGCTGGAGCACCTCTGCTATGGAGAGAGGCTGAGAGAGCTGGGATTGTTCAGCCTGGAGAAGAGAAAGCTCCACGTAGGCCTTATAGCAGCCTTTCAGTTCTTGAAGGGGGTTTATTAGAAAGATGGGGACAGATTTTGCAGCAGGGCTGTTGCAGTAGGACAAGGAGTAATGGTTTTAAACTGCAGGAGGCAGATTCGGAGCAGAATATAAGAAAGAAAATTTTTACAAATTACATGGCACAGGTTGCCTAGAGAAATAGTGGATGCTTCCTCCCCGGGTGTATTCAGAGGCAGGTTATCTGGAACTCTGAGCAACCTGATCTAGTTGAAGATGTCCCTGCTCATGACAGGGGGTTGCACTCAATGGACTTAAAAAGTCTCTTCCAACCCACATGATATTATGATTCTATGACTCCTCTCAGGCATCCAGTAAGACTGACAAGCCCTTCATCACTTCAAAGATCCAAGGGTGCTCAATACAGGATGGATGTTGCAGTGAAACTGTGACTCTGTGTGTTGCTTCTGGCCATAAATTCCCTTTACTGCTGACTGACGTTTTTCCCTGGAGGTTGTTCATTGCAAAATACTTTGCAGTCAGATCCTGTTGTCCTGACAACTTCTCATTTGAAAGAAGAGCATTGCTCCGCAGGTACCCTTTTGTAATAGTGGCTTTCAAGTTTCTACAAAATGAAAAATTGATCTGACCGCCTTGGAGACTCTGGGCGTTCAGGATGAGGAGCTGTGCCTGATGGAGCTTTAGTTCATTGGAGTGAGTGTTTATGGAATTACAGTTCTTAGTTTTCACATCTAACTTTTAATTATTAACATTTTTCTTCCTTCCTACATGTTCCCCTGGATATTAGAAGAAATAAATCATTCAAGCAATGAAAGTGACGCTGATTTGAGAGTAAAGAAGCCTGGGCCATATATTCATGGGCAGTATATTAAAAAATATGAATATGTTCAAGAAGGAGAGACAGGCAATACTGTGCACATGCTTTCTTGGTCTTCATTAACATATGCTTTAAGCTAAAAATGAAATGAGCATGGAACAGACCTTGAGGTCTGGGGCTCAAGATTGTTCCCATTCCAAAACAGTATGAAAACCAGAAAGGGAAACTACTGTGCAGCAGTAACTAAGAAAAAGTTTAAAACTAAAAAAGAAGGAGAGAGAGAAAAGAAAACTACATCATCTTTTTAAGTGACAGAAATTTTTAAGGTAAAATTGAGTTTTTAATGGGAATTTGAAATGTTCTCTTTCCACAAATGCTTTAAAAATATTACTTGTGAACATCAGTATCATACTTTTACTTGAAGAGGAATTGCCATTTCCTCTTGGATGTTAAGAGTTATAGTCTGTCAACAGGAATATCCTAATTGCATCTAACTAGAAAAAAGAGCCAGGCAGTCATCCAGGAAAAGGGCGACCCGAATCCATGTGCAGACTGATTTTCCCCATTTAGGAAAATGTGCTAGAGTAGTCTTCTTCAGAGTTGGATTTTGGTTCTGATAGTATATTGAGGAACAACTGAATTCTTTAACACTTGCATCAGAGGGAGATCAGCTTTGTTCTTGTAAGTAGTAATTGGATTCAGGAGGAATCTGATATTCTTAAAGCCACTATTAAAATGTCCCATGTGCTGAAGGATAATAATTTTACCTTTTTGAATCAAGCATTTGTGAGTGGCAGTACAATTTCAGTCTTTTTTTGATGCTACAGGACGGAGTGGTTGTTTTCTTATTTATTTGTTTGTTTGAAGAACCATGACAATATGAGTAGTATTATTAGCTCCAAATAAAGTCCAGCATCTGAGAGTGTACCACAGGAAGAGATCCCAGCCTGGAGCACAGGTACATAGTTTTCTTCATCTTGGAGTCTTCCCAGCTGAAGTTGTTAATAGTTAATATTTTTCCTGTGGATTTTATCTGTATTTTAAATTCTCTACACTGCTCACTGTGTAAGTATCATATAGAGGCAATTTCTTTTGCACCTTTTCTTTTATCATCTTCTCTCTGTGGTTTTGCTTGCAAGGTCAATGCATTCACTAGTTTAATGTGCCGGTTTGTTCCTTATTGACACTTCTTGTGTTGCCATAAGTCTGTGTCTTAGGTAAACTTACTGGGATTCACATCTACTACATTACCAGAATTATTGGTTTAATTATGCCAATGAATAAGTGTCTAATTTCCATGTAGGAAACACATGATAGTATGTTTTATTAAGCTATCTGTTCCCTTGTGAACAAGTTCTGTAAGTCAATGCAAATACCAAGCCTTACAAGGTTGCCAGCTATCTTTTTCCATCCTTGACTGACCTTTCACTTCACAACAACCTTCAGTAAATTGTCAGAGAGGTTCAAATATACTCATGTTTGCTAAACACGAAGCATGCTAATGATTAGGAGAAGCAAGGTAAGCATTTGATCATGTCAGCTACTGCTTTTAGATAGGTACGGACATGTAAGTACCTGTTCTGGAAACTCTTGCAGCACTGATGATGTCTTTGCTGTTTTACATAGTACAGGCTATTGTGTTGTGTTCATTCCTGCTTTGAGCCTTAGAGCATCACAAAGGAATGGCAGGTTTGTGGGCAGGAGAGACCTACATAATATGCTGTGGGTTTCTTCTGCTCATTAGCAGTTCTACAAACTACTTGTAGATTAGCAATTAGCAAAAAAAAAAATTGCTCATTAGCAATACTACAAACTGTGTCCTTGTTCATCAGAGGGGAAGCGCATGTTGTGGTGGATGAAACACAAAATATTGTGTCCTGCAGTAAAGATTTGGCATTTGTTTTCTTTGAAGGGATTTCATTAAGTGTTGCATATGTGAATGATTGATAGCTTTCCATATTTTTGCCTTTATTTAAAATAGCTTTAATTTATGGTAATTTTGGAGTGGTTTTGCAATGTGAGTAGCAGTTCAGTTTGTCTGATAAATTGAAACTCATCTGTCTGCTTCTGCTCATCTGTCATTGAACTAATTTAGGATTCACCACGGTGCTAAAATGCATTTTAATACCAAACTTGGCAGAGTTGTGTCTGTAGTGACTATGTATTATTCCAAAGAAACTTGATCCTTAAAAGGATCTTATCAGAATCCATCAGGATTGGGTTTTATTTTGCACAGTTCACCTTCCCACTCTAAATTAATATTTATAATGAACAGTGAAAATACTGTGGACATGTTTAATATATGAGTGTTCTGCTTTTAGAAGTGAACTTTACAGCTCATTAGTTGCTCAGCTCTGAGTTACTATATCAGTATTTTAATAATTTGCTGATCCTACGTTTCATGTTCCTGCCACTGAATTCCCAAAGGGATGTCTTAGCAAACTGATTTATTAGGAAGATTTTTTTTAAAAAAGTACCTCTTTCAAAAGCAGAAACTTATCTAATATCTTCTGATCTTACAAGATGTCATATATATTATATATCTGCATGTTTTTTCTAATGTAATTAAGTGGCTGCTGACAACTGCATGTCTAACTAAAATGTGTCACATGCAAATTCTGAAAGACTGAAGAAGCTGCAGTGGGGTGACATTGGGCCAGTGGCAGATAACTACCAAGCATTTAACAGTGTCTATTTTTTGAGGGGGTCTGCATGATTGTCATTTGCTCAGCTCTAGCTTTCTTACACTGCTAGATTGTTAATGACCATTTTATTACTTTTGGAGTTTTAATTAAGACCATACTTGGCTTTCAGTTGCACTAGTCTCTCTAGTGAATGCACTTTTTGTTTGTTATTAGTCAGAGAAGGGAGCAAATGGCCTCTTCATTCTCAATAGAGGAGTGAGAACTTCCATAATTAGATTCTCCTATTTTTCTCTCTGTCTTCATGTTTTCTTACCAGTTACTGGTTTTGGAATACTACCAGAGTGTTGGTTTCTGCAGAAAACTTTCCTTCCTGATCCACATCTTGCTGAAAGGGAAACCTCACTCTCTTAACACTTTCTTGTCTCTATTCTCTTTCAAAGGAGAGCAGAGAAACAGTTCGTATGTGTCCTTCCCTACCCAAATCCAAGGCTTATGAACTCCCTCCTTCATGCGGGAGTCCCTGTGTCCCACTTGCCTCCACGTTTTGTGGGGTTTTCACTGTAAACTCTGCTTGTGGAGTTCCCTGTCAGTCATCTTGAAAGCTGTTTCTGTGTGCATAAAAATCTCTTCAAGTTGTTACGGAAAGCACCTTCCATAGAGGCATTTTTATTGCTCATAGTGATTCTTGACTTAAAATATTAGAAAATCCCTGGAGAGCTGGCAAGGAGAAGCTACAAGGCATGCTTGTGTTTATAGATTCATTCATGGAGATAAGGACATACGTGTGTAGGGAAGATTTCAGCAGGAGTGCCAAAGCTATTGACTTCTAGCTTATTTAGCAGAATGTAATAATTTGTGTATCTGTATTTGCTATATGGAGGTCTATATATAAGTATATATTTGTGTCTTTCAGGGTCTAAGGTACAGAGAGATGGTTTATAGTTTTTAAATAATTATGGGTCATAACCTGTAAGAATTGCATGAAATTCAAAGAGCAGAAAATATTTCTCAGATTTTTCAAAGTACTAAGTGAATGTTTTCAAAAATGTACTAAAATCAAAACATTTGTTGCAAGCTTATTTAAAAAATATTTTTAAATACTTTGAAATATTTCAGATTTTTCAAAACTCAAAAGTAGTCTGTCCATTTTTCATCCAAAGTATTTTGCATTTTAGTGAAGAAAGACAAATGTTTGCATCTCAGTGAAGGCAGTACCTATTTCATCATGGGTCACAACCACCCAACACATAATGTGTATGTTTGCTACTAAAATAGAGCAGACACCAGTTTTGTAATAGTTTCTTAAGTTCATTTTAGACACTTTTCTACTACTACTTATTGTTCATGTGTAGTTCAGCTATGTAATGATTAATGAAGAGACATAAACTGCTTATGGAACCACCACTGAGTGATCTCACTTTCCTTTCCTTTTGCCTCTGTATTCCTCTTTTGGGTGACTGCCATGGAAGGATCTCTGATTCCTTTTTAAGTGGTCCATATATCTGGTGCTCTTGATAAGTAATAAGTGGAAGAAATCTTCAACGTGAACTGCCAGCACAGATAATGGAGAGGGGATGAATTTGAGATGCAGTCATTAATTTTAGGAGAACATCCTTGCATTCTGGAAGAGATCACTGACAGAGAAATGCAATATTTTACTAACTTGCAAGACATGGTTGGTGCAAGTTTGGGGATTTTTATTCTTCCCTCCCCATCCCCCTAGGAATCTCAAGGATAATTAGGCAATTTCTGTGTACTTACATAATTATTAAATTATTTTTAAAAATCTCATCAGACATGCAGAATTCTCCCTTCCAATGAAGAATGCAAGCAGAAATTAAACCAGGAGTGGAGCAATAAGGCAGCAGACTTGTGCAGAGCACATGGGGCAGTGCTTGGGCTGGGGTCTTGGGTGTCTGACTGCTCTAATTCTGGTTTGTAACTCTGCAGTTGTAGAGTTTTATTGAATGCAAATTTTTTGCTAATCTTCTGGGATCGAGGTAGTTGGCTTGCAGGGCTGGCAAGCCAGTTGCCATGTAACTAGTGAGCTCCTGGATCTTAGGATCTAATTTGGCAGCAGAAGTCAGAAGTCAGAGCTGGTTGGCCTGAAACTGCTGGTTTTACCATTGGATTTTCTAATTTACTGTCATTAGTAACTGTATATTTAGTTAGTATGTATGTATGTATGCTCACATTGAATGCAAAATTATGGACATTTGGATTCTTCTAGTGTTCAGTTTTAAACAGCATAGAGCAGGATAGCTGTAAATAACTTCCCTCAGATGACATTGAAAATTGTTTTGTTCTGGAACCTGCTGTGCTTATGCTAAAGTCTTGATCCTTCAGTGACCAAAGTCCCAATCTATTCACATATTCGTTGATTGCTGACATTCATGTTTAGAAACTCTTGAGATCAAGAAACAATTTAAAATCACAGGTTACATGCACTAGAGAGAGCAGGGTGTAGCCTGTAATACTGAACATGATTGTACAAATCTTGCTGCGAATGCTATCTCATTATTTTAGAAAGTTCAGGTTTATTTGGATATGGATTCTCAGTTATGGTTCTTTCATGGAACCATATGGTCCTTTGTAAGCATGATCTCTAACAATATTTTAAGATTTGTTTTTTTCTTTGAAAATTTGATCCAGTGAAGAAATAAGCTTGTTAATGGGTTTTGGCTGAACTGGAATGATGTTTCTGGGTATCTGGATATGAAGTAGCAAATTTGGTTTGGTTTTTTTCCCAAATAGTCAAGACTAATGTTAGTGTAGTTTTGGTTTTAAACAATGGTAAAATATAATAGGACTCAGAGATTTAATATGAGAACCATAGGACGAACACCAAGCACCAAGAATGTATAAACAGTCTAAAAGGTGGTGGGGTTTTTTTGTTTTGTTTTGGTTGGGTTTTTTTTGGTTATGGAAACTGTGTACTAGGGCGTGGGTGAAAATGAAAACTATTTGCAACATTGATGTGCTTGTAAATAGCAAATGCCATCATGTGTATTGTGGCAGAACTATATGTAGGAAAGCATTTAGAAAATAGTTTTTGAGGTATGAATCCTAAATTAATGACAGACCGTAATTTTTACTTTCTAGCCTGGGAATTTAGTAGCCTTAGTAATACATCTTTCCATAAATATTGAAAGAAAAAAAAAAGTAGTAAGTTTTAGAACACCTGTTTGTGTATAAACCCTTTAATACTATTATATGAGCATGTGATTACAGCCTTCAGCTTCTTTCAGTACAAATTACAGTAATTATGATATAGTTAATTTTAACATTCATATTCTTGTCACCTGTAACAGCCAGGAAGTGCATGCACAGGAAGCATATTTCGTCACACGCATGTTTCCAGCTCCCGTTCCTAATTATATTATGTTCAGAGCATTCTGCAAGCCTGCAGGTTTACATACGTAGTGCTTCCATATCAACCCTAGTTTGCCACTACCTGCAGATGGAATTTAAGTGGTAGGTCCTTAAAAGCTTCATCTGGCCTTTGTTCTGCAGCATGAGACTGCTGAAATTTTTAAAAGAGATTTTTAGCATATCTCTCAGTACATCTGTCTACAAGTGAACAGAATTCATTCCAATAAGTAAAGTGTGAAAAACATTGCTGCTAACCATATCGTGTAGGTCTGTGGAAGCTTGATTACAGGGAAATGTATTTATTCCATGTGGTCCTTCTGAATTCGTGGTTGCTAACCAGGACTGGAGCATCAGAGACAACAGCAAACCCTGCAGCATATTTGCTTCCAGCATAATATGCAATTCTCAATCTATTTCTAGTTGGAAAATGAAATCAGTGTGTGAATTTCTTGTCACAAAACTGAATCTGAATGTGTAAGAACCTTGTAAAAACCCAGTTAGGGGATTAATTTGTGGTTGTTGCTTTGGGTGCTAGATTTGTGCAGCAAAGTTTTCTTGGCTTGGTACATATGATTCTGCAGAAATACAGCTTCTCTCTATCCCTTCTCCTTTCCTTTCTTCCCTCCTGCGGTTGTTGATGAGACCTGGTCTTTTTTGGTCTTTCCCTAGCAGCGAGTGAAACCTATGAGCTTCCAAACAATTCTGTGAGCTTTATAGGTCTTCTGATAGATTCAGAATGAAGCAAGTTTAATCAGCAGGTGGGCATCAAATGCCAGGTTTCATTGACTGTGCTGTGCAAAAGTCTTGTACAGGAGTAACATAGAAATTGAGAAAAAGCATTCAGAGAAGTGTCAGTCCATCATGTCATAATTTATGAACCACTTGACAGAATAATTCCTTTGACCATTTGATAATCTGATTTTCAAGGCTCTGCTCAATTACCTGCTGAATTTGTGTAATACCAAAATATTCATGTTGTTTTACCAGTGAAACGGTTTTGTATGGATAACAGCTATCTGTGAGAGAGGAATGCCTCTAAGAAGAATTTCTAGACCATATAGCTGGAGGTTTAGGTGCTCATTGAGACTGAGCCATTTCTTAGCTGTTCCTGACTGTTGACTTGGGGAATGCCTTAGGCTGCAGCCCTGTGTCTCTGTTTTCGTGCTGCTTAGTGGAAAGCAGACAGGAGGGTTGGAGGTTTTGCTGTTTCTTTTTTTTTCTATTATTACCTTCTTTCAGGAGACTTCTGGACATGTGTTCCATTAATCATTAGCTGTTAGTGACAGTCTCACTGCCTTCCAAGGGGTTTGTGAAGAACAGCTTGTTCTTGTTGGGTTTGTCAGGAATATGCTGCTAGCTTAAGTAGATCTTTCAAATAGAATCCTTTCATATCAGTTGATTTAGGATATAGTGACCCAGCTCAAACTCTAGTTTTTGTGAAAATACCCAGGTTAATTTTGAACAAATGGCAGAGAGGGTAACAAAAATTGTCAGGCTTCAACTGTACTGCCTATTGTGTTTTTTCGTTACATATTTAGATGGTATTACTGACACAACTGCACATGTGAAACTGTTTGCTAAACTTTATTCACTCTCTAATCTGGAGAATTATACCACACTTCTATTGTGATTCATGAGGCAGCTTTTGAGTAGGATATTTCAGGTTTTTCCTCTCTTTGGAACCACTGTGAGAATGAACAGGGAAATACAGATTGCAGATTTTGCAGCACAGTAAGAATATTCAGCTGTTTATTTTGGCATTGCTGTATTCATCAAATGAGTGATTCCTTATCTGAATGGGATTGAGATACAGGTGACTCTTATCTGATGTAATCTGCAAGAAAGGAAAGCTTCTGAAAATTTCCCCCCTCTGTATCTGGTAACAATTGTTACACATTTTAATATACATGTATGGCTTATAGTTTCTCTCGGCACTCTAGAGGAGTAAAAGAGCAGAAGTTCTGTGCTGAGCCTTGTGCTCCTAATTAGACAAGGAGGGGCATGTTTGCCGATGACATTAACATGACCCAGCAATGTGTGCTTGCAGCCTGTAAAGCCAGCCTGTAAAGCCAGCTGCATCCCAGGCTGCATCTTAGAGCACTGTGGGCAGTAGGTGGACATAGGGGAGAGAGTCCAGAGAAAGGCTGGGAGATGCACAGAGTGCTGGAGTGCCTCTCCCAGAAAGACAGACTGAGAGAACTGACTGGTGAAGAGAGGGCTCTGGGGAGACCTTAGGCACCTTCCAGTACCTCAAGGGGCTCCAAGAGGGCTGGGGAAGGACTTTTTACAAGGGCATCTGTACTAGTTTGAAAACAAACCAGTGGGAGATTGCAAGTCAGAATTATAAGTTAATAGCAAAATTAAAATAAATGCAGAAGTACAAGAACACTGACAGAGTCAGGATACAACCTGACACCCTGACAGTCAGGGTGGTGGTAGCAGTCCAGATGAAGTGATCCTGTTGAAGTGGTGATCCTGTAGAAGGGTCTAGTCTTCACCTGAAGGTCCAGTGGTAGCTCTTGTCCTCTGGGAATCCAGTAGGTAGGGCTGACTGTGGTGTTCCAAACTTCAGATTATATCCAGGTAGGAATGCTTGGTTCCTCCCCCTGGGCGGAACATCTCACAGTGGGATGATGTAATTTTATGAGTCATGCAGTGAGGCTGGACGGCCCATTAACAGAAGATAGCTATCCAGAGGGAGTTATCAGGGATGTGTCATGGAAAAGATAAAGAACTCTGCCCCACCTGGTTTTAACAGATGGTGATAGAATACATACTTTTGGTTACGTCTTACATTGTAACCAAAGACAACATGGAGCAACAGTACAAGGGGGAATGGCTTTAAATTGACAGAGGGTAGGTTTAAGTTAGATCCCAGGAAGAAATTCTTCCCTGTGAGGTTGGTGAGGCACTGGCAGACGTTGCCCAGGGAAGCTGTGGCTGCCTCATCCCCAGATGTGTTCAAGGCCAGGTGGGACAGGGCTTGGAGTAACCTGGTGTAATGGAAGGCATCCCTGCCCGTGGCAGGCAGGTTGGAACAAGATGGGCTTTAAGGTCCTTCCCGATCCAAACCATTCTATGATTCTAAAACCAACCTTAAGGCTAGTTGTTACAATCTACAAGAGGCATTTTTAGTTTAAGGGTCTTTTTAAAGTATTAGTTTATCATGTTCCTGCTAATGATCTTTCAGACTCAATGTGGTGAAAATAATACTATGTTTCTCAGTTAAAAATTAGTTGACTTCAGAAGAAAGGAAGAAAACAAATTTCTCTGGCCTGTGTACCTGATAGTACAGTTACTAAATAAGTTTCTAAATGCCTTGTTTTGTATTCACAGTGAAGATCTTCCTGTAAAGGTCTCTTGACTGCTGTAATGTAAATATATTAAAAAAAAAGTGGAAGAGACCATCAGTCTCTGCAACACACAACATACAGAAAGTTCCATCTAACAAAAGAGAATTGTCTATGCCTCTAGAGAGCCTAAAGCAGGAAAGCCCAAGCCAAAAAATTTATTAGATATGCCTGCATGACAAAAAGCAATAAAATACAATCTCTTGTGGTTTAATATGAAAATAAACACAAAGAAGCAGTGGTTCTCAGAAAAAATATTGAGCTGCAGGTATAGAATTGAAGATGTCAAGAGAAGACTAAAAGCAGAGAATGTTGTCCAGTTTACTGTAGGACATATTTCAGAACCAAAGCCAGGAATAATAGTGTTGGAGGGTGAGCTGTCTGGCCATGTCTGAAAACAAGAATTCAATATGAGAATGTTAGTGATGTGAGTGAGAGTGAGATGAGAAAGCACACTTCTCATGGGCGGCAAACTTTGGGACACATGATTAAAGCATTTGATTAATTCATGGTTATGTATAATTGGTTAAAATGCTGTGAATAGTAAAAAGAATTAAAGGTATGGTTTTGTTTGGACAATTTTTTCTCTATTGAATTCATTATTTTCTGTCATACTTAACTGTACACATGTAGGTACCCACTATGTGTACCTACATACACATATATGTATGTACACATAGTACCTACATACAGTTAGTGGCTATAAATGATGCTTTGATATTTGTTCTCTGCACTGCTCTCAGCAGTGCAGGTACTCTGAAGCTGTTTGAGTGTATACTCTGTATTTTCCAGGAAATTTTTAAAATTTCTTTCAAACTGCTTCTGAACACTGCGTGTCCTAGTCTTGTTATGTCCTCTATAGAAAAAAATTGAAGGAGAGCTTTAGCAGTATTTTAAATCCTTAAATTACTCACTGTACATTCAAATCTAACTCAAATTTTATTTTTAAATCAGGGCATAAATAAGGAGACCTTTACTTTTAAGTTCAGTTTTTTGATAGTACCAGTAATGTAAAGTAGTTGCAAAATAATGTATTGCAGGGTTTTATTTAAATAGGTAGAGTAGCATAATTTCCATTCTGATTGTACCTGAAGGCTCATATGTGCTGTAACTCATTGTAAAGTTGCTGTAAAAAACAATGAAAATATTAATGTGTTTTTTCACCTTTCCCCTCTTTTCCTGGGTTACTAAAATTTGTGTAGGTGGAGCAGCATGACTCTCACACAGACTCAGTGAAGCAGTGCTTGTTGGGGAAAAACATTGTTCTAGAAAGCATCTGATAGATGAGAATTATGAAATTACTGACATGTAATCTAACCCCAAATTCTAGCAATTGTAAAACACATCCCTGTTTTTTCTTCCCTGCCCTAAGTAATGATGTTGGTTCAATACCATGTTGGCTTTTTCGTGAGTGTGTCTTTGAGACTTTCATGTCTGTGTGGTATATACATGGGTCTTGCTTATGAAGCATTTAGCTTCAAGTGCTTGATCAAGAAATTTTATTTTGGAAACAAATATCTATTCTTACCCAGCATCCTGACGCTCAAGAGCAGTACTAAATATGGTATTGATCATGAAACTGATAGCAACAGTGGTCTTTCTGTATCCAGAGTTGCTTTTCTGCCCTGCACATTCAAAATCCTTTGCCAAGCAAGCTCCTGAAAATGTATGTGTCAAGTTTATTACACTTTATTAGTTACCTGTCATTTTAAGCTTTACCTAGTGAAAACAGTAATAGTGGAAGGAAAATTTGTATTAGGCTTACAGCTAGTTTTTAAGTCTGTGATAAAGCAGCTAGTTCTAAAGTGTCTATGCGACTAGGCAAGTGAAAATGAATGTATAACCTGTGTGACTATCAATCACTCTTACTGTTGGAGGGGGGACTAAGTCATTCCTTTTAAGCTTCCCATTTGTGTGCCTGCACTGCCTTTTCTCTGGTTTTATCATTTTAAATGATGCAGAACACTGTCTAACTTCTCCTTGTATAATCAGTCCAGTTTGTTGAGAGAGTTAGCACTTTATATCTTATAACAAATCACACTTGAAGGCATACTGCATGTTTGTTTGCAGGTGTATTTCTCTGTGACAGCTGTTCTTTAAGACCCTGAGATCTGCCAATAATTCTGAGTAGTCAGAAAGGCATCTGTCTAGTCAGCAGTACAAATTATTACTGCTTGTTGATGAGTTTTCATTATTAACATTTCTCAAAGGCAAGGGTGACTGAAATTTATGACATCAGTCAGCCACACGAGATGGGGATGTGTCATAAATGCTGCCAGATGTCACTGAGATGAGTTCCTGTGCAACAGGCAAATCTTCTTAGGGAGAACTGTAAAAACTGCTGTCCCGAGTCCCCTTCTCTGAGCCTGTTTCTGTCGGTAAATGAAATGGTACTGTGACTTCTCAGCATGGAGTCAAAGTGGCCCAATAGGCACCGTGGCATCAGCACTCTGTGGTGCAGAGTTGGGGCAAGGTTATATGCAGTCAGGGTGAAGGTAGGGGTTGATGCATGCTATTGCAGGGATGGCCTTGACCTTGCTGGAAATCCTAGCAGGCAGATTAATGAATCAAACCCCAAATCATTTTGAAAGAAGAATAAACTCTACAGAGATCTCCAGAAAATCACTTTGAGAAGTGGGGTTTGAGTCATACCTTGATAAAGATTGATTAATGTGTTGTTCTTTGAAGATACAACCTTGCAAACCTAGAAGTTGTTACTATTTCTTTAAAGAAGTAACCAAGACCTGAGACTACATGAAGGAAGATTAATGTTTAGTTAGCAAAATCATGACCTAAGGGCATAGAGAGTAGGTATTAAACTTGTCCATCTAATTTCAAGGTCAGCACATATCCTTGTCTTGGATGATGGTCTGCCATGCCATGCTGGTATTTTTCCCCCAAAGACTTCTCTCTTGGCAAGGGATAGACGAACAAGGAAGCAAAATCAAGGTTGCAAAGACATGGTATGTTAGGAATTTTTCATGCTTATTTTCCAAACGCATCTACAACTCAAATTTACTTATTTGGTTTTTGACTGGTTTTCCTCTAAGGCATTTATATCCTTTGGTTGATGTATGCTGCTTCTGCACTATCTTATTCTACCTTTTTACAGCCTGCATACGAAATTTAAAATACTTTCTTTGCCATTTCGGCCAATTTTTGTTTGTCTCACCTTGATTGATAATCCTAAGAGCTATACAGTTATTGGTTTCTATTTGGAAAGATGCCCTGGCTGTATTAGCTTCTGATTTTTATAAAAGATATTAAAATCCCCAAACTGCATAATTTTATAGAAATGTGCAAGGTTTGCATGAACTTTGTTACATCCTATTGCTCATTTTCATAGGTATTCTGTATTTAAATGTTATTGTACTGCTTATAATGGACCAAACAATGAAGTAATTTGTCAAATAATATATAGACTCGTGCTTATGGCTCTATTTTGGTATGCTATTATTCTGAGTAGTCTAGAATTGCTTTAAGGAAAAGAAAAATACTCCTGTAGTGCAAGGTAACCTCTTTGGCTGCAGTTAATTTGATTTTTCTCAGTAGCAGGAAGCAAACTAAATGGAGTTAAAATTACATTGATAAACCACAGCCTTCACATCTCACCGTAGCTCCAAAACTGCAGATTAAGTCTAGGTCAGCTTGCTGGTTTTAAAGGAGAAACATGGATATGAGAGCTCTCAAATCTTTTTGATAATTACAGATGATTGTTTGATGGGCAGGTAGGCATGATTCAAAATGAGAAATCTTCAGTGTCTAATCCTATTTGGTCATTTTGCATCATCATAGGGACGTTTCAGTGTGGTTCAGAGGAGAATTTCTCTTTTTGTGTTCTTGTTCCTCTTAAGTGGGACAGATAGAGTTAAAATGTTCTTTGGAGAAACAATTATGCCTGTCTGAGGAAGGTAACTGCCAAAAGATCTTGAAAGTTCGAAGATAATTACCCAGAACTAAAGACAGCAGAGCTGTGAGAGCTTGTGTGTCCTGAGAAGATGCTCATTTATTGGTAAATACCAATTTATTGGGGGTTAGTCACAGCATCCTGACTTGCAACAGAACTGCATATATTTATGAGAAGAGATTTAAGTGCTTGTGCTTCTTGGTACTGAGATATATATATATAGATATATAGCTGAAGATATAGATATAGATATGCATGATGTTCCAGTGAGATAAGTAGGAAAAAAGCAAGGAGTCGTAACCAGTCTAAGTAAAGTGGAGAAGTTGCCAAATTTCCTGCTTGGCAGGTCTCCAGTGCACTCTGGCCTCAATGGGATGTGTGCTGAAGGGGATAAAGCAGACCTGGCTCACTGGGCTGCTGGCATTAGGGGCCAAGCAAAAAGCAACGTGCAAACTGGCAGTTGCCCCTACCAGCCAGAAATGAAAAGGTTAAACCAGTCCTGTGGTTAGGTAAACCTTTGGCATGGAGCAAAAAGGATGGATAGCAGAAAGAAAAGAATGTTCTCATGTACGTGGGGCAAAGCAGCTTCTTGCAAGAGAAAAGGCTGTGCTGTAAAGAGACTAGAAACCAAATTGTGGCATAAATTGTGTACAGGAAATATCGGGCGCAAAACTCACCAAAAAACCCCAAAACCAAAACTCTAGTACACTGCTGCAATCTCTTGCATTTGTCAGAAGTGAAATATTTGCCAACCAATTTATTTAAGATTTTTCAGAGTAGACTTACCCTAGGAAGGAGGGAGATGCTCATTCCCTTGTGTGTGTTTGAGTGAAATCCAGGCCCTGGAGCCTGTAGTAGCAAGGAGAAACAACAACAGAAAGCTGTAAGCATGTAAGCCTGGGAGCTGAGACACAGCAGGGATGAACCTAAAGCAGCTCCTCGGCTCTTGGAAACACTACAAAGACCTTGAGAGCAGAGTTTGCTCCCCTCAAAGACAGTGAAGGATTGACTGTTAGATTGGTACTGGGGACCTCTCTGTAGAGACCCTTTGTGTAGGAGCAAGGTTGCTTACATCCTTTTTCCTGTTCCTATATCCTGGTCATTTGAGTTTTCTTCAGTTTAGGATGTTAATTACCCTTGTTTGTTATAATAAATAATGACTTGTTGCTGCTGTTCAGCCTTCTCCAGGGAGTTCACTCCATTAGAAGGCTGACATGGGTCCACCTCTGAGTTTTGGCTTGTCCTTGGATATGCTGCCTCTTGAGAATATCAAATCCTTCTCCCCTTCTGGCAGATAGTAGGGAGGATTGCAAATGGCCCAGTAGAGTAAGGTAAAGAATTAGGTAGGTCATGCAGGAATGGAGGAAAGCATAGCATTAAGACAGAGGCAAGTTGGGGAGCTGGAAAGTGGGGGAAGAACATGTTGGGAGAGATGGAAAAAGTAAAGAGAAAGTATTAGAAAAGGAAAAGAAGATGACAATCTGAATATCCAGAAAAAATTCCCTGGATATTCCCTCTCCCTGATTAATTGATAATGGAAAATAATGTCTTTAATCCTTCTGTCCTCTGAGGGCATGACTTACCTGCAGCATACATGTTGGGAGAGCACTGAAGGACTTATGCAATGGAGGACTGTTACTATTTTGTTTAAGAGAGAATACGTTTAGAGGTTTCTTCACTCAACTTTAAACAGTTGGAGCTATATCAGCTGAAAATACGACTTAGGTGTTTTTGTATGTTATTTTGTTGGTTTCGTTTTTAGTGGATAGTATATCAAATTATTTCTCTTTGATCTCCATTTGATTGTTTTCTGAATTTATAAAGCAGCCTTTAATCTGCCCAGTAAGTGTTAACTTTTTACCTTTGCCTACTGCTTTCTTATGAAAATGTGTAGAAAAGGTAATTTATTTCAGGCAAAATATAAATAAAAATATAGAAATTAAGCTTGTGGTGGGTTTTTTGGTTTGTTTGGGTTTTTTGTTTGTTGTTTTTTCACCTTGACAAATCCCTAAATACTTGGTGCAAGTTCTTAGTTAAAAATACAGCTTCTGTCTAGTTTCTTTAGACTCTGGGAGTCTTACTGTCTTGAGAAGTTGAAGCTTAAGTTACTTGGTTTAAACTTCAAAAACTAAAAGTAGGACAGTTTTTTGTTTCGTTACTCTCTGCAAAATCAAGTCAGGTGCTGCCGCAGCGGCTGCAAAACCAGCCAGTTTCGCACATGAACCAGTGCCATGTTCTTCTCTTTGATTTTTCTCATCTGTGACAGAGATTTCTGGTACAAAGGATCAAAAGCCAGAGCTACTCTTTGAAAAATGAGAAAATTCAGAGTTGTAAAAATAACATGAGAATTAAAGATGACTGACTTCTTAGTTTTAATAGTTACCATTTCCTTAATTTTCTTTTCCCCCCCCCTTTCCCCCCCATTTAAATGTATCAAAACATTGAAGTACAAAGAGAATTTGGATAAAAGGTTAAAGATGACTCAGCCTCCATCAATGCCCTGTTTTTCTTCTTTAAAATGCCCTGGTTTTCTTCCTAAAAAAAGCCTTTTACCTTATTGTAGGCATGAAAACATAGACTGTACAAGCCAAAAAATAATGAGATGTTTCAATCCTGTAGATTTTTGCTTGATGTCAGAAAATGGAATTTTTTATGTTTAGGGAGCATAACACTTGGAACAATTTCATGTTTCAGAAGTGACAAGCCTTCATGTGTGTATTATGTGGTATTCTACTTTGGTCCACTCTATATTGAAATATCATCTGCAAAGTATTGTACAAGACTTTTCATTAACATGTTCTATTCTGCTGTACCATAAAATCCCTGAACAGAATTAAATCCAGCAGGTCCCCCAGCAGACATAATGCCAGTGAAAAGTCTCCAACAGATTATAACAGAAATTAAAGGACACCCTTCAAATGGTGATGGCTATTTTTCCTAAAGGTTCTGAAGTGAGAGTGCACCCCATCCCAGGCACAGCATTTCATGGTATTGGAGCCTTCATTTTCACTCTCTTGGTTTCCAAAAGGCCAGTCTCCAAATTTGCATCTCTCCCTGAGGCTCAGTAGTTGAAGACTATGAAGCATGGTTTCACTTTGAAAGGATTTGCTTCCGCATAGATGGTGTTAGGTATGTGCTGTTCCCAGAATCTTAAGGTCAGATTTGTATGTAAGATAGAATAGGTGATAGAAAATAAAAGGATAACTTACTGTTCTGCCATCTGCTCTTACAGCATTAAATTCCTGCTAAAAACTAGTCTCCTGACTGGAATATGGGAGAAATAGAGGAATTAATTTAGCTGTGTAAAATTTACTAGAATAACATGTGCTGGGTATGAAGCACCTTCCCCTTGAGGACTGGACCTAATACTGTCTAAATTTGATTGTACTAACTCACAAGTACTCCATTGTGGCAGATAATTATTGTTTCTTACGGATAATATTGCTGAGACAGACGAATAACATGCCTCTGAGTAATACAAGACCCAGAAATAAAACATGGCCTTTATTTATTGTAAATTAAGGAGTAAATTGCAAATGACTGCCGCTCTACAACTGCTACTGCCCAGCAACGATTGCCAGGTAGGATAAATAGCATTAACTGTAAAAAGTTTAATGTCTAAAAGACATTAGGAGTGCTGGTATGCAGTGTTGAGGTCTCTCTGTACTACTTTAAAATATATCATCTGCCTTTGCCTTTTGGGTCCAAGCATAGTCTCAGCCTTGCCCATGGTACAAGTATGCATGTGTGTGCACACTCTAATGGATATAATGAAATTTGGATTGCAGCGATGCAGTGATTAATTATAGTAGGGAGATGCTTCTGCTGTCAAAATAAAAATTAGAAATCTTGCATGCTACATACAGAAGCTTCTCAGGAAATCATTCAAGCCCTCTCTTCCTATCAGGCTGGGGAATATGCCTCTTAATTTCCCCTGACAGAAAATACATCACCTCATCAGCAGCCCTAGAAAATGACAAAACATCCCTGCCAAAAAAGACTGCCTGCCAAATGCTTCCATTGCCACTGCAGGAAGGGGGACAGGGAAGGGAGGGGTGTGCTTCAGAAATTCCATGGAAGGAGAATTTTTTACCTTGCTACCTGTAGAGTCCCACTGTTACACCTTGCATTGTCACAAAATGTTCATCTCGTAGTCAAGGTGAGACCCTTGAAGAATTAATTTGAGCAGGAGGGTACAGAAACATTTAATTCTGAAAGAATAATTTATATTCCTGAATCTGGATAGTGTGAAATTCCCTTACAGTGTTTGAGCCAGGGCAAAAATCTTGATACAAAATCCATACCTGCAAGATCTCTTACATATTTCAGTGCCAGAACAAATGCTGCTCAGTCACATACTGTACTGTGTGCATCAACCTGTAGCAGTGATTATCTCCAATGAAGTTACTGTGCAATTTCATAAAGGTGCTGTAGCACCACTAATAGGAAAATTTGAATTTATTGAAATATTTGCTACTGCACTTTGGCTTAAATGAGTAAAGTATTTTAAATAAACCTCAAATTTCTGTTGAACCTTGCTTTGCTGAATCTCACACAATTGCATTCAGAGTCTGTATATCAAATAGTACATTAGGACAGAGGATTTTCTATAGACAGTTATTGCAACATCATTATTTCAGTGTATTTGTGCTACTGAGCTTTTTTAAATTTATTTTTTATAAAACAAAATTATGATGAGATGAGAATGTTTTATTGTTACTCAGTATCTTTGTGGGACTCTTTCACCAACATTTTTTTTCCTGCATTAAAGTAATAACTTTATAAGTCAGAGTGTCGAAGATAAATGGTGTGTGTGTGTGTGTATATATATATACACACACATATAATAAGCACACTATCTCTGGTAAATATACTAATAGTGTATTTTTATATAAATATAGTACAATGGACTGGCTTCCTATTACACTGAAATTTCAGTCGCATAGAGGACTGCATAATTCACCTTGCTGCATGGATGCGTCCAGTTCTTATGTTGCAAAGATAATTTTCAAGCTGCAGAGTAGGTGGGAAATGGTGCTGTCATGTCTGCATTAAGTGTCTGGATAGCCTGAAACTCAAGCCTGCAGAATTTTGAGTGTCTCCTTCTCATTTTGGTGGGCATTAGACTCTTGGCATGTAGTGGAATAGAACCCATTGAAATAACTGAATTGCTGAAGTGATGATGAAATTCGTGGCTGGAGGATTTTCTGTCATGTAGATGGGTGGTCATTTGTTGTACAATGGAAATAGTCCACTGGGAAAGTGTGGGGCACAGAAATGTTCCAGCAGGCCTGAGGTTTGTGTAACGTCTGCATCTGGCCCTGTAGAGATGCCATCTGCAGTAATTGATTAGTCCTTTATAACATACCTCTGGAGGATGAAAAATCCTTCCAAGTGACATATATGTATAAATAGGTATATTCTGTACACATACTGGCAACACTGGCATATTACAAACATAGATAACTTTATATGTGTATGTCAAGAATAATTCAGCATGTTGACATTCTGATTTGCATGATGGCTTTTACAATGTACAAAGTATTCAGATCCCCACACCTTTACCAGCAATAAACTCATGATTTTCATATAGGGTATGTGTTATGACTTTGAACGTTGCAGAGCGAAGTTTACTGGCTGAGACCTTTGTCTTGCATATTAAATTAATGACTGTAGTAATGGACTTTGGTTTGGTTTCATGTGCATGGTAGTGATTTGGGAGTTAAACATTAAAACAATGTGAGTAGCTACTTCTGTTTGAAAGTGTTAAGCAAAACACATTTCATTTTATAAAACACAACCGGTTTTCTTCTAAAATACATCCAGAAAGCTTAGGAAAACAACTTGCTTATCCCAAAGTTATGTAGAATTAGTCCCCAAATTCCTGTTCAGATGGAACTTAATTTAGATAAAGAAATCATTCCTGATTTTAGCTGTAAGATCTTGCTTTGACTCCAGAGAGTAGGTCTGAGGATGCCGTAGTGGTAGGTTCATTGTACTAATTGGTTTTTAATAGACACTATTTAAAAATTCTGTAATGGAAGTATTTATTAGCAAATAAATATAAAAACAATCTCCCTATGTCCAGGAGGGGATTGTGGTGGTAGTTAATTCACCTTGCTTGTTCCTGGTAGTGACATGATGCAATACTATCTAATAAAATACAATTTCTGCAGATATGGGGTTTTGAAGTCCTTGAAAATATTAGCACTTATAATTGTGTATAGGTGAAGAAGTGAGTAATGCAGTGAAATAAGTCCTCAGGACATAATTATATGATACTATTTGGTTGTGTACTGCTTGTCCTGCCAATATGAAGAAGCAGGCACACTGAGAAGAATATAGTTGGAGAAATTTTAGGAATATAATTGGGTCATACTGGCAAGACTGATGGAGAGCAGACATCTCTTCCATCTCCTCTGGTGCCCCACATCACCTTTATCGTTTTAAGATGTCTAGACATTTCTTTAAAATTATTGAAGTTGGAGTTGAACCAGAGAGTGGGAATAAACTACTTGTATTGCAGAATTCCTCTCTATTTTAAAGATGCTTACATTCAGTGTTAATAATGGAGCTCTTCATTTAAATCAGTATGTATCTGCTCCTTGTAACCAGCCATAAATTCTCTACAGTCCTGTATGTGCTGATAGACTAGAAAATGATGCATCTTTTTTATTGGTTCAATATCATCAAATGACCTGGGGAGTTAATGCAGGAGCCAGTTTTACATAGGGATTTGACCTGCAAAACAACTCCAGCAATGCCAATGGGAGGTTGCATATTTCTATCTCATGATATGAGTGCTGGGAAAAAAATGGGTTTGATTTACCTTTAAGTGCAAACACAAACTATGGGGAGAGGACTTGCTTTCTTTTGGATTGTTCCCATCAGTGGCTTAGCGGACCATGTTCAGTGGTACTTGTTACCAACTCTTGAGTCTTTTATGTGTTTTCCAGATATAGCTGGCTGGAATTAGTTCAAGCATTTTATTTACTGGTGTGCAAAAAGGGGAGACAGTTCCCTCCCTCCCTCCCTCTCTCTCTCTCTCTTCCCTCCTCTCCCCCCCGCCATAGGATGGAAAAAGAAATTAGGAGATAGCTTTGAACACCTCTCTGGAAGAACTAAAAGTAGAGATCTGAATAGTTGTTTTTAGCAGTTATGCCATTGCCTTGTTCTCATTTTCGGTGTGATAAAGCAGGACTTTGCCTGCATGTGGGAATTCTCTTCAGAAATTAAAGCTATGAGCTTCCAGCGTGGACACACATTGGAATAGGATTGAGCTACAGCTGAGTTACAAGAAGTGGTAGTTCAGGGCACAACAAAAGCTTCAGGTCAGGTGATGGCTGGAGTCCAGCAATGCATCTCCCAGAGCATGACATCAGTGATCATTCTTAGATCCAATGATCTTACATTTATGATAGAACATAATTAAAACCAAACAAATTATACCACCATAGAGTTGGAGACCACAGATTTTGGGAGACTAAATGCAGTCTTTTAACATACACCTTCCTGCAGAAATTGTTCTTACTTCCTATTTGATGCTATGTCCTCACATTTGGATTGGCAATTTTTAATATTTATATGGGCAAACAGTGGCAGTCCAATTCCTAAATTTTCTTTCAGTCACTCTCTGATGACAAAATGCATTGTTATCGTAGCAATACTACAGAGCAGATTGCAATAACCTCAGTAGAAATGTATAATGTGATATTTACTAATAGCATATAGTGTAGCTCATGAATATTTGGCAGTTTCTTCTTCCTAGTGCTTTGTAGTTTAAACAGAATTTTCTCATTTGAGCTTGTCACTTCTGGTGCTGATTCATCCTTTAATGTCTTCCAGGTTGCCACTTTAGAATTCCCTCCAAAGAAGCTCTTTGGAAACAAGGATGAGCGAGTGATTGCAGAACGACGGTGTCACTTAGAGGTAATACCAGCTTTTTAACAGGCTTCTGGTGTGTGTTTAGGTGGAGTAGTCCCTGCTTGACCAACAAAAACCATTCCCATGTGATCAACATTAAATAGCCTGTTTGTAAATACCAAATTACTTGCTGCCTCATTTAACACAGGAGATGGCAGCAGTACATTGTGAAGTAATGAAACATCTCTTAAAACATAAATTACTCCTAGTCTAGAAAAAAAAAAGGAACTCTTTGGAGATGTTCACAGGAGATACATGTATTTAATGGGGAAAGGTGGTGGGTGAGGTAAGTATTCACTGTAGACAGCTTGTATCTGTGCAAGATGAGATTAGTAAAAACATGACTTTAAATGCAATTTGTTAGTTGGAGATTTACTATTTTACCATAGTTAGTATATCCAAATATCTCATGACAGAAGGAAAGCAATATTTAGGCATCTTTGAGTTTTATTTTGTAACCCAACTTTCTGAACATATTCTTTTTCTTTCAATTAATTTTAAAAATTAATTTTATTGTGCACAAAGTTATTGAGTTTGAGGGTTTGCGTTATTTATTTTGCTAGTTCTACAGTGCTGTGTGGACGCCATGATTTTGAACTCCTATCACACATTAGGTCTTTATATTTCTATGTTAATGCATGTTTTACTGCAGCCAAGGGCCAGGAGGTGGGGTTTTGGGAAGGAAGAAGAGTCATGATCAAAGACTAAACTGTACACCTTGCAACTATATTATAGCAACTTGGGCATTACTTGATCATGCAAGTCAGTAGGAATTAAATTCTTTGTAGAGCTAAAATAGCATTAGGTAGTGCTTTAGAGAAATGAATATAAAAGTAGATTGCTTACAATTGGAATATTTTCTTAGGTAATTTTTCACTGCACTTCACCTTTTCTTTGATCTACCAACAAAACATCCTCCCAATGACTTCTGATGTGAGGCTGTCTTACATGAAGCACAAAATGAGGTTTTTTTTCTTTCACATCCTGGATAGACAGCATAAAGGCATGCTCATATTCCAGTCTAGTACTCAATTTGCATATTTTTGTACCAGTAAAAAATTTAATCCCTTAATCTTTCTGGCCTTTCATTGGTTTACGAACAGATTTTATTGTAATTATTCTAATGTTAAAATTGCTCTGTATAGCGATGCTTTGATCATGGCCATGTAGTACTTGCAGCTCTCTATATAGCCAGGTTCTAACTTAAAATTAAATTGTATCTATTTTAACAAAATAGGTCATTAAAACTTTATTACCTATATGTTTTGCAAGCATAATAATATATGACAACTGTTCACATGAATATGTTTTGCCATATGCCCCTTGGCCATTCCACTCAGTAGTCCAGACAACTCACAGTGTTGAGAAACTGAAGATCCCCCGTGGCTAAGGGCAAGTTAGATAAAGAGGACAAGGAGCCAAGCAAATGTTACTATCCTTGCCATGAGGAATTCAATATAACAAGCTGATCAAAACTCCCTGATGTATAGATCTCTAATCATGGTATTTTCTTTTCACTACATATTTTGCAGTGGTTTGCTCTGCCTTTGCCAACGGCTGGAGAGTTTTAGCTCACGCAGCTGCAGCCTCCTTGGTGAAGAGTGAGGGAAACCACCTAAGCAGTGATGGTTTCCAAAGTCACGTAATACTTTGAAGGCTCAAAGAACATCTTGAGTTATGCTTTGAAAGTGGCAGCTATGCTGCAGTAGTGGCAGATGGCCCAGGCATCAGTTCTATTTCAAATACTGTCCGTTCATGCCTTGTGGCT
The DNA here is from genome assembly GCF_965178545.1 of Coloeus monedula. Taxonomy (NCBI): domain Eukaryota; kingdom Metazoa; phylum Chordata; class Aves; order Passeriformes; family Corvidae; genus Coloeus; species Coloeus monedula. The sequence goes on along the minus strand of NC_138782.1, from coordinate 8,200,500 downwards.
TTCAGTCCAGTGTGAGCCTTGATCATACTTCAGTGGACTAACTGGAAAGTAGTAAATGGACGGATTGTCTCAGTGAGGGACTTGGGTCCTTGGCTTTTGGACTGTAGCATGCTTCTCACATGAGAATTTGGTCAGGTAGAAGGTAAGAGTGTTAGACCTTGGTATCAAGTACAAACATGGCTTGTATTCAGTTGACTTTCACACCTGATCCTGTACCTTGATTTGCTGAAAACCCTTTGCAATCTCTTTCAAGCTTCACAGATGATGTGTTGGTATAGCTGTAGTAGGGTATAAAAGCTTTTTTGGTTGCTCCACTTGATTAGTCAAGAGCTAATGGCTAATACAGGATTTTTAGAAAAGGCAAAGCAGAGTTACCAGACCAACACAAATGTATATTTTTATTCAACATCTGAGCTAATTTTATTGACTAAAAATAAATGACAGCCTGAAATACCAGTCCAATAAGTGTTCTGAACAAATGCTCTGTAATGTAAGCTTATTAGTGGAGCGGTTGTCCCAGTGGTGGTGAAAAAGAAATTGCTTTGCTCTTCCAGTTTTTACATTAGGTATTCATGCATCTTGAATATCCTTGAATATATGAAACTCCATATCATTTTTCCTGAGCTTTTTGCATTGAAATAGGTTTGGCTAGTTCAGTGCTTCCCACAGGTGATCTCTTAGCAACTGCAGTTTTCCTTGTGCTTAATTAGATTTGACCCTTTGCAAGACACTTTAGGAAGAATTTAGTTTTTCCTACACGTCATCTCTAGGATTCTTGCCACAGTAGAAGTACCGAGAAGAGCAGTGGGGTTTTTGGTACCTTTCCAGACAACTATAATCAGGGGGGCTGGCTGTTGCAGTTTGCTTTGTTTGAAGATTGAGATGAAGCGTTACCTTATGTCAGCCTGGGTTTAGAAGTGGGCATATTTCATCATAATGAAGGTGAAATTACTTGGAGTAAAAGAATCCAGAGAGCTCCAAATTATAAGGATTGTGATTTTAAAATCCCAGCAAGTTCCAAGTTTGTGTATAACATTAAGTTCTTTTATTTATCCTAGCTGGTACAAATGCTGACTAACCAAAAGCTTCACTATTACTTTATCAAATATTACTGTATCCTGCAGCTGTAGGGAGGAGGAGAGAAATCCAGCAGGCAGGAATTGTGCAGCAAGATTGATTTCTTTAATTATTTTACAAACTCTTTTATAGACTTTTTCTTCATAGTCTAATTGGACAAAGGATCAGCCACCCCCTGGGTGGATTGGCTAGAAATCCTAAACATCCACTGTCAAAATATTTTTCTACTGAAATAAACATAGTTCTACAAGGTCACAGGTGTTCATAGTTTATAGAACTTCTGCTCATCTCTCTGTGAGAGAGAAAAGTATCCCACGGGCTTAGAAAGCAGCAGGAAAATTCCTTGCTAACAGCATTTTTGTATCCACACTTTGCAATGCCTTGTTTGTAAGAAAGCACATTATATGAACTACTTTTCTGTGAGATGAACCTGAGAACTTAACTTTGATCTCCAGCATGATACGTAATTGCAATGTAAACACTTTTTTTTTGCTTTGGTGTTTGTTGGTATAATATCAAGTCTTTTGAACTGTATTTGACATTACCATAGAGCTTAGGAAAATAATGTGCAAGTTTTTTCCTATACATCTTAAGAGAAAACATTTAAATTTTATTTTAAATTATCTACCCAAAATAACCTATTGCAATCTATTAATTTAGTTTTTCATCAGGGCAAAACTCTACATTAATTGTTCTGCAGTTTAAATACTGTAATTTCACTTCAGAGCCAACCTTGCTTGATTAAATCTGCCTTAAATGAAACAGCCAAGAATTCTTTTGATTAAAGTTAATGAACAGAAGTTAGTGTGTATCTATCCTTTCTTGCAAATAGAAATCAGTAGGTAAGAGCATAGGATCCTTTTTTTAGTGAGTTCAGATAATGTATATTCAGTTTTTCATATTTTTTTAAGCAAGAGCTTTGTAAAGGAAGCACTTGAGTCAGTGAATGTATCTACTCCTGTTTTAACTCAAATATCTTTTATTCCTTTGTGAGTTGATAGGTCTGTTAATGACACTAAAAAGAAATTTTCCTGAAATCCCAGCTACTTTGGATACTGCATTTCTGTATCATATCAATTCCCCTGACTATTCTTTTTTTCTTCTCTTAGACTTCTGCTTTGTTGTGGTAATGAAGATTATTCTTAGCCCAGTTTTCCCATTGTGCAGCCAAGAGAAACTGGGCAGGAGTCTAAGCTGACATAGCAGATTGAGCTGTGTTTCTTGACTCTGTGGTCAGAAGCCTTGCAGTCATGGACCCACTAGACTGTCTTTCCTACCCTTGCTGTCACCAGTGTGTTTAGGAAAAAACAACTGTTATGCTGACAAAATCCAAACAGGTTGTTGCTTAAAGGAAAACAAAAACTCTCCCCAGCCTCAGTCGTTCTCCTTGTCTCTGTTCCCTGTTTCCTCTTCCCTGTTCTCAGGGCTACATTTCCTCAGGTTGGTTTGCAGACAGCAAAGGGAGAAACAAGCAAAATCCCTGATGGGGTTTTTAGGGATCAACAGTTGGTTAGAGTGTGGTGCTGGTAACACCAAGGTGGTGGGTTCCATCTCCAGATGGACCATTCCATTAAGAGTTGGACTGGTTCTTGTGGGTCCCTTCCAACTCAGAATATCCTGTGATCTAGAAATAAAGCTCAGCAGTCAGTAGGAGTCATGTGTTATCTTTTGCTGCCACTTACAGAGCTCAGGGAATGAAAGTCAACCTGTAACTATGGTAATGTGAGCCTATGTCGAGTTCTGTAGAAGCATATACATCTTTTTGGCATTGCTTCTGCTCTTCTTTTTTCTTGGTACTTTGAACCTCTTTAAAAGATAGACACACTCAATTTATTTTAAATTAATAATATAATTGTCCTTAACCTCCTCACTTCCTGATGTCTGCTGATGAGGATTCAATGATAGGTGTTAATGCAAGAGGCAGAAATAAATCTTAAATGAGCTGCATAATTCAGTTTTGCTGTCCAATCTGTAGAACTGTCTGGGGAACGTATTGCAGACACTGAACTGGCTGAAATATTGCTGTTACCTTCAGCCAAAATTAACCTTCCAGAATTAGATTAACTTAGAAGTCAAATCTTTTGTTTGTTTTTTAGTTTTTATTTTCACTTGAGTTCCTTTGGAGGTGATGATTTCTAGGGTTTGGGGTTTTTTTTAATAAGGCTCTAAATTTAGCCATGCTGTCTTTCCCCTTTAAAAGTAACATTCAGCTGACATGACTCCAGGAATCTGGTTCTTAAGGAAAAGGTGAAATAAGGGAAATAGCACCTTTTTCTTGAACTTAGATTAATTCTTGTTATTTAAGTGTCTTATTAATTTTTGAATTAACACCTTGGTGGAAGCCAGCAGTAGAAATGTCTGAGAAGAAAAAAACCCTCAAAATATTTGTCATCAAATGTGGGCAAACAGAATGTTTGAATCTGCCTGAGACCTTGAGGTTTTCCTTGAAGTCATGAGGACAGAAATGTTTTAATGAGATTTTAGCTTATTCATCACCTGAATATTCAGTATGAACTTCATAAATACTCCCCATGAGTCTTTGTTTCACTGCCCCATTCCTATATAACTGAGAGAACCTATGCTAGTTATAGGTAAATTGATGTCTCTATTGCAAAAATCCTATCAAGTGGGGCAAGTGTTTGATTTTTTTCCTGGCTGACACCAGTCATAAAGAGCTTTCAAAACTACTATATACATGTTTGTTCGAAGTGATTACTAAAAGGAAATTATTAGACACAGACATGAGCTTACAACATCCTTAACAACAAAGCTTTCTAAAAGGAGCTTTAAATCCAGCTGCTCATCAGCCTGGCTCTTGAAGAATGATTGCCTCTGACAGTGTCGTGGTAAATACTGTTCTTAGCAGAATCTAGGTGAGATGGACTTCAGAACTCATTCAGAATATATTTGGTACTTACTGGAAGATAAAAGGAAAATCTTCTCTTTTTTCACAGGCATGAATGCACACCAGTAGCACTGCTGGTGCAAAAGCAAACCATTGCAACTGTTGGTTTTAATGTTTGATAATCCTAGAGAGGATTGTTTCATAACCATAGTCTGAACAACAGAATGCAATATCTTGGAGTGATGGCTTTAATTTCCCACTAGAGGAATAGGATGCAGTGGGATCAGGGAAAGAAAGAGCATAGATGCATCCATGAAGACAAGAGAAGAGTGTGTGTGGCTAGGCCATATTGTGAATATCAGTTATATGAAATCCATGTCATAGATCATTTTCTAACTTAGGTATAGTCAGTCTGCACCAGGTGCCTTTCATAACCTCTAGTAACCACTGAAAAATTTTAGAACAAAAATAACTGCTTTTCAGCAACAGCACTGAAGTCTTGCTGCCAGACAGTAAGACTTTGCAGTTAGCCATCTGAAAGCAAGTTCACATCAGGTTCCCATCCGTCAGCGCATCATTAGGGCAGCCCAAGGCACATGGCTTTTCTGGTTTTGAAGCATCAACCCTCAAAGAGGAGTGGCAGCAGTTCTCAGCAGCAAAGCATTTAATCTTTTTTTGGGTGGTTCTGCTTCTTGTGTGGGACCCTGTTGACTTCAAAAAATGAATAAATAAAATTTATTTTACTTATTGGCTACAGTCACTAGATACAAAGAAGCAGAACTTTGCATAGGTCAGCCATTGATCCCATACCAATAAAATGTTACTTTGATTAAATACCGTAGACCTTCAGCTAGCCCACAGCAATGCAAGATATTATTCTTGTAATAGAAACACATGGTAAAGATGTTAATTTAGAAGGAACAAAAGCCTGAGGTTATTTTCTGGATGAGTTAATTTTAAGCTCTGGTTTGACAGGCTACTGGATGCAAAAGGAATGGTAAGTGTGGTCTCATTTGCTCAAACTCTGGGCCGAATTCAAGATCAGGTCTGAAGCTCTTGCTCTGCAGAGTTTTCTAGAGGTAACTTGGCATAATATATGTACCCCTTTAGAAGAATTTTGGTGGTTTTTTTCTTTAGGTGTATAGCTTCAGGTCCCTACCTCAAAAAATGATCTTTTGTGATCAAATGTTTATCTCCATTACAACCAAAGAATTAAATAGGATTTGCAATTTGGATGCCTTTTTATTTTTCTCTCTCCTTTTTAGATATTTCAGTGTATCAGAAAATAAGGAGGTATGTTTATCATGATTTAGTAAGTTTAGAAAATGTGACAGCATATAGTTTGAGCCCCAGTTTAGCGCCACATCCTAGTGTGTTTTGCTGTCAGGACGGAATAAATTTCCCAACATCCTCCTACAAATGAAGTTTTGAAGTTGTGTATATTCATCGCCATCTCCAGTAATGGCTCTGCACATACAGATGTGGGCAGATGAATAAAAGGAGTGCTCAGCCAAGGAGACTGGGTTGAATTTGGTGCTACCTGTTTCCAAAACAAGCATATCAGTCATCCTCTGGCATGTGATTTCACCAGAGGAAGCAGAGGGTGATGTGTGTCAAGTTGTTTGGTAGGTGTTTGCCAAGCCCACTCCAGCGGATGGCACACTGTCGCTACTGGCCCAGGGATGTGTGCTAAATTCAATCCTGTTGTTCTTTCTGAATAAATTTTGACAAGACTTGTTTTGACTTGTGCTCTGGAGAAAAGATTGGTTTCCTTCATTAATCAGGTCTGTTTTGGTCCTTTTCAGTATGGCCATTCACTTCCCAAAGAAGACTCACACTGATAGACCACCTGTAAATCATAGCCCTTGCTGCCTTTTTTTTTTTGCTTCCCTGCCAGCCTACAATTCAGTTTTCATTGGAGCTGCCTAAAGCCAATAAATGTAAGCTTTTAGCATGCAGACATTGTAAGAAATATTAAGTCCTGTAGATTTTAAATTAATTTTAGGCAGAGTAAGATTGTAATTTGGGATGTAGACTGACTTCAGAAGTTAATTCAATTGATGTGGCATAATAGTAATTCAGCATAGTGTGCTCATGCCATTAGATTTGCACAGAAAAATGCTCCAAATACCTATAATGAATAGTTTGGGTTTTGAAAACCTGAGAGAGCAGTTTCACCTTTAATCATAACTGGCATCTCTCAGAATGCTTGCACATTAAGAAAATGCAAAAAGGTATATGAATTTGAGTAAATTTAAGTACCACCTTGGGTAAAATTAAATTTTAGTGGCACTCAAGCACTTCTGGAGATGTAGAGGTAAAATCTGCTTCACCTGTACAGCTTTGGAGGAAACTAACTCTGATTCAAGGAATCTGCGTTACGCTGTGCATGAAAAACATAGAGAGACTTTCCCAAGAGGCTAAAATTGTAAGTCCTGGTATTTTTTAGTGCAATTTAGCTGCTTAAAGAAGCTTGATTTTTACCTGCTTAGTTCCAAAGTCATTTAGGTACCTCTAAACATGCCCAAAGGAGTGCTGTATGGTGGGTGCTTGTGGAATTTGCCCCTAGGCAGCTCGAAACTGCTAACTCTCTGAGCTGAGGGAAAAAAAATGAAAAGAGAACCCAAAAAGGGAAGGAAAGCCTTTGCCTAAACAAGGACCAGATAGCCCAGAAAGTGAATACCCTGTAGCAAAAAAACTGGAAGCTGACTGAGAGTGACAGTTTTAAAAGCACCCACGATGACAACCCCTCCACACACAAGGTTCCCATTTTGGTAGGTCTTATGATACAGTAACAACATTGGGGGGCGCAGACAGATATGGAATACAATAATATTATGGATTACCCCAGGACATTCCAGCCCTTATCCCATATCATCTCATTAATGCCCAAATTAATACATTTCAACTGTAAACACATATATCTATACATATCTACATATAACTATATACAAATACAATTATTTCAGTGGTCACTGACCATCCCCCAGGATATGGACAGAGTTCATTGCGTCCATGACTGATATGACTGGAGAAGTCCATTCTCATTGTCCTTGGTAATTAAAATATGCAGTGGCAGTGACATTCAGCAACCAATGGTACATTCCAACCTTACAGGCTGTTCTCACCCAAAGTCGAATCCCCCTGAGGTACACAATGTGTTTTCCCATCCTTCTGCGTAACCCACCAAGAGTAACCAGGTCCTTGAGCAAAAACAATCTCACAGATGGGTTTGCCTTTGCTCAAGGCAGAATTAATCCAAATGGTCTTTCCTAACATACCTCTCATATGCACAACAGGGACTTCATAGTCATTGCTGCTATAGTCCTAGTGTCTGCTGTACACAGGGGTTTGGATTGGGCAGGGCCAGCTCAGTTAGTGGAATCTCTGTTGTTAACTAACCATGTAGCCTCTGCTAAATGCAGATCCCACTGCTTGATAGTCCCGCCATCCCTTGCCTTCAGTGTTGTTTTTAAGTTCATTGCACTGCTCAACTTTAGCTGCAGCTGGTGCATGATAAGGAATGTGGTACCCCCATTCAATACTATATTCCCTAGCCCAGGTGTTTATAAGGCTGTTCTTGAAATGAGTCCTGTTGTCTGACTCAATTCTTGTAGGGGTACCATGCCTCCTGGTACTTGCTCAAGGCCCAGGATGGTGTTCTTGAAAGTGGTGTGAGGCATGGAGTGTGTCTCCAGCCATCCAGTAGTTGCTTCTACCCTTGTGAGTACGTAGTGCTTGCCTTGGCAGGTTTGCAGCAATGTGATGTAATCAGTCTGCTAGGCCTCCCCATACTTACGTTTGGACCACTGCCCCTCATACCACAGGGGCTTCACCCTCTTGGCCTGATTGCATCACACATCTCACAACCATGGATAACCTGAGCTATGGCATGTGTGGTTAAGTCCACCCCTCAGTCATGAACCCATCGGTATGTCACATCTCTTCCCTAATGGGCCCACCAGCTAGGAACAACTACCCCTTGTGTTGCCAATCCAGGTTTACCTGACACCTTCATTTTGGCAGTTCAATCCACTGTTCATTGTTGTGGTGCTCCTCATTTGTCTTGACGCTTAGGCACGTGGGCATCCACATGATGGACTTGCACTGTCAGCTTCTCTACCCGGGTAGCGATGCCTTGCCACCCAGATTGGTTTTCTACTATGCTGCCAGTTGGCCTTTTTCCACCTTTCCAGCTACCCCCACAGAGCGTTTGCTACCATCCACAAGTCATTGTGGAGGTAGAGCGTTGGCCACTTCTCTTGCTCAATGATGTCCAAAGCCAGCTGGATGGCTTCCAGCTCTGCAATCTGACTGGATCCATCTTGTCCTTCAGTAGCTCTCTTAACTCACTGCATAGGGTGGCCTGCACTCTGCTACTAGAGGAATGGAGAAAAATGCATTAGCAGTATCAATAGGGGCATCACTTTGCTGCCTTGGACTCTGGCTCATACTGAATTTCAAGCATGTCCGGCATGGCAGCACTCAGTGGTGGTGTAACTTCATTTAGACCATGTTAGGCTCCATTCCTCATCAGACTTATGCACAGGCCATATGGGCTTTTAAAGGGTGAATGAGTCTACTGACCATTCCCTGGCTCTCTAGTTCATGGATCATCTTATGTATGGGAATCTCAGAATCTCGGTGTGGTATTGCCTATGATGTATTGTAGTGGTGGCAATTGGTTCCTGCTCTTCTTCCACCCTCAGGAGTCCTACTGCAGAAGGGTCCTCTGAGAGACCAGGAAAAGTGTTCAACTGTCTAATTCCCTCTGCCTCCACAGCAGCTATCCCAAAAGCCCACCTGAATCCTTCTGGGTCTTTGAAATAACCACTCCTGAGGAAATCCATGCCAAGAATACACAGTCTGGACCAGTCACAGTAGGGTGTTTCTTCCACTCTTTTCCATTTAAGCTCACCTCAGCTGCCAACAGAGTCAACTCCTGCCATGTCACCCCAGCAACAGAAATGGGTTCTGCTCCCACGTGTCCTGATGGTATTGAAGTACAGTGCGTCAGTGTCAACCTGGTATTCTTGTGGTTCTGGTGTACCAGGCCATCAGATCCACACAGTCCAATAGACCTGATTTTCTCTGGCCTCTATCTGGCTCTTTTAGTCCTGACTATTGTTTCTTTCCTGGGCATACCTTCTGGAGGTCCCTTCAAGGGGTTCAGACCTATCATCCTCTGCTCTGTTATACCTAGCAGCTTGGTCTTGGGAAACTGGAGCTACATTCATTCTGGTGGAACTCCCTCTGCTAGTTTCCTCCTTCAGTTTATGCACCTGTGCTGCCAGGACAGAAGTGGACTTTCCATCCCATCTTCTCATGTTTTCCTCATACTCACACAGAAAGAACCACAGGTGAGCTTGTGGGGTGTACCCCCTCTCCCTAGCTGGGGGATGTCTGCTTCTGATAACGGGGGCTCTGGTTTGTACTGACAAGGCTTGGAGAAGGCCCTCCTTAAGCTTCTTGCTGAGTTTCTGATGGGTCTCTGCAATCTTGTCTTCCAGTTTCCACATACGCTCCGTCAGGTCTTTTTCCACAGATGACATTTGGGCTTCTGATGAGCCATGTACAGGGTCTTCATACACTTGAAACCTCCTTGTCAGAGCACCCATTGTCTCGTCCTCCTCAATCCACCGCAGTGGTGCTAGGACATAAGCTTGTGTCTCTAGTCATGAGAGTTTGAGCCACATCAGTGTTGTACCTTTTACCAGGTCTGGACTCTTAGTGGTTTGGTTGTCATATGAGAGAAGGATCTCCATCACATCCAGTTCTTGCAAGCATTGGGTTCCTTGCTTGTGGTCTTCCAAAGGCCTTGCTGCAGCTGGAGGTCTTCTGGGCAAAGGTACCTGTCCTTCAGACTTGTTAAAAGCAGCGTTCAGAGGCTGAGAGCTTCAGGTCTCCCTGTGGTTCCCTGATCAATACTCACATCATATGACAGGAATCCCAAGTGCCTTGCTTCAGTGCTGTCCAAAATTCTACCATTGCCTGTGCTGTCCCAGACTCAGATCAACCAACTTAATATAGACTCATTGGGCTGTCAGGTGAGATCTTTTCTCAGATTGTGAAGACTTTCTAAGGACAAAGACTCAGTAATTATTTCTCATTCATCTGCTGGCTGTGAGAGTCCTGGCTCCCTGTCGTCATTCATCGTGCAAATGGATTTGGTTTTAGATTTCTGTCTGTGGACAGCAGCAATTGCTATTAGCTAGGCTGCCCTTCTGGTTTAACTGCAGCCCGACTGACCAGGGTGTCTGCTGATTTGTTCTCCTGCCTCTCTGGCTGTACCTGCTGCTGTACGAGCAGTGTGTGATAAGCATTAACTAGGGCCCAGCACCTTGCACCTTCTTCTCTTTAGATCTGTCATCACAACTTTTTTTCAGGTATTACTTCACCTCAGCTGGATTCTGAATTTTTTCGGGGGAAAGTTCCAAACTATCAGGGCAGAGAATTCCTTCAGGGCTTGGCCTACATCCTCCCACATCCCACACCACTCAGAATTTTCCACTACTGGGGTGCATCTCTGAACAACCTCTCTGGAAATCTCAGCTCTGATTTTAAACATGCTGTAGGCCATATAGAGGAGAGATAACAGAATTAAAAACAAAAATGTGGTGTCTTTAACATCCAGAGGCTACTGAACATTCTCGAAATGTTCATGCCAGACCTGAAGGGAGAGAAGGACATAAAAGGCTGGGAAAAACTATCCCCTGCTTTTCCTGCAACTGGCTGGGTGCGGTTATTAATAAACTCCCAAAAGAGGCAGCTGAGATCAGGACAGGAAAAGAGCAGAGAATACACATCCCCAATAATAACTCTCGTTGCCTCTGATGTTATCTTTTCATGTGTTATTGTCACAGAGTATATCAACACAGCAATCCTGGTTTGTGTCCCTGATGTGAAAAAGATATATATATACCTGGGGCAGAATTGTCAGTATCTATGGATAAGTATACATACCTAAGTGCCAGAAAACCATTATTAAGGTGGGCAGCATGGTGCCCAGTGAGTCTTGTACCCAATACAAGGTCTTCAGGACAAGAATGTTATTTTTTCACTTTCTCTCTTTTCCCCATTAAGTTGGGCACCAAATTTGTCTTGGTTTGAGACAATTTTAAAGCACAACACTATGGAAAGAGTTGTCTCCCCTTAAGGGTTCAAACAATCCCTTCCCACCCATAAGGAATGAGATACTATTAGATAAGTGAAGAAATAACAGTTTACTAACAAGCAGAACAGCAACAGACAAAAAATAATGGTAAATAACTGCTATATACAAAATTGCCATGTCTCGTGAGAATGGAGAGAAACACGAAAATGCTGGGGACATCCCCCATTCCCCAAGATGACGCTCTGCACCCAAGCGCATAGTTTGAATGACAGAGGGAAAGGTGGTGTCAGTCTTGCTCCCATGCCCATCCTCACTCTGCTTATCTCCCTGACATCTGGAGGTCAGATTGGTATTCTCCAGACCAAGGGCTAGAACTCAGGGAGGGACTTCAAATTCCTTGCAGCAAGAGACGACAGGGCAGGCAAGGCAAGGCATCTGGGCTGGGACGACTTGTGGTCCTCTTTGGCCAGGCACCATTGACAAGTTGGAGCAGCTTGGACTGGAGTGGGGCTCAGTGGCAACACTTGGGTGCCGGTGGAATTTGCCCCAAGGCAGCTCAAAATGGCTAACTCTCTGAGCCGAGGAAAAAACCCAAAAAGTGAACCCAAAAAGAGAAGGAAAGCCTTTGCCTGAACAAAGACCAGGTAGCCTGCAAAGTAAATACCACATAGCAAAAGAACTGGAAGGCGCCTAAGAGCGACAATTTAAAAAACACTCATGATAACAACCCATCCACATGCAGGGTTCTCATTTGTAGGGTCTTAAAGATACAGTAACAATTTGGGGGGGCTGCAGGTAGATATGGAATACAATAACATTATAGATTATCCCAGGACAGAGCTACATTACATTTTTGGTAGGAGCTTTCAATCTCATCTCCTCCCGTGTAGCTTCTTAGCTAACAGCTTCAGTCCAACAAGTTAAGAGTTTGACTGTCATAGTCAAATTGCAAAGATATTTGCTAGTAAATTAAAAAAAAAAGTGACCTAGCATAATATGCCTACTTGCATTATTTCTGTTAAGGGAAACTTGCAGCGTAGAATTTGTTTTAGATGAAAATTGGTGTGGGTGTTGGAGTTTTATGTAGACTTGTAAGACATGCCAAAAACACAGGGTAAGGTAATACTGATTGGGCTGTTCTCAGTCTATTTATTTATTTATTTATTTATTTATTTATGGGCTGACTACTAGGCATTACCTGTAAAAAGCCTCACTTCTGATTAGAACTAATCAAAGTGAGCAGGAAGGGTTTGATTAAAATGAGCCAATCCTTGATTCCTGGTTTGTGTTTATCCAGCTATGAGGCTAATTAATGCCTGCCAACCTGAAGCAAATAACTCCCCTCCTTTTAATATGATGTTGATGCCTTAAGAACCTATAAATGAAACAACACACACTTTTGAGATAAGTATAGGAGGTAATGTAAAGCCTGGTCTTTATTGGAGGCCTCCAGGGGCAGATACGGAAAATGTCCACAAAAGCCCACCCCCACGGGGTGAATACAGTTTTTATAAGTTTAGCAAATGAGCATAATTGATAAAAATCACCAATTAGGAGCACAAATGGTGATGCAATTCCTGCCCAGTTCAAGCCCCTTCTAAGTCCTCCCCCCTTAGATGGAAACTGAACTTGTTTATGAAAAATATGTCTTGAAGAGCTGTTTTTTGGCCTTGGTTCCTAAGGAGAACCAAGATAGGATAGGGGCTTTGGAATATGTTTTGTCTTTCTGCCTATCAGGGCAGGGAAAAGTACTGGGAAAACTAGCTACAAATGCAGTAATAGGCTACAAAGCTACAAATACGTGTGTAAAGAATGCAGAGAATATATAAAAGAAAAAAGGCAAAAAATCATCCGGCATCAATGTGACTATTGCAGTGGTGACTTGCCATTTTCGAACGTGGATCTGTCTTTATTCTCCTAAAAAGTGTATATACAAATTGTCCGCAGCTTGAGCAAGGTCTCTGGCACCAGGGACAGACATGTTCTGTAGGCAGTTGTCAGCTTTTGCTACTCAAGGAAGCTTTGCACAGGTTTGACAGTGTCTAATTCTGCAGGGTATTTTGTGAGGAGAACCCAGCCATTCTGGTCTTTCAGCAAAAGATAATGGGCCAGGTGTTCCTGTCATAATTATAGAAGTTTTCTCTCCCAAGTTTTTCTACAGAAATAAGATACTTTAGGCACCAGGTAGTCTCCCAGGCAGTAAGTCTTTTTTCCATTGCTCTGAAATCACAACTGCACAAAATGACCTAAGGATATGTGCAGGAGATTAATGTGTTCAGATCCACAGGTGACATTAGGTACTTCTGAGGGGCCTGAAATATCACTTCGGATATTGAATATCACATGCTGTTCTGCTCATGTACTTTACTCAAATCTGCTTTATAATATCTTGCAATATATGCCAAGGTGTTGGGGAAAAAAATTGAAGCTTCATGTTTTCTTTATTAGAAAAAGAAAACAGCCACAAAAGACCAAAATGTTTCTGAGCAAGTTATATCTGGTGAGTGGAGTGATGCCTTTTCTTGGTCTTAAAATCAAGAGTCATACACGGTTAGAAGGGCAAAAGGGATTTTACCTTGGTATTTATTTTAAGGATCCATAGGTGCACACGTCCAGGTCATGTGCATTGAAATGCAACCCGCCGAATACCCCCTCGGAAAGATTGTGTATAACATTATAGGTTTTACTAATTAGAATATCTCTCAAAGATTCCCCAGTGAGAGGCTCAAGTGAGCCCCCCTCCCCAAGGAGCCTTCCCCTGGATGGTTCTATCTTGGTTTACAGAATATGTTCTGGAGAGGACCTTGGGGTCTGGGGCACACTGATCCCTAGCTACGAAGCTTCTAAAATGTTTAGTCTCTTAGCTTGACAAACAAGTCCAAGAATGTAGAGAAAAAGCACTAAGAATACTGAAGTTGTAAAAAAGATATAACAGGGGTATAAAAGAAAAGGCAAAAAAATCTTCATGGCATCAGGAGAATTGATCTAAATTTGGAATTGGTGGAAGTGAAGATATTAGTTGTAGTCTGGTACAGTCCCCCATCCTTTTGGACTGCTGTCCTCCAAAGCACTGGTACCGCATATTCTATAGTCCTGCTATCTGCAAATTCTTTCCCTGCTTGCTCAAATTTAATAAATCCAGAAATGGATCTGAAACTATGGGGAGACCTATCAGAGCATTAAGCTAGCAATTACTCAGTCCTATTGCCCCAGTGTCTTGGTTTAAAAGCCAGGTGTCTGCCAAGGAAGGCAGGAACCTTCCTGGAATGGGGAATATGAACCCCTTCTCTCCAAATTATTCTAATTTTGAAATCAAGGGGCTTTCAGGCAAAGATAAGGGAAAAGAGTAACAGTTCTTTACTAGGAAAAAAAAAATATAGTATATAGTATATAGTAAGGTATACATAAGTCAAACAAACAATGAGAGCAGCAACAATAACAAAACCAGAAATCTCAGTCGTTGTTTCCCCTTCGGTGCAGTTCCACTCACAGCCGGCAGCGGCGCTGGTGGCTCCCAGCCGGGCAGGGCGGGTGCAATGATTACTCCGCAGCTGTAGGGGGTGCGAGCTCAGCCTCCTCTCCACATGACAATGGCGACTGAGGCGACAGGGAAAAGGGGAGGTGGCTCCCTTTGCAAAACGCACGGGGAGCAGCCGGTCTCAGTGCCTCTCCAGGTGGTGAGCTGGACTGTAACAGTAACCTCGGCCAGCTGGAACAGCAGAGGTTAGGTGAGCTGGGGCGGCAAATGAAGTGTAGCAATAACCCCGAAGGGGTGGCAGGAACAGCAGGTGTTCGGGCGGACACGGGGTGTCGAGTTAAAGTGTAGCAAAAAAAAAAAAAAAACAAACCCGAAGCAGAGGCAGAAAACAGCGGGGCTGGGCAGTGGCAGCCGGGCTCCTGCAAACAGCCGGGAGATGCTCCCTCTGGAGAGGGGGAGGGGGTCAGGGTCCCGGGTTTCTCCTGAGGCACCCAAGCAGATAGTGAAGGTTCCTCCCAGTGAGATTGGGTATTGAAAAGGTCCCAGTTCAATGACCGCTCTTGTGAAGAGAGGCTCACCCACAGTAAGGAGAAGCAGTAAAAGGACAAAACTCCATAGTAGCAGCAAATTCTCCCTGCAGCGGCAGTCCAGCACCAAGACCACGACTGTCTCTCCTCCAATCCCAGAGAGAGAAAGCAAGAGCTGAACCCAGCCCTTGGCCCCCAACCAAGTCTCAAAGCATCTCTGCCCTTCCTAAGAGAAACCCCCCCGGCTAAAAGACTGCAGCCAACTGCACCCCTTCCCCCATCCTCCCCATCCTGGCCACGTCTTTTGTCTCTTAAGTATCATCGTTCCCATCTCTTAAGCAACAAATACGAGAAAAATTCCCTGGGAGAAATAAAAAAAAAAGGAAGAATCCTAACCTCCAACACCCAGTTTAGCCTTAGGTAGTCCCGGAGGGAAGGGTAGATGGTTTGAGTGGAAGACATAAGAGGGAAACTTAACTGGGGTGGACTGACCTGTGACCCGCAGAGCTATACTTGCAGACTGTAGGAGAAGCCTGCTGGGATCACTGCCTCCAAAACACTTCAGTTTGGACAACTTGAATGTGCTTTGGCATTTAGTGTCAGAATATTTTGCATGAGAAAACTTGCTCCCTTGGGACTCAGTTTCTAAATGAATTTTCTATGCTATGGCTAATGGCTGTCCTTGTCTTCCATACCTAACCCAGATAATCTAGTCCTGGGTGGTGATTGAGATGTGGTGCATGTCCTGGATGAAGCAGAGCTGGCTTAGCTTGCAGCCCTTTTCCTAAGAGTTCCCATCTTCTGCATTCCAATCCTAACTTATCTCCCTGTACAGAGTCTTAATTCTTTTTTGCCAGTAAAAACCGCTCAAAAAATCAAAAAAAACCCCCCAAAAAAACAACAAACAAAACCACAAGGAAGAAGCAAATCCAATGAGAAGTTTGAATCCTATTTTTCTTGGTAACTTGTATATTTTCTTGTCATATTCTGTATAAAGCATCTCCTTAGGCAGGGCCTTTCGCCAACCTGAAGTCTCTGTGGGACACCAACACTTGTCAGTACCATTTCAGCCCAGCCTTATTTTTGTCTGTAGGATGTAGTTAGAGACAATAGCTGGCACTTCTGCAGTATTTAATATTTTGAAAAACCACCTTGGAAGTAATTTTTTTCTTTTCAACTCATCAATTGAAGTGTCCAAAAGAGAGAAAGTTGGTTAATTTGGAGAAGGATCTCCAAATGTTGATTTTCCTTTACAGGTGCCCAACAATTTTTTAGGAGACAAATGCAGAAGGACACGTCTTCCCATTTCTGCATTCCAGCAGGCTCCTTTTACATGCCTTGTCTTTTACACAGATCCTTGTTTTTGTGATCACAGATTGGAAGTGAATCATGTGCCTGTCTGCTTGCTTTGGGGTAGAGTCTTTCTTGGGGAGATCTGACTTTGCAAATACCTAATTACAACATAATGTGATTTTTTAGAGTCAGGGAATATGCTTCAATCTGTCTGGTTTTGAGGGTTTTTTTGGTAATCGGATTCATGTACTCTAGAAAAAAGCTGTGATACCTGTGTATGCTTTGGTCTGTGAATAATTCAAATCAAGATCTGATTTAAAGCCTGCAGCACTTAACACTAGTCAATGGAATAATTATGTGATTGGTGCTGAGAGGAACTAGCATCTATATTAGAGGGAGAGAGGAGCCTATGTTAGAAGTTAGATGAGCAAGTTAATTAGTCCCACCTCTGTCACCAGTGACCTTTTGTGATCTTGTGGTAAAGCTTTTGACTGTCAAATTAACATGCAGGTGTTGAAAAGGTGGTATTGTCTCAAAGAAGAGAAGCTATTGTCTCAAAAAGTCCCCAAAGCCTTGTAAGGTTTATCTTACTAAGCTTTCTGGTGCTTTCAGCTCTGGCATATATTAGCAGGTGGTATTTCTAATGCTGATTTTAAAACATAACTTCTTAAGTATTTTAAGCACTGACTTTTTTGAGGAAATTGCTAGAAATAGCAGTATGAAAGCAAAAGCTCAAAGTGTTTTCAGTTTCTGAAAGTACCAGAGTTGATGAGTTTTTAAACACACCAAATTTTAATGAAAAAATCCAGTTCTTGCTAAGCTCTGCTATTGGTCTCTGAGGCTATCACTATTAGTAATGGATTAGGAGAACAATGTCACTGAACTGAATTCCTCTTTAATATGCCACAATTGAAAGGATGATAAGAAGACTTTAAAATTTCAGAAAAGATTTTTGATTGTAATAACTTTAATAACTTTAAATTAAGTTATGGCTTTACATTAAAATGTATAAAATTATGAAGTCCCCACATCACAAAGTAGTGCAAAAATCATTAGAATGACTTTGTTGTGCTGATGAATTAAGCATAAGATGAATGCTGGCCTACTGCTAAAAAGGTGAACCCTATTAAAATGATTTTTAAGCATTTTTAAGCATTTTAAATGGTTTCCATTTTGCTATTCACATAATTAAAAGAGAAGGAAAACTCAGACTAGGTAAAGAAAGAAGAACCTTTGGGCCTCATACCACTTCCTCCAGTTTTGTTTCATTTGCAAAGTTAAAACTTTCAGGTACAGCTGTCATAAATTTTAAGTTACAGGGCGTGAAGGTTGTATTGCCTTCAGAGAAGGCAAACACCACTGCTTTTCCTATTTTGGATTATTTTTTTAACCTGGCTTTCTATCTTTGTTTTGTACATGTGAAGAGTATTTCCAGTCTCTAAACTGGTGTTCCTGAGTGTGTTTAGCCAGAACAACCAACATGATTGATGTGTAAGTTGCCCATTTTACATGTCTGTTACAGTGCCAGGGTCCTGTGCCCTCACACTGAGACGTTTACAAACGTATCATTAGGATATTTTCCAGCAAACCAGCAGCATAGCAGGTCAAATGCTATTAGTGAAATGAAACTCCAAAGTGCATTTGGAAGAACACTGATTTACCAGACTAAATAATCCAGAACAAATGGCCAGAGTCTTAACAAACAAAAATGAGTAATAAAACCAAGCGTGTTGGAATATTTTGGCAGTTAACTAGTTTTTTCTTTCCTAGATAATCATGCAAACCTAGTAGCTGTAACACAGTGCTTTGCATGCCAGGGCCAATGTTGCTGTCAGTAGGAAATAATGTCATTAATTTGTATAAAATTTGGACCTATGAAGGTATCCTGAGCTTGCCAGTCTCTGCTAAGAAATTTTTTTTCAAGGACACATCAAAACAGTTCTGTAAATAGAGAAAAATTGTATCTGCTGCTGGAAATGGATTTTAATACAAAAGATTTGAAAACAGCTCTCCTCCTGCCCACTGAGTGCTGGCAGAGGAGATCCTTTCATCCAGCCTTGCTCCTACTCCAGCTGCTTGCAGTGGCCTCCTGGGCTGCAACGAAATGCATGCGGAATCCCTTCTGGATCTGTAAGGACCTTTTTGTCCTTTCTGGCATTTGGTGTTGATGTGCTCCTGCCCCTCTTCCAGCTTGCTGGGACCCTCATCCTCTCCTTGTCACATCTGAATTTGGGAAGCATCTTTCCGTTCATTAGTAGGGAGCACTCTTCGTTTTCTCCTGTCACTTTCTTACACTTCACTGTCCATTGCAGCCAACAGGACAGAACAACCTTCTCCTGTAGTACTCTGCCACAGCTCTTTGATTGATGCTTGTGATGTGAGCGCTTCTGCCATTAGTCACTGTTTCCTTACTACAAGGGAACAATCCCAGCCAGCGTCTTTGGGCAGAGCAGCCTGTACTTTAAAGAAGCAACAGCTTCTTTGTGTCAAGGGCACAGCAGCTCTGGGCTATATTAACATATCAGCATTGCAAACAAGGCAAATGCAGATCTGGGTTTTATAAGAGGGCTGATTTGTTCAGAGGTGGTTGTTGAAGAGCACATAATGTCAAGCCTTAGGTAGGAAACCGTCATACAAAATTAATTCCATTATTATCTGGTAGGGTCTGCATGCTGCCATTTTCCCAAGGATCTTTTTCATGTTCAAAGAAACTGTGATATTCACTCATCAGCTCTGGAGCACAGATGTGGAAAAGAAGTGTACCTGCTGTTCCTAGTGTATTACTTAGAGCAGAGAGATTTTTTACTTTGCCATTAGAACTATCATGCCAAAACAATGAGTAATGGCTTTACAGAAAAGACATGACAGTCAATTATCTGGCCATACATACCAAGGTGAATGCAGTAGGTCTTATGATGTGTCCAGTGAGATATTTTGGTACCTTTGAGCCTTTGGTAGTCATAAACTGGAGTTACTGCAGTAGTTTTTCAGCACAGTGCTAAAACTCTAACAGAATGACATGTTCTACATTTGATTTTCTACCATATTCATCCTTCAGGCATTACTGGTTTGGGACTTTTTGTAAAGAATCCTTGTTTGAGAACTAACTATGAAAAATGTTGATAACGACATCTGTTTCTCACTTTGAATTACATCTTAGTTTATTGGAGTTCATCTTGAAGGCATTTTTGTAATGAACTTTCTCATGAACATTAATACAACTTTTGGCAGATCTGAATAAAATAGAAAATGTCACCATTTCTGCCAAGAGAATTGTTTTTGTTGCAGCTGCTTTTTTTTGTTTGCTCTCTTTGTTTGTTTTCCTTCTTTCTGTGATACTAAAACAGCTGGTTTCTTAAATACATAGCAGGTTGTTACAGTTTGGAGGAATTCTTCTTCAGAAATGACTGAATAATTAGGACAGTTTCCTGAACAAACCACTTCCATGACCCCAAAGCCACTGCATTCAAATAACTAAATCTTGTGTTCTTCAGAGGAGAAAGTGCTTCTCTCTCTTGCAAATATATTTCCCATGTAATCCAAGACTAGTGAATGATTTGAAAGGTATCTGTCTGTAATCAGTCTGTAGTACAGAAAAGGAGTTTGTGCTCCAGATGAGATTTCCCTTGCAGGTGTTTGGGTGACACTGGATGTATTTTTAGCATCTGTCAGATCAAATCTTTTACCTAGAGCATTTGTTCAAAAGTTTTTAGTTACTAAGTCATGATAAATGAACCCACATATGATGGAAGCTTTGTCAGGTTTGTGAAAACTAACTGTGTTAATGTACATCCCCCAATTTCTCTAGGTACAAATGTGACTGCAAGTTGCACAGTAGTTGGTGAATATTAACTAGGGAAGGGAAGGGAAGGGAAGGGAAGGGAAGGGAAGGGAAGGGAAGGGAAGGGAAGGGAAGGGAAGGGAAGGGAAGGGAAGGGAAGGGAAGGGAAGGGAAGGGAAGGGAAGGATCTGCCACATGCTTCTCATTTGTAAGACTTTAAAAAAAAAAAAAAGGAAAAGAAATTTTAAGGGCAGCTCAGTGAAAAGATGCTGGTAGGTTCTGACATAATACAGAATTCATGCAAATCTTTCTGCAGATAGCCTTCATCAAAACAAATCCCATTCAATGCAAGGATTGTGGAAGCTTCATGAGGGAAAGATTTTTTAAGTCCTTTTGTGTCCATATGTAGTGAATGTCCTGCAGAATGGATTTGAGGTTTGCACCTGCTGTAGTGTTTGGTAATGCTAGACAACCGTATCAGCATGTCATGATTAGCAGAAAGCATTACATGACTGCAGAATAAACCAGGAAGCATCACACCACACAACCACAGAATAAAAGAGTTGCTAAGCTGGATGTAGGAAGGAAGTGGAAAATACTTCTTTTCTGCTTTTCCTGAGCCTAATACAGACATTTCAGTAGACTGTTTTATAAATGGATTTAAATGCTGAGGGTTATTGAAAGGACTATTCACGGCCCATGGAGATCTTTTTGGGGCTTTTGCTGTTCATTTAATTTGTCAAAGTCATTGTAGTCAATTTGATCAAGTAAACCTTATGACATTTTACGTTTCATTCCACAGAAATACCTCAGGAGCTTTTTCTCTGCAATGCTGAAGTCTCCATCATCTCCACTGCACATTGATAAAGTGGGGCTAACGTTGTCAAAATACACCATCTGTGAATTCTCACCCTTCTTCAGGAAAGGTGTTTTTGACTACAGCAGCCATGGGACCAGCTAAGTTTTATGCCAGGATCCTTATGCTGGAGGAGTATGGTTGGAGTGATGCCTTCACTTTTGTGCGAGAGGAATAAGGAAAAGAAAAAAAAGTGTCTCCTCCATACCTGGAAAGTTGCATCCAAACAGCACCAATTAGAGACAGCTACACCCCCACACTATCATGTGTCCTTCACCAGCTCTCAAGTTAGTGCTTGCATTCTCCTGGCATGAGGTATACAGACATTTTTGTGTAAGTTGTTCTGTTAATACTGTACAAAGATTCTGACTCTTGTGATGAGCTTGGATCCCCTCCTTGGCAGCAGTGCTTCCTTCCCATTTGCTCAGATAATTTGTTCTGGCCGTTGCAGAGCATCTCATGTTTACCATGGCACTGTGTCAGGCTGACAGAGGGTTTCTAAGCAGCCTTTTGGTTTCTGTCCAAGCTGTTCCTTAAAGAACAGTTCCTCTTTTGTTTCTTTATAGAAGTAACATGTTTAAGGTAATGCTCATACTCCACTGTTGTTTCATTTTCTTTCCCTTCCAGATACACAGTTTAACTATTTCACTGTATAACTGTATAGTTTTTCTCAGAAGAATTAAAGGGCCTGGGTAACCTGAATGCTTACAAAAATACATGCAGCAGGAAGAATATAATTTAAAGCCTCTCAAAGTCTTCCATGCTTGGTTGTTTGGAGGCAGAACAAATCACCCACCATTAATAAAGAAGCAAAGGAAGCAGTAGTTACTGAAGAACATGGTCAGCATCTTTTCAGATTTCATAATCATTCAGACTGTAAATAGAAACTCTGCACTGTACAGAACTCATAGCTATGCATAAAGCTGATGCAAAGTGCTATATATTGTTTTTTAAATACCTTCTTCACAATAGTTGTAAAATCTGATGTTTATTTGCATCAGTTAAAATTTGCAGGATTTAAATAATAGTACTTTAAAATTACTCAGGACTTATTCAGACTTGCACATGTATATACAAGTAGAACTCATTTTATATTGCTGCAGATCCAAAAATATGTATACACTATGACTGAAATTGAGTATGTATACATGGTAATGTGTAATTGGTTGTATAAAAATCAGAATTGAATGACTCCCAGTTATTAAAATGCATAATAAAAAGTAAGTTTTGTGTGCCATTTGTTCAGAGTGTGAAGCATTTTTTTCTGAGTTGACATCATTGACTGCTGGTAAGTTGTGGTAATCAAAATACTTAATGTCATAGAAAATTATTATTAAAACCTAAAGTAACAACACTGGTGGCATTTTTATTTCATGACCTAAATTACAGGAACAGTGGTGTTTTACATTTAATATGATACATTCATGGTCCTGGGGGAACTGGCCAAGGAAGTGGCTAAGGGCACTATCCATCATATTTAAGAAGTGATGGCACTCTGGTGAAGTTCCCACTGACTTGAAAAGGGGAAACATAACCCTCATTTTTAAAAAGGGAAATGAAGAAGACCCAGGGAACTACAGGCCAGTCAGTCTTGCCTCAGTGCCTGGCAAGATTATGGAGCAGGTCATTTTGGAAACTGTGCTAAGGCTTATGGTAAATAATTTGGTGATTGGTGACTGCTAGTATGCCTTCACTAAAGGCAAATCATGCCTGACAAATCTGGTGGCCTGGGAAGACCTTCTAGAACCCCATCCCATACCTACAGGGAGCCAGCAGGAAGCATGGAGAGGGACAAGGGCATGCAGGGATAGTGGGAATGGCCTTAAGCTGTTTTTATTAGATATTAGGAAGAAATTCTTGACTATAAGGGTGGTGAGGCACAGGCACAAGTTGTCCAGAGAAGCTGTGGGCAGCCTCTTCACTGGAGATGTTTAAGGCCAGGCTGGATGGGGCTGTGAGAAACCTGATCTAGTGGAAGGTGTCCCTGCCTGTGGCAGGGGCATTGGAACTAGAGGACTTTTAAGGTCCCTTCCAAACCAGGCCCTTCTATGATTCTATGATGATGTATAAAGATAACTGGATTCCATTACTAAGCATAGTCTGCCACAATAAGCATCTCTAATTAAAATCAAAAAAGAAAAAGAAAGAAAATATTAGAATGGATGATTGAAATTTTGAGAGTATTTTTATTATTTTGATTCATTTCAGGGAAAACAAAAGTTTGGGTAAGATTTTTAAGCCCTATTATCAGCAGGGTAGGATTTATTGCCTTTGAATAAGTCTGACACTATCTGACTCTAGCTGACTTAGGTATCTCAATACCTTTGATTGGGAAGCTAAGCGTTCCTATCAAACCTCTTTGATTATCAAACTGTTCTTTTTCACTGGGTCCTGGATGTTCCTGGACTCCCTCATGCACTGGAGCACTAACTTTGCCTGTGCTTGATCACTAACAGGGACCCAGCCTCATGATCCTTGCTCTGCCTAGTGCCTGTATTACACCTCTCAAAGCTCTCCCAGGGCTCTCTGTGCACATTTCCTCCCCATGACCACAAATCTGTGTCTTCCCTTCCTTCTTCATTCTGCTATTTGGCTTTGCTTGTGCTTCCCAAATCAGAAAGTGGAAATTGGGTGCTTGCTGGGTTCCTATGGTGAGCTGAGTAACTGGAGTTTGGTGTTGGCGGCAGGTTAATGGGAGATCGGTAAGTGCATGTGGCTGTCTTGCTCTGAGGCCCATATGAGTGCTTCAGAGGCAAAAATTTAGGATGATAAATGACCCTAAATATCACTTCAAAGCCAGTGACTATTCTGTTTCTCCTCCTTTCTTGGCCTGTTCCCCTTCCTACCTCATTGCAATGAAGTATGATAAAGAATTAATGCCTCAGAGTCTTTAGAAAAATTATTTTGCGTAACTGTAGAGCATTATTTCCTGTGTGCCACTTCTAGCAGGCCAAAAAATGGCAAACTGCTTTATCTGCTGCACAGATAAACCCATTTCCTGCAGTTGTCTTTCCTGAAGAACTACTGGTGCGCCAAGCAAATCTCCATCGCACCACATGGTGAATGCTGGTTGTGGAAAGGCAAAAGCAAATAGGACTCCTAGAGGTAAGTATTTTGTGTCACTTTGGATTTGGAGAACCTGTTCAAGAAAAACGATAGTTAAGTCAAGTGAAAATTTTGAATATTAATGTTTTCCCACTTGAATTTAAAAGAAGACTTGTACTGGATTCCTGTCTACAGTACAAATTTATTCAGGGAGGACCAGATGCTCTGGTGGTGTAAACCTGTCGATAAGATGTTAATTTATGTTTTATCTCGTTTATCTGACCTGCAGTGTTAAATGTGTACATTGCAAGTAACAAAGTAAAGGTCTGTTAATCACTCTATTTAAATGTCATCAAGTTAAAAGCTACAGAGTTTTGAATGTAAGCATGCGATTAGGACCACAACCCCAGGCTACCAGCTTTTCCCACCTTACCTATCTTTCACTGGTATCCACAATTTAATCAATGATGGCAAACTCATGCTAAGCTAGGAGGCATCTTTGAATAATTGCATCATAAAAAATACAATGGCTGTTTATAACCTACAGTCTCTAAACCCAGACTTCAGGAGAAGCTTTCAATAGAAGCTGAAATGCATGTTGAGATTGCTAGCCATTTTCAAGATGTTCCAATTGCACATCTCTGTAGATATTCTCAGGCTCTAAAATTCTCCATGAATTTTATTTTCAACATACTGACACTTCCAACAACATTTTGAAAGTTATTTTCAGGGTGGTTTTTTTTTTCAAAATGCCTCAGTAGTTGAAAAATGTTCTTAAGTAAAACCTAACTTAAGTATAAGTCCTATATATATTTCAAGCAAAGTGTGTGTTTAATTACTTTACTATAATGGGGCCATCACACCCATGCAACTGAAATCATGCCTCCTTAAAAGTCACCAAACCACTTGGCTCATATCCTTGCTGAGCCTACAGCAGTTTTTCATCAATAGGATTGCACAAAAAAAGGCCAAAAAGCACAGTGGGGGTGGTGCTTGGCTTTTTTTCCTGCATAACAATATGATCAAAATGCAAAAAATCTTTGAGCAAAGCCTTCTTGTTGGTCTTGACCCTCCGCTCCTTTAACTAGAAGTGCTTTTCCCCTGAATATGCTGCTGCTCATAGGCAAAAGGTTGAGCAGCCCTCAAAGCCCTGCTGATAAATGGCTCCTGGCAATCTCCTTGCTCGTATAGGTGGGAATGAGAAATAGGGTTGTATTAGACTGTGATAAAGCTTGAAATTTTATATGGTCCCAGCTCACAAAAGCCCCCAAATTGGAAAAAATAAATTATTTTTAATGTAGCAAGTTTCTTAGTCCACCCCTGGGTTTATTTTCTCTGTGTTTCATTAGATTCTGGAAAAAAAAAAATGTTTGATAAGCTAAAGAGCAACATTTTTTTGGCTTTCAACCTCATAATGGGAAATAGATGTTCCTTTGCAGGAAAGGCTTCATGAGCAATTAAGATCTATGCAGTTGTACAGGCCCTGGTCCAGTTAAAGGCTTGAAGTCTGTATATATTTCTTGGCAAAGCTGTAAAGTGAATTTTTAATGTACTGGGTTCTGCCACTTTTTGAAATTGTTGTTATATTATTTTAAGAGATTTGTTATAATTGGTGGCAGACCAGCATGCTGCTGTAGATGTAGCTTTTTTTCCTAGTACAATGAAAACAAAGTTGATTAGGAACAAAAATTTCATAAAATGTAATCAATTAAGATTGGAAAAGGCCTCTAAGGTCATCAAGTCCAGCCATTAACCCAGTGCTACTGTGTCACCAATAAACCATGTCCCCAGGGGCCACATCCATGCATTATTTGAACATTTCAAAGGCTGGTGGTTCCGCCATTTCCCTAGGCAGCCTGTTCCAATGCCAGACTACCCTTTCAGCAAAGAAATCTTTCTTAATATCTAATCTAGATTCCCCTGGTGCAACTTGAGAAAGAAACAGGTAGGGAAAGTGAACTGTGACCTGAAAATGAATTTTGTGGGAAATAGGTAAACTTCCTTATGCCACCTGTCTAGTGCAGTTAAATCCATAAAAGAGGTCATCCAACTGGCTGAAAATACCTGATCACAAACAATACTTTTCTTTTTGAGTTTCAAAAACAGTTTTAAAAGGAATGTGTGGGGATGCCATATTAAGGGAGAACATTAATGTTTGACAAAATGGAGGCAAGATTTTGGTTCATAAGCTTTAGCCTCATGTCTGCAATGTGTAACAAGCCTTAGAAGCAAAAATGCAAGTGACACTATGGGAAACCCTGTATCTTTTTTCTTCTTTACTACCTTGTTTTCTTTATCAATACTGACACTTCTCTCCAAAGTCATGCAGACATTGGAGCACGTAGCACAGCTTTTTCACTCACACAGAATTCTGGCAGCATTTTGTTGGTTGTTTTTTGAAACCAGTCTCAGAAAAAGAAATAGAAGAAAAAAGTTTACAGACTCTTTCAAAGTCCTTCTCAGTTTCTTTTGATAGCTTTTTCTATCATCTCATAACAGTTTGTCTGGGTGGCTTGTTCACATTCTTTGTAAGTTTTCAATTACTTCCATTCTGTAGTCTTGTTTTACAAATGGTTTATAAGAATGTGCTGGGAAGAGCTGAAGAGAAAGCAAACCCTTTATTATATGACAAATGGTAGTTATCATCTTCTGATAACTTGTTCTGATCTTCTGTTGCGAAGTGCAACATGCAGTTTTGATCTTTTTAGATCTGAGCCTTCAAAGGTCTTGCACACTACAGCTTTTTGGGGTGTTATTGTACTTTTTCATGATCATTCCTACATTCTTTTCCATTGTTATTAATGTCTGACATGAGCCTTTCTTCAAACAATGTTTCTGAGGGGAGAGAGCCTTCTACTTAATGTTACTGTCTTGTTTAGGTCTTTCTGGGACTCTGCCTCTTGTCACCATCCTTGCCCAACAGTGTATTTTGTCCATATTAACTTGTTTTAGTGTTACCTTGAGACAAGGATAACCTCTAGTAATCTGTTTGTCTGTTTCCTTAAAGGCATGGATCAAAGATCATCAATTGAAATCACATTTTAGTTGTGTTCTGCAAAAATAAATGTTCTTGATTTTTGGTATTGGGAATTACAAAAGTCAGAATCTCAAAAATGAGCAGGTGAAAATTGTTGTTGATGTTGTTGTTGTTCTACCTGGGAAATCAGTGTGTTTTCAGGACTTCTACATCATGGTTGGTTTTTTTTCCCAAATGTGAATACCTAGGAGATGTATGGGTTCCAAAGTACTCCTTTCCATGGTGCAGAGGAGCATGCTGATAACAGGTGCAAAAAGAACCTACTGATAATGAGAGCTTCAAGAATTGTTCTATGGAAACTAATGATGTATGTATGAAATCACCCGTTTTTCTCACTGAGTTCAACAGGAGAGAAGGCAATGGTCTACTGCTGAAAAAACAAACCATGGCACATTTTTATCCATAAACACCTCAAATTCTTATTATTTTAGTAGCTGACCAACAGGAGAATAGTGCTGGACAATGCAGAGGCAGTGGAGCCCTCTGAAAGATTACCATAAGAGAGTGTGAACAATTAGATATATATCTCAGTCTGTCTTGTGTTCAGATCTGTCCTGTTCTGAGCTTGGGAGTGTTCATTAATGCAGTGTGGATAAAAGAAAACGCCAGTTCTGGGAAGCAAGTGCTTCCAGGAGGTACCGCAGACACCCTCTGTGCTCCAACACAGAAAGGTTGCTCAGCAGTGTGTGAAATCAGAACTTTGGACAAGCTTCCAAGCTGCTTGAGCGTATTGATTCTGGCACCTGCTTTCATAAGCAGGTGCTCAGGTTTATGTGCCCAGGTGAAGTTACCTCTTAACATCTAAATTACATGACAGACTCTGGCTGTATCTATTGTGTGAGTAGCACTAGGTGTTGTCAGGAAAGGCAACAGAGAAGGGAAGTATGCAAAAAAAGTTGCAAGAAAATTAAAAAGAAACCAACCCAAACCAAACAAGAAAAACAAAACCAAGTGCTTGTTCAAAAACTAAATGTATCACAAACTTCTTAATCTATGGTAATTTAACATTTGCATAACATTATTTACTGAATGGAACCAGAATTGCTCCAATTTGTCAAGTCTATCAGCAAATGAGAGCATCTCTCAGCACAGCTCATCTCATATGCAAGGGGATTTCACTACCCCTGTTCTCTTGTAGTGGTGGAACAGGGTTTTAGGGGACTGGTACTCCACTGGATGTACTGACAACATGTATTTCATTCTGTGTGAATTAAATCAAGGGTGGAATTTAAAAGTCATATGGAGTAATCTAGCTTTTAAAAGCATAATGAGATTTTACAGGGCAAGTTTTGGCCTGTTTATTAACATTCATCTGGCATCCTGCATACTGCAGGACAAAAGGCACAGAATAATTTTAACTATACCATTATGAAGACTGTTGGATTACCTTTGATAAGGCTGGTAAATGAGACTGCCTTGATGATACTCTGGAAAATCAGAGACAACAGGACTCTCTTGGGTTAAGTGATTTATTATCCAGGCATGAAGGCTTGGGCTGTGGTTATTAAGGCTGCACAGAGCTCTCTTCTAGAAATTTCTTGGTCAGCATCTGTCCTGGTTTAAAGGATAGGTGTCTGCCAAGGAAGGCAGGAGGCTCCCTTGGAATGGAAAATGTGACCCCTTTCCCTCCAAATTATTATAACTTTGAAATTAAGGGGCTTTCAGGCAAAGATATGGGAAAAGGAATTACAGTTCTTTACTAATACATATATGTATAACAAGGCAAACAAACAACCCCCAACAGCAGCAACAACAAACAAAACCAGGAACCCAACAGCAGCCTTCTTTCGGCCTCAGGCCCTTTCCCCTTCGGTGCAGTTCCGCTCACAGCCGGCAGGGGCGCCGGTGGATCCAGGTTAGGCAGGGCAGGTGTGATGATTCCCCCGTGGCTGCAGGGGGCGCTGTGGCGCGAGCTCAGCCGCATCTCCACATGAGTAATGGCGGATGCACCAGCGGGAGAGAGAGAAAAGGGGCTTCTTTTGCAAACTCATGGGGTGGGGGGCAGCTGGTCCTGGTGCCAATCCAGATGGTGAGATAGACTATAGCAGGGACTTCGGAGCAGCAGGCTGGAACAGCAGAGATGGCAGGTACCCCAGGGTGGCAAACGAAGTGTAGCAAAATCTCAGAAGACGTATCAGGAGCTGCGAGGGTCAGGTGGACATGTGTAGGGTTAAAGTGAAGCAAAAAACCCGAAGCAGTGGCAGAAAAAACCAGCGGGGCTGGGCAGCACTAGCTGGGCTCCCACAAACAGCTGGGAGATGCTCCCTCCCTCTGGAGGGAGGGGGGGAGGGAGGGGGTCGGAGTCCCAGGTTTCCCCCTGAGACACCTGAGTAGATGGTGAGGGTCCTTCCCAGTGAGGTCAGGTGTTGAAAAGGTCCCAAAAGCAATTGCTACTTTTCTGAGCAAAGCCTCACTCATGGTAGCAGTAAAGGATGGAACTCTGCGGTGGCAGTGAATTCTCCCCACAGCAACAGCAGCACCATCTCACCTCCAGTCCCGAGAGTTAGAGAGGAGCTGAGCCCAGGCCATCACCCCCTTCCAAAATCTCATGGTATCTCTGCCCTTCCCAAGAGAAAGCCCCCCCAGCTAAGAGAGGGCAGCCAGCTGCACCCCTTCCCCCCATCTTGGCCACTTCTGTCTCTCTTAAGTATCCTCATTACCATCTCTTAGGCAACAAATGGGAGAAATGGCATCTCCTCTCTCTCGTTTCCGGTGCTGGGACAGGTGGCTGCGGGCCCCGTGCGGGGGCCAGCGGGCCCGGCCAGGCCCTGCTCGGGCCAGGCCGGGCCGGGCCACGGCCATCCTGGAGTCGATGGACCTGTTCCATCCATGGACCCCCCCCCCCCCCCCCCGCTTTGCCGTGGGCAGCCGGAGCAGCTTGGCTCTCCCCCCTCTCCACTGCGATAAGCAACATTCAATATTCCAGCTGCAAAGCTGCAAGGCCGAGGTGAGATTCACCCTTTTATTGCTGTGAAGAGCTGAAAACCTGAGGGAAGAGAAAGAGGAGATGCTTAAAGCTGAAATTCTGTTGTAAAGCTATGATGTATCAGAGTATCCCGTTGTAATTTCATGAGGATATGGGGGGTGGAGTGTTCAACTCATAAGCAAAAGCACCTGCGCTGAGATAGGCAGATGCTGACGCAGCTGAAATTTCATGAGAAGTTTGGACAGGGAGAGATGGACCAGATGAGGACTTTTGCTCCAAATGGGAAAGGAGAAAACCTCAGTTCCTAGGGATGCTCCCAGAGATAGTCCTAAAGATGAGGAAGACCCTTTGCTCCCAGGGAAGGAGAAGGGCCTCTGTTTTTGTTTCTGAACGGCTCAACCTTAAAATTGTACCCCAAAAAACTTCAAGAGTGGACCCTTGAAAGCAGTCGTGGGAAAAGCTGCAAGTCGGGGGAAGGGACTCACACGCACGCAGAGAGACTCCTCTTCCTGAATGGACTGAACAATATTTGGAAGTGGGCGGCTGTCTCGTTGTGATAATGTTTTCATAGCATGAGCAAGAAGAGACTTCTTTTTCTAAATGGACTGAACAAGGTTATTATGTGTTGGAGAATGGTTAGAGGATCAGGGACATGGATTATTGATAAAGGGTACAGATCAATAAAAGAACTGTACAAGCAAAAGCCTGCACAAGAAAATGCCTCCATGAGAAAATGCCTGTGTGAGAAACAGGCCTGAGAACCAAAAGGGAGTTTTAAGGCGGTACAGTCCTGTGCTGATAAAATGTACTGACCATGAGAAGGGAGGAAGATCTTTGCTCTCTCAAGTCAAAACATAAATAATAGAAGCTTGCCAAATGTAGTCTTTTATCTAACCCAATTATGTAGAAGTAAGAATGCGCTTTTGTAAGCTTAAACCAATCAAGAACTGACAAGCGTATATACTGATACTATATAAGTGCCTCTGTATTGCTAATAAACAAAGCTTGCTTTATCAATCACATTGATTTTCTGCATGTTTTCCCCCACCGAAGTCAGCAATTATGGAAGTGGTAAACAGACTGAACATCTTAAGGGTTGTCTTTTTACATTGTCAGTGGGAGAAGGGAGGAAGGTGGGGGAGGGGGAGAGTTCTGAAGGTGTGGTATAATTTTTTTTTCTTCTTTTAGGTCTGTTAATAAACTTCTTTATATTCTTTCAAGTTTGGTGCCTGCTTTGCATTTCTCCTAATTCTTATCTCACAGAAGATAAACAGTAATGAGTATTTTGGACCAAACCACTACACCCTCCCAGCCTCTTCCATGGTGGTGTGGTTTGAGAAGCAGAAAAGTCCTTGCCTTAGTGTAAACACTGCTTAGCATCAGCTAATCGGCGTGTTATCAACATTTTCTCATCCTAAATCCAAAACATAGCACTGTACCAGGCTGTAGGAAGCAAAGTAACTCTATCCCAGCCAAAACCAGGACAAGATACATTGAACTTACAATAACGGATTTGTTTTGTGAGGCTTTGATTTGTCTGTACTTTGGCCAGTATTCACCGTTCAAGTAGATGCTTCTCTTCCCTTGGCAGATACCCATTCAAAAGGCAAGAAACTAGTGGTGGCAGGATGACAGAGGCAAAAGGGGACCAAGAAAGGTGATGGTGCCACTTGGGCACCTCAAGAGCCAAGTCTAACACTCCTTCCCCAGGTTATCCTGCTTGATGAAACTCAGGACTCACTGCTTACTTCCTACCACTTCCCACAAGTCATGATGAAGGAGCTGCTCTGTGGTTTCTCTGCATGTTACCAATGATGTTCCATTTCTCTGGTTCCTTTGTTCAAGCCCTTTTTAAAGTAAATCACTTGTCAGTTGCATTTGTTTTGTTGATTAAAAGCATGTGTCATTTTGATCCTTTTTCACTGCCTTGTGCAATTTGTTTACTGTTCCCTTACATATTGCAGAGATGTGGGGGAAAGAAAAGGAAGCTGAAGTACTCTTTTTTGTTGTTGTTGTTGCTCTCTCTTCCTCCAGCTTTATGATTTAAACCCTCCGTTTTCACCTTCACACAGAATTACACCTTCAAGGGCAATTTTATACTGGTTGGTCTCTAGGTAACCTAAATTTTTCATTCCCTTATTATTAAACCTAAGCTTGTAACTGAAACTGAACTCTGGTCCCTTTTCAAATTAACCCCTTGGTGCAAAATGTCAAGGGTTTTCCAACTCTTATCAAGTGGAAGTCACTGAAGCTGGAAACTTACTGACACACCAAGGAGTTAAATCTACAGCTAATGCTGTAGATTACGGTGATTTACTAACCCCATCACAAAAAATGTCCAAGGACTGATATTGTTAGGTCTTTTATTCAGGGACAGACTTGAGAGAAAACCAAACAAATTCACAGCTGTAAAAAGGAAAAATAATAAAGGGCCTGGGAGTGGAAACCAGCAGAATTGTATCCCATGTTAACAGGCCATAGGCCAAACCCAACTGCTGATTGTAAAATATTCCTCCAGTTCTCTAATCTCAGTGCAGCTGCAGTGGGATGGTGCTAGTGGCACCACAGGGGCCTGGAGTGGACTGGGCAGACTGGTCTGGAGTGGCTGGCTGCAGGAGGGCTCTTGGGTTTAGCCAAGCTCTCCTGCACATCTCCCAGCTCTGGGCATGTCCCCTAGCAGCCATGTATACATGAGACCAGCTCAGGCACAGGGCTGGGTAAGGGCACATCAATGTTCCAGAGGACCATGCCAGGACACAGGAGCAGTGAAAGGCTCCAAGGCATCCTCCTGCCCATGCTCCCAGTGCAGGAGCTGTTCACAGATGGTTTGCGTATTTGAGAAATCAAAGCCAGGATTTCTGCAGCCATGCAGGGTAATGCAGAGAGCCCTCCTTGCTAGCCATTAGCTCAGGTAACACAAACAAGGTCAGGAAAAGCAGAAAAACAAGCTTTCCTTCTGACTCTGTTGCCAAATGCTCCTTCCCTGCATGCCATCGAAAGAAGCGTCATGGCCAGATGGTGAGGAGCACCCCGAGGGTGCAAGCAGCCCTGGGACAAGTGCTGCCCACCTCTGCTCCCGGCTCTGCACTGCGATTTGCCACTTTTCTCTCACTGCTCGGATATGGACTAGGAACACAACATCATTTTCTGGCTACACAGATCACACATTAGTTTGAAAAGCAAACTCTGGATGTGATTTAGTACAGGGAGACGGAAAGTGGAGAGAATGTGGCAGTGAGTCTGAATTTGCGAAGGATGGTAAATCTTTAGGCATCTAGGTTTTTGGAAGAGCAGGCTCAAAAAAGATTTATATGTATTGTCTCTTGCTCAGTGAAACACGGATTACAAGTAATTCTAGGGTCTGTAAGGCTGGAGACTGGCTGTCTTACCTTATGTTATTCAGAGTATGTTGTTCTCCTCTTAGTCTTGCCTGTTTTTGCTTCTACAGAAATTCCTTGACAAGGCATTGCAGCAATTTTCCCAACAGATATGATAGTCCATCTCTGGGAGCTTTAGAAGATATTTGCTCAAGGAGGTAGTGTTCCCTGTACCACCAATTCTGTGAAAATACTAAATTAGAATATTAGTTATTAAATATTACTACATAAATTACCATTTATATAATTGTAAGTCTGTCTCTACTGAGCAACCATTTTTATGGTGATATTATTATTTACATAAAAACTGCAGTACACAAGATAAATTATGTATTCCAATGTATAATTTTTGACAAGAATTTACACATGCACAATAACTTATTTTTTCTTCTTAAGCAACAGTAATCATAAGTAATGTGCAGAAACATTCATAAATACACTTGCACGAAAGCTACATTTTTCCCCGTAACCTGCTGTAATTACAGTGTACATCAATTCTACCATACGTAGATACACCAGATTTTGTTTTCCCTTTTTCCTCATACAATTTTAATGACTATCCCTGCTTAGAATACAACATTTTAAATTAAAAAATTAAAAATTTAGAAGTAGTTTGTTTCCCTGACAACAGTGACAGCAACATTTAAATCCCCCCGTGTGATTTGTAAATAAATACATACCGTTGCTAATACTGGTGAGATAACGTGCCTGAGGCTAATTGTGCCATTACAAATATTTGAAGCCTGAGCTTGATAATGCAGGTCATGGTACTTAAATATGTATGAACTGAACTAATTTTAACTTTCTTGCTGCTTGCCAGCATATTGACAGAACTTTTGGTAACGGGGGCTACATGTTTGCACAAAGCAACTGAATTGTGCTGGGCACAATTGATCACATATTGATTGGGCATTGTGGGGCTCGGTGTTTATTTGGACTTGTGGTGGCAGCTCAAAGGAAGAGGCTCGTGTGGGATCATGGGGCTTGTGAAGCAGATCCTGCTGTCTTCCTTCAGGCCCATGGATGTCTTCTCCTGGGTTCCAGTTGTGGGACACCACAGTTTGGCACATG
Source organism: Coloeus monedula (assembly GCF_965178545.1). Taxonomy (NCBI): domain Eukaryota; kingdom Metazoa; phylum Chordata; class Aves; order Passeriformes; family Corvidae; genus Coloeus; species Coloeus monedula. Next base: position 8,166,073 of record NC_138782.1, on the reverse strand, counting down.
AGGTATGTAACAGAGCTTTGCCTAAGTAAGCCCTGCATAAAAATAACAGCCTTGATTATGACTGATCAGTCTCCAGGATTGGTCCTAAGAGGAACTGTGAGTGTCTGGGTTTTGCTCAGAACCATGAACAGGAGTGCCCAGTGGTTGCATTTGTAGTCTGGGGCTCTGCAGACCAGTCACAATGTCATGTTGTGGTCATCCCCTGATGGTAAGGCTGGCCTGGATGTAGCCAGAGACGGAGACCCCTCAGAGTGTCTGACAAGGGCCATCTGGACTTTTTGCATTTCACATTATTGGTTTATTAAGATAGAAGAGATGAAAGAAAATGCCAAGCTGTTTGGTATAATCATTGTGTCTTGCCCTGTGGCTATGTGAGAAATCATTGACATTTATAAGCTCCCTGTATGCAAAGTTGTTCTGCTTACTGTGATCCCAAACTCTTGGTTTTGAAATCCTATCAAGAATCAAGCTAAGTTCTAATAAAAGAAAACCCTTTATATACCCATCAATGAGCATTTCTTTTAAGCTCAGGACACCTGGTTTAGCCTGTAAAGAGCTTTGGCCAGGCTCTGGAGTGCTTTGCCTCTCAAAGCAGATTGCAGCTAGAGGTGAGGAAACCCGATTCCTTGTCTCTGCTCCTCTGATCTCCAGGTAAAGCCTTGCTGGGAAGGGGGAGTAATTCCTTCAGCACTTTGACTCGGGTCAGTCCCTTGGGCTGGTGGCAAATGAACACTTGCAAACATTGCTGAGTGCTGAATTTGGGTATGGATAGAGTGAAATGTTTAATGTTCTTTTAGTTTCTCATCTCCACTTCTCATATTCTTTCATAGCTAATGAGGCAGGTGCTGAACCTAGTGAAAATTTACAGGTGGTGAAGCTAATGCTAATTTCAACAACACTGTCACGAAACCTTGGTGGCAGAATTGTGCTCCTCTCCCTTTTGGAGTGGCATCAGCGCATCTTCCATAAGGCTGTATCACCTGATGGCTGCACCAGCACAGCATACATGAATTTTCTTGGAGGCTTTGGTAGATGGAGAGGTTTGTTGTCCTCATTGTGTCAGCAAAATCTTAAACAGGACTGTTGAGGCTGGCTTCGATCCTCAACATGCGCCTGCTGCTGGGCCTTGGGTGAAGTCAGTGGTGTTACAGTGTTTTATAGAGTGCGAGGCACTCACCATGAGCTGTGGGGAAATATAATCATAAAAGTGGCATATTTTAGGGGGATGGAATTTCAGCAGCACAGAACACTGCTCCTGCAGGGCTCTTAGCAGGGCTCTTAGCTGGGAAATGGGCTGCCACAAGTCACTTAATAAAGCTTGGGGCAACGTGCTGTGATAAACCATGTTGGAAAGTAGGAAAAGCAGACATAAAGGGAGAAGATGTAATGAGAAAGAAAAGGCTTGAAAACCCAAGCATCATGGTTCAGATCACATTAAAAAACATTATTTAGATGTAATGGAGTCAGAAACTCTATATCTAACTGGACGAACAATGTGCTGTCCTATTACAGCAAGTTCTGCTTAAAACTTTTTAGATTTAACATGCTGAAAGAATGTTACACTTAGCCAGCCTTGGTCCATGCCAGTAACTAATTTGAGTGCAATTAATCTGAGTGAAGATGATACCTTTTGTCAGTAACAGGTAATCTTTCCTAGCAAAGGTAAAGCTGAGCAAGCAGTTGAAAGGGAAATCATTAGCAACATTCCTCTTCTACTGCAGTTTGTCTTCACATCCTGTTACTTCCCTGGATAGATGAGCTAAACAGAGAGAATAAAAAAAACAGGAAAAACCCCTTTGTGAGCTTCTGCAGCTGGTCTTTCTGGTTGAAAGGAAAGCTCCCCTTTGTATATGTTGATATTTCTTAAATGAGATGCTTTGATGGTCCCTTAGGGATTTAGCTTGTCTCAAAATGAATGTGTGTGTTAGTTTAAAAACAGTCTAGTTTTTAGTGGGCAGGAAAAAGCTGCTCGAAGCTTCTATTATGTCCTGCACAGAGCCAATCGCTGAAGGCTCTGATGATAGGCAGGTTGGTAGCCCAATTAGAGAAGTTGGTAACGTCTCTGTGATGACATATTTAAGAAACAGAAAAACACCTGAAAACTTCTCTTTCTTCCTCCCTTCGGAAGGGTGGTGAGGGGTGGCAAGGGGGCCCCCGGGACCCTTCCCGGCACGGCCACTGAGGCCCTTCCTGGCACGGGGCCATGGCTGTGCTGCTGGAGCAGCTATCCCAATGCCGCAAGCAGCTATGCAGCCGAGACCATGTGGCCGGGACCAGCGCCGGGAGCGCCCATGCAGCCGGGGCAGTGCGGCCGAAAGCATACGGCTGGAGCCCTCTCGGGGCCGGGGGGGTGGAGGGGGCGAGGGCCCTCCCAAGGCAGAAGCCCTCCCGAGCCCGGGGCCCTTCCGAGGCCGGGAGCGGCGTGGCTGAGGCCGCCTGTGTAGTGCTGACAGGGACCACGTGGCCAGCGACAAAAACATGGCAAACAATTCCCCGACACAGAACACAGACAAGATCAACCTTTTCAGTGCAGCGAAGCTCTGTAAGAATTTTTCAGTTGATAGAGCTTGTAAACAATAATACCTATGGACAACAATTTTCTTCAGAGTCAAAGAAAAGGACATGAGGAGAACCAACATGACGGCATTAAAGTCAGTGAAAGGAGAGAGGAGGAAGAAGTGCTTCAGGCATCGGAGCTGAGATTCTTCTGCAAGCCATGGTGAGGACTATGATAGGACAAATTGTTTCTCTGTAATTCCTTAAGTGCATGGGGGAGATGCAGAGATTCACGTGCAGCCCGTGAGGAACAGTGCTCACGCTGGAGCCCGTGGATGCTGAAAAGCTGTAATCTAGTGAGGAACTTGAACAGAGAGAGAAGACCCTTGTTTTTAGATATAGAGAAAGAGAGCCTTTGCTTCCAAACTAGAACAGCTTCTCCTTAAAAGACTAAACCTTATGAACTAAAATGGCCCACAATGTGCAGTTTTGAGAAGACTGCACTGTTTATGGGAGGAGGGACTCATGTTACAGCAGGTTGGGCGGGCTGCTATTCATTAAAGTTAAAAAGCCACGCTGGAAAAGTTTGCAGAGAACTATCTTCCGTGGGAAGGATCCCATGACACGGCAGAAGAAAGAAACTCCTTTCCTTAAGCATACTGAAGGAAGATTTTTAGGAAGTGAAAGACTGACCAAAACCCCATGTTTTTGTCTCTTTGTGCAGTCAGTGGGAAAAAGGGAGGGACTAGGAAGGAAAAGTGTTCTAAAAGGTTTCTTTTAGTTCTCATTATCATCTTTTAATTCTGTTAATAAATTTTCTTTATACTGTTTAAGTTTTGAACCTGTTTTGCCTTAGAATGTTTTTCCCCTAATCCTTATCTCACCCCATGAGCCTTTTGGTTTGATTTTCTTTCCCCCTCCTCTGCCAACTATAGCAGAGGAGAATGAATAAATGGGTTTTTTTTGTGAGTGCCTGGCTTCTAGCCAGTGTCAAACCCAAAGAATGTGGAAATTAAAGGAAATATGCAATGTGTAAGACAATCATACCAGTTGAAGAAGGATTGGTTACAACTGTTTTTGCTCAGATTTAACACATTTAGATATATTTATGTCCATGACTTCTTTGCTGGAGTCTCTGTCAGAAATATGGCCCCCTTTTGGGTACCATACAGGATGCAGCATTAGACGGCTTTACACGGCTTAGCCATCCAGTGGTACCAGAGACTCTCTGGAGACCTCTGCAGTAATGTCAGTTAACCATAAAAGTTCTGCAGACAAGCATTATGCCACCTCCTTATGCATCCCCTGCTGCTCACAGCAACACAGTGATGTCCAGAGCTAAAAAATGGATGTTGGAGGCTTTTGCTGCTCCTCTGGTGATCTAAGTGGTGTTTTTCTGGACATACTCCCACATTGGAATCCCAGTTTGGGTTGTCAGATTGAAAAAAGAGGATTTAGCCTTTGGTATCCTTTCTCAGGGGAGGCTTTTCAAATTGGAATCCCAGTAGTTTGCATCTAATTCCTCTTGAGCTAAATATCTTTGCTTTCAGTTCCTGTTTGTGCTTTTCTCTCTGATGGTGTTTCTGCAGGTGATTGGGGAATCCCTTAACTCCAGGGGATCAGCAGGCATTATTTGCCTTTTCTGTCCTCAGTTCCTCCATGTTTATTTATTTACTGACATTCCCTTGATTTTAAAAAGGAAAAGCCCAGATGTCTGAGGAGTCTGTCTTTTCTCCACTGTAATTAATTATCTGTTATCTCTTCAGGGTGCTGCATCAGTTGCTCCATCAAGGGTTGTGTAACTCAGGGAGGAGTTTCCCAAATGGAAATTCTTTCCCTGATCTCTCCGAGGGGCATGAAGTATGGATCTGTCCTATCTGTGTGAGATGGAAGGAGAAGCTCAAAAGCTCTTAGCACTGCCATCATGCAGATGTAGAGCTGGGTGCAGAAAAAGGGTGCAACAACAATTACCGCATTGGTGACAGCCTTGAAAGGGAGATAAGAATTAACACAGCAGTTAAATTTAGGGGCCGGAGAATGTACCTGGTCCCTTCTCTGCAGCACCACCTAGAAAATAAGTTGTGGTGTTGAGGGATAAGACAACGACTTTCTTCCTTTGGGCAAATGCTTTCGTACCAGATGTTGTGATATTTCCCAGATAGCACCCATGAGTCTTAGATGAGTCTTTAGGTGCCTTTTTTCCTAACTACAAACGATGCATCTCTTAAGCCAGGGCTACAAATCTCATGCATGTCATCCATGTGGAACTGAGCTTGTTGGATCACACATCATTTTGGTTGCATGGTCACACGAGCTTTTCTGAGCACTGTCAGCAGTTGGGGGCATGCAGATCTGGTATCTAATGCTCCTTTGCACAGAGGTACTTCCTCTCTTTTGAAATTCTGTGGGTGCTCCACAGATGAAGGGTGCTCAGGGCACATCTATGCATTTAACTAGGTTTAACTCATTTGTTCTTTAATTGTTCATTATCCAGCTGGGAGCAACTTCAAAGTGCTGTTCTCAGCCAGACATGTTCCTCCCTATCACTTGAATATGCCCAAAGCCTGTTTCCTGAAGAAATTAGCCCTTTTTTCCAAATGTATAGTATTTCAAAGTCACTTTATGATTAGACCAGGATCATTAGCAGTTAAATCCATTACGATCCAAAAGTGTTTGAGGGCATATTTTACCTAAGTCATATTGTAGGCATAAAGGGCTCAGCTGCAGACCACCTCCGAGTACGCCCCGGCTCTACATAAAAGAAAAATAATGAGTATTTTCATTAATAAAGTGCAGAGCATCATGTGCACTTGTAATCTCAGAGTAATTAAACAGATGGATAGAATGTTGATTCATACCAAGACTCACTGTGCTCAAAGGGTCCTTTTTCTGTTTGAATGTGTCGCTAAGAGATCTTGTAAATAATGTATTATTCTCTAGTTAAAAAGCTGCCTTCTGGGGATAAAGCAAATAGCATTTTATTTGTCACTGTGTATCATTATATATAAAACAATCTGGTGAATTTTCAAAGGGAATAGTGTGAGATCTTGCAGAGGAGCATTTCTGGGAGAAGCAATCCAAGGATGAGGGCTCAGACTGTGATGGAGGCACAGCCCTGCGGAGGGCTCACTGTTGTGAGCTCCTACCATGTCTTGTGGTGTTGGGGGTTATAAAGCACCACAGGCAGTGGGAATTTTTGGGTTCTCTCTGAATATCAACTTTCATCAAAGAAGTGTTGTATTTTGTACTTCAGTTCTCATGATGTGAGCAAAATGATCACAAATGTGGTACTGCAGGCGGAAAAATCCAACAAAAAGAACTAAGGTTGACTTAACATCTCGTAATTAATATTGGGGCTGACTTGCCAATTTATACTATTTGAAAGGCCAAATTAAGTAACCTATAACATTTTTATACTACCCTTCAGATGTGGATTTGAAAGCCCTTTCAGATGTGAAACTGTCTCTTGTGATATACTTGTGATAGTGTGTTTCTGTGAATTTGGGCTAATTTGGTCTTATTTTCCTATAGTGATTTTTCTTAATTCTGTCTCACTTTTCCATGAGTGATGGTCTGTACGTATGCACTGCTCTCAGTGGGATATATAGAACCCTGTAATATCCAGTTATTTCACCACAAAATTATCTGTATGGGGATTTCACCTGCCTGAAATCTGGAGAAGGGCATGGGTACAGAAAAGGACTGACAACTGAGAGGTGTTATTAAGAAAACCGAGCCAGGAAATCCCCCAGGAAGAAGAGCAGCTCCATGTGTTCTCCAGCTGAATTGGCTCACAGGTCTTCAAGAAAATACCCAGCTTGGGAGCAAAACAGGGTGCCTTTCTGCTGCTGGCTTTTAAAAACCATTTTTGCTTGAGTAATGCCAAGCTCCTTTGATGTAAATGTGTACAGGAGTAGTATCATTGAGTGAACATAGAACCATAGAACTGACTGGGTTTGAAGTAACTTTGGAGATAATTTCATTCCAACCCCTTCACCATGGGCAAGGATGTCCCCCACCAGGTCAGTTTGCTCATGGCCCCTGGCCTTGAACACTTCCAAGGATATCTATGATCATTTTATGATTTGTATGTATAAATAAGCACCTGTTGGGAGAGGTTGTGGTGGTGACCATGAATTACTTGGCCCAGGAAGGCTTGGAAGTGATCAAACAATCTCCAAGCAAATCCCACGGCCAGGTTCACTCAGCATCTCATCCCATAGTGCTCCTTTCCCCCCTTGCTCAGAAATAATAGGTATAATTTTTCACCAAGATACAATTTATATGGCATACAAAATCACAGCAGCAATAAGAGTTAAGCAGTATACTCCAGGAATCTCAATGCTTCATAAAAGTAAATGTAGCAACAACTGCTGTGCACTGATACTGGCATCTCTGGCTCCACTGTAAATATTTGTTCATACTACCATTAAGGAGGAAATTTTCTGTGAGCTGATGGTGGTTCAGCCCAGCTCCCTTGCCAAAATCATGTCATTTTTTGCTTTACATTTCCTCCTCTTAATACACACTCATCTTTTGTACCCCAAAACAGGGTAAATGTTTTGTTAATCCTCAAGTGCCTGACCGTCTCCTTGCAATACAGAGCTTCTTTCTGGTTCAACTTTCCCCAGTTCCTCAAGGTTTTTTACTTCTTCCCATTTGATGCTATGATCTCACAACTGTGCTGATAAAGCCTTTGATTTGAAGTTCATATCTTACTCTCCTATGGATATTATGTGTCTGTGTGAGCAAACCCTGATGCCTCCCCCTGTCTATCAAATGTTGCAGATAAAGGCGCTGTGGAAGGGTTAAGGGGAATATGGTCTGGAAGGGTGCCAGGGGATTTATGTGGCAATGCTCTGAGGATGTGCTTGAGAAGTATAAAGTGTGCTTGTCAGGTTTCATGTCTATGCTTAAATTCAACTCATCTCAGAACGTGTGAAAAATAAAAGGCTTTGGAGGAGCACAGGATGTTTCCCTTGGCAGTCCAACGTAAATCACACTGTAATTGGCTGTGCTCACTCCCCACATCCACCTGGAAAAGAGTGTGCTTGGGGAAGCGGTGATATTTAATTCATGCACAAGCATAATTAAAGCAGATTCAATCTGCAAAATCATCTCGGGAAAGGGCTCTGAGAAACCCCTTTCTACTTCTTCCTGAACTTCCTTCTGGATAAAGGTGCAAGGCAGAGACTGATAGCAATCCTTCATCTGCTGAGATTCAGGTGTGATTTGCCCCTGCATCTGAGGTGAACAGCATCAGTAACCAACAAAATCGGACTAAACAGAGAGAGCAGCAGAGCTGAGGGAAAGGTGGGATCAGGAGACTTTTGAAGGCTGAAGTTCTCTCAGAGAATGAATGGGACAAGATAAAAGGATGAGATCAGTGACAAGATGAAGCGCAGAAGTTGATAAAAATCCTCAGACTTTGGAAGATTTACCAGAACCTAATAAAATGCAGCAGGTTTCCCTCACCAGGGCCACAGGACTGAAAGCGTGATTGACAGCACAGGCAAGCCTTTCACGTGAAAGCAAAATTAGGAAGGCATGGAAAATAAGCAATCCTAGGGCTTGGAAAGCCCCATGCAAATGATGCTGAGGCAAGAACCAGAGGAAGGTTGTTTCTATGCTGGTTGAATCAGCTGAATCGGTTAGGTAGTAAAAGGCTTTGCTGTCCTGATCAAAGCCAGATGCTGTGGTTGGTGTTCACTTCATCAAACTACGCTTGGATCTGGGAGGCATTCAGAGAACAGCAGATGTTTCCTGCTTAATAGTTCTTAATGACTTTGTCAGAAACCTGACTCAGGCTTATAGAGATGCTCTGAATCCCTTCCTCACCCTGCAGACAGAAGCCAGGTCTTCACAGCTGTGCTATCAATGTTTCTCACCTCTGGGTATGTAACCACATCTGTGCTCTCTATGGCAGGTCTTTAGATCACTACAGTGCATTCACATTGACAGAATGGGAAAACATTACAGCCCCTTGTACTGTCTTCAGTCCTGTTGTATCTAGGACTAGATATCTAGGCTTTCTTTATGCTGTTTTCAAAAAATATTTTTAATTTTTTAGGTCATCTCATTATTGCAGTATGTACATTTCACTCAAAAATAATACTTCAGAGTTAGCGTCAAGAATGTTAACTGCTCTTTTGCAAGAAGATAATTTATGTGCAGAGTGAGGAATCTGGCATGGGGACTGATAAAAAACAGAAGTCGGAGAGCTCAGGAGGAGAGGCTTAATTAGCCTTTGAGGTTTTCTTTTAACATTCTTAAAAAATTACAGATGTTCTCCATTAATATATTATGGGCCACTGAATAACTTTCATTTATGTATGTCAGTTTGACCTATATTTTGTCCATGTTATATCTCAGAGAGATTGCAAGTTTGAATACAAGTAGGACTGGAAGATGAAGATTCACCTTGATCTTGGAAGATGAATCTTCCAAGAAGTTGATTCAACTCCAAAGCCATATGGTCATAATCTCCTCTCTTGCAGGAATTGGGAGGCTTTGATGCCAAATTCTTGCTTTAAGACTTCTGAAAGGAGGCTTTGCTCCACTGCATAGCTGAGCCTGTTGTGGATAAACAAGGAAGACTAGATGCTGCTTTCCCAACCTTACACTTTGAATGTGGTTTAACTGGAGGCTGCAGATGAAAAGGCAGATTTGCTTAGTCATTCTCTTTTGGGAAATTACCAGAGTCTTTGAGGAACACTGCAATCCTCTAGGCTCATTGTCCCCCTGGACAACTGGCAAATTGGCTTTTTAGAATTTTAGATGTACCTAAGAATATAAATAGGAGAAAATTGTGTTTAGAAGAATGTAATGCCTCCTCAGAGCATGGGGGTAGCCAAGCCAAGGGCTGAAATACTGAACACCAACCAGGGGAGTGGAGAACAGGCAAACACCTAGAGCCTTTTGGTATCAGAAACATTTTCTTTCTTATTTTGTGTGCATGTAAAGAAGTCAATTACTTAACCAAACTGCTCTGCAATTTGGTACAGTGAGATAATTGCCTTGAAATTGAAAGACAGGGCATGAATTTTTGCTTGCTATCAGTGTTCACATTCTATTTCTTTGCTGTGTTTTGGTTTCCAACCTAAAAAGTTTTGTCATGTCCTGTGGCACGGAGCAGCCACAGAAATGCTTGACCTTTGGACCTTGCCAAGGACAAAGAAGTCAAAGGCTGTTGTTAACATGCAACTTGAACACAAGAAAGTTGCTGAAACTGAGCGAGATGATGACAAAATCCTGTTTGTGCCAGCAGAGGTGCAAGAAACTACTTCTAGACTGTTGTGGTTTGACACTGGCCTAATGCCAGGCACCCACGAAAGCCGCTCACTCGCCGTCCCCTGCTACAGCTGGGCAGAGGAGAGGAAAAATAAATTAAATGAAGGGTTCATGAATTGAGATAAGAACTGGGAGAAAACACTCCAAGGGCAAAACAGGTTCAACTTAGAAGTACAAAGTGAGTTTATTACTAACAAAGTCAGAGAAGGATAATGAAAAGTAAAATAAGCCCTTAAAAACACCTTTTCCCCCCCAGCCCCTCCCTCCTTCCCACCGACAGCTCAGGGAGACAGCACGTGGGGGTTTGGTCAGTTCGTCACCCGAGATTTTCTTTCAGTGCTCAGAAAGAGGAGTCCTTCCCCTGCTACACTGTGGGGGCCCTTCCCACAGGAGACAGTTCTCCATGAACTTTTCAAGCATGGTTCCAATCTCACAAGTAGCAGTCCTCCTGTCTTGGGTTGAAAGACAGGTGTCTGCTAAGGAAGGCAGAAACCTCCCTTGGAATGGCAGATGCAACCCTCTTCCCTCCGAGATATTATAATTTTGAAATCAAGGGCCTTTTAGGCAAAGATGTGGGAAATAGGAATAACAGTTCTTTACTATTATATATATAACCAGTCAAGCAAACAACAATAACTATGGCAGTAACATCAAACAATCACAAACCCAGTGCCAGCCTACTCGGCTGTCGGGCCCTTTCCCCTCGGGTGCAGTTCCGCTCGCAGCCGGCAGGGGCGCCGGCGGCTCCCGGTGAGCAGGGCAGGTGCGATGGTTCCCCCGTGGCTGCAGGGGGCGCTCCGGAGCGAGCTCGGGGAGCACGCGGCACTGGCGGCCTGGGATCCCGGGAGGGATGGGACAAAGGCTTCACAAACCCCTGGGCAGCTGGCCCCCGTGTCCGGCTGGACTCTCGGGAACAGCAGGCTGGAACGGCAGGCTGGAGCGGCAGGGATGAGCACAAATCCCGGGTGGCAGACGCGATGTATCCAAGCGGGGAACCCCCCGGAGGTCTGGGCAGGCAGGGGGAGCACACCTACAACGTAGCAAAGGCTCGAAGCAGCGGCAGGGCAGGGCAGCCACAGCCCGGCCTCCAGCGGGGCAGGGAAGGCGGCTTTGGGATCCCGGTGTTGTTTCCAGCAGAAGAAAGAACCAGCAGCTCCTCTGTCCCCAAACGCAAAGACCCAACTGCCCACACCCCCAGGTGAAACAAAAAGAGCAGCCAGGTCCTTTGTCTTTCCTTAAGCACTCAACAATCAGCAATTTGTTCCCTTAGCAACATGTATGGGGGGGAAAATTCCTTTAACAGAAAAAAAACCCCTAGGACTAAACTAAAATCCCAACACCTCCCAAAACTGCTGTGGCGTGGGTTACTTTTCCACAGGGTGCAGTCCTCCAAGGACAGGCTGCTCCAGCCTGAAAGCAAGGGCCCTCTCTCTCCACCAGGTCTCCCACTGGATCACAGTCTCCTGCAGGCATCCACCCGCTCTGGCACGGGCACCTCCCCCACAGGCTGTGGGTGGATCTCTGTATCCCCTGTGGATCCCCATGGGCTGTGGATGGATCTCTGCATCCCTCATGGATCCCCATGGGCTGCAGGGACACAGCTGCTTCACCATGGTCACCACCACAGCCTGCAGAGGAATCTTGGCTCCAGCGCCTGGAGCACCTCCTCCCCCTCCTTCTCCACGGATCTTGGTGTCTCCATGTTGTTTTCCCTCACATGTTCTCACCTTCTCCTCTTCTCTGGCTAGAAAAAAACTGTGTCCCACTTCGGTTTGATTTTCTTCTTAAATATGCTATTGCAGAGGCGTTACCATCACCTCTAATTAGCCCAGGCTTGGCCAGTGACATGTCCATCTTCAGAGACATCAGGGATTGGCTCTGCTGGACATGGTGGAAACTTCTAGCAGCTTCTCACAGAAGCCACCTCTGTGGTCCCCGAGCTACCAAAAACCATGCCATACAAAACCAACACAAACCTTTGCCTCTTACCTGTTTCATCCCAAAGTGTTGTTAGTAGTCTGGAACTTCTGGACTTACCTCTCTGTACTTAATCATGCAGAGCTGTGGAAAACACTTTATATCTTGCTTGCTTTCAACATCAGCAATCTTTTCTCCTTCAGGGCTGCAGCAATGCAGTGTCCCAGGCAGAAACCACTCAAGCACCTTTCCTCTGTCACCAGCCAGTCCTGTCACCTTCCGACCCATGGAGAAGTGCCCGTGCGTCCGGCCCAGCAATGGCACAGAGTGGGCAGTGGCCCCTCTCTTGCAGGAAGATGCTGCATCAGTCACTGCAATGTGTGGACTGTTCTCCTATCTTTTCCACCCTAGGTTGTTTCTTTATTGTTTGTTGGACACAGCGAGCTCCTCAGATTTTTTGCTGCATGCGGAAGTGTATTTATCACTGGGCAGCATATGCTTTTCTTTTGCAGCAAAGGCTTTACATGACCTTCCTGGTTTTCTGATTCTTCAAGCATCTTTCTCAAAATTGTGAAGGGGAGGAGGCTGCTTTCCTGACCAATCATGAAACCTTTGTCATGTTACCAAATTTCCTCCACTTCTACAAATGCTTTTTCATTTTGTCTATTCTTACCCTTGCTCCCTTTTTACCTGAATCTCTTTGGATAATATCCCTCTTTTTTTTTCCCCCCAAAACCTTTCTGTTTTGTTTTCTTCATACACTAAGAGTCGCAAGCCTAGTCTCTTCTCAAGTTCATGCACACTAAGCATGTTGGGTTCCTTTTGATTCCAGCTGTAAAAACTCAACCTTGCCTTTATAGAAAGAGGAAAAACCCGAGCCAATGTGGCAATTAGAGATCAGGAAGCGGATTGATTAACACCCAATACAAGATCTGCACAGAAGTGTTTGCATTAAGCACTTACCACTACTTATTTATCCTGGCCAGGCAGACCTTACTTTTGGCTTCACATCCCGTGACAGAGGACAAAGTCCCCTGTAAGTGGACAAGTCGGGGAGAGGTGAAAAATGAGGTAGTGCCACATGTTTTACTATACTCTGCTGCCATGGAGGACCTCAAAAAAGTTAATTTACTGGTTTGCTTCTGCACTTGAGGGATTTTTTCAAGGTAAGATTTATTATCTGAGCAAATATTTTGCATCAGCCTCCTCCAAGCAGCAGTAATCACCAGTGGGCTATGCTGGGATGCTGCTTTTCTCCCCTCTGGTTCCTCTAAGGGTACATGTAAATACTGAAACACACTGAGGAAAGGCAGCCCTCATATCATTACAGAATGGTTTGGGTTGGAAGGGATCTTAAAGCTCATCTACTTCCAACTTCCCTGCCATGATGTGGCACACATTCCACCAGATCAGGCTGCCCATTTTTGTTGGAGGGGTCAGCAGAAGGAAGCAGGAATGGTGGATGGTGACCTAAATAAAGACAAAATATATTTTATTTTTACTCTAGTTCTTTAAAACAAATGAAGGAGATAATAATGGTGTCTGCTGTTGGTTTGCCCCTGTGTATTTTGTGTCTTTTCTCCTGTTCACTCTGTTGGTCACTGTCCATGTGACAACCAGAAGTGTTTTAGTGCATAAAAGCCTGCTGCCGACAGCAATATGTCATGAATGAGATGTAAAGTCACAGCTTCTCCTGGCCTTCAGGTACGTTCTTATCCAGCTCTGACCTCATGCCAGCTGTGCACATCTGCTCCTAGATCCACAGTTACATGAGACAGGGCTGTACCAGGCTGATGAAAGCTATGAAAGGATGAAGTGTCATCAAGTAGAGTCAGCAAACAGAGAGCAAATTTGGGAATGGTGAAGGAGCCCACATCCAACTACCTTCCATCAAGAGCACCTCTCAGCTCTTCAGAAATCTTTATTATTCTCTGGTACAGATTCCCTCTGTTTGTGCCACAGGCTGGTAGTACCTCACTTTTTTTTAGGTATTACATTGTTTTAAGCATCTTTTAATATCTTTATCTTTCAGTTGCCTCCATAAGAGTTGAAAAAAAGTTTAAAATAATTTAACCCTTCTAATGGATGAGATAAAAGCTTCATTGACTGATTTACCCAGGAGAGATGTGTGAAGCTTACCACACCTAAATTAAACTATAGCTTGACCCCATTTCCTTTGAGCACTGTCATTTTCCTACAAGAGGTTGTATAAATTGCTTTTTCATTTTATTTTATGTGGCAAAAAGTCAGGACTAGGATCTATCATGCTCCAAATCCTGAGCAGTGGTGATAGGTCAAAGCAATCTAACATGAAGATTATTATCACCAAGCATGTGGATTAGCATGAGTGAAGAAAATGAAGTATTTGCCTAAGTGCATTCTCACACAGAAATTCTGTTCTCTTTTTTTTCATACAGGAACTCCCCCTTAATTGATTATTTCAGTCTTTGATTTCCCATGAGTGACACAGAAGACAAATTAGGTTTATGGCAAAAAATCTTCTAAAGATTGTGTAAATCTTTACAGTAATTCTTTTAATGAAATAGATGGAATAAGCTGATCCAGTATACACTGGTTCAAAGTGGTAAGTCAAACCATAAAAGGCAAGGAATGACTTTTGACTCACTTATGAAAACATGAACACTATTATCAGAATTTAGTTTGTTCCCAGCCCACATACGTGGAAGAAAGATGCTGGTCCATTATTTCCATGGTGACTAAAGCTCTTGCATTGCAGGCATCATGTCAAGTGACTCAGCAGTGCCATGCTCCAGATCTGCCCACTAGCCCTGTGCTCTCCCAGTGCTACAGGTTTGCAGGGCACCTTACTGGAGGCAATGGGTATCTTAGTGACCCTTAGTTTTATCTCCCCGAGGGTAGCCATCAGCCAGGGCACATGGTAAAGATCGCCTTTGCAGAGCCTCTTTGTGCATGGCAACAGCTGCATGCACTGAAGTGACTCAGCAATTATTTGTTGCCCTATCTGTGTTCCCATTGCACCCAAACTCCTCTTCTACATCTTCCTGTCTTGGTTTGAAAGACAGGTGTCTGCTAAGGAAGGCAGGAGCCTCCCTTGGAAAGGAAAATGTAACCCCCTTCGCTCCGAATTATTATAATTTTGAAATCAAGGGGCTTTCAGGCAAAGATACGAGAAATAGGAATAACAGTTCTTTACTAGTATGTATAACAAGGCAAACAAACAACAACATGTTGTTTGGCAATAACAACAAACAGAACCAGAAACCCAGCACCAGCCTCTCTTGACTGCAGGCACTTTCCCCTTGGGTGCAGTTACTGTCGCAGCCGGCAGGGGCGCTGGTGACTCCCAGTGAGCAGGGCAGGTGCGATGGTTTCCCCACAGCTGCAGGGGGCGCTCTGGAGCAAGCTTGGGGAGCACGCGGTAATGGTGGCTTGGGTGAGGGATGGAACAAAGGCTTCACAAACCCACAGGGGCAGCTGATCCCAGTGCCCCAGCAGGACCCTTGGAAGCAGCAAGCTGGAATGGCAGGAATGAGCCGTTTTTAATCCTGGGTGGTAGAAGAGATGTATCAAACTCCACAGCTGTAGAGGGAACCATGAGACATCTCGGCAGGCAGGGAGTGAGGAGCTGCAGTGTAGCAAAGACTCAGAGCAGTGGCAAAGGAATGGCGGGGGCGGGGCAGTGGCAGCCTGGCTCCCAGCAGGGCAGGGAAAGGCGGGCTTGGGATCCCAGGGTTTTTCCCCTGAGGCACCCCAGCAGATGGTGAGAAGTCCCTCTTTTAGTAAGGGTGTTAACAAGCTTCCAGCGCAATGGGCAGTCCCACGAGCAGAGCTCCACTCATGGTAGAAGGGCAGCAGAAGGCAGAACCCCGCAGTGGTGACAGCAACTGCAGCCTCTCTTCCCTCTGAATGCCAAATGGTGAGAGAACAAAGAGCTGGGGGCTGCACCCAACCCCGTTTTCCCAGTCCAAATCTTGCAGCATCTCTGCCTGCCATGAGGAACCCCAGGTAAAGAGAGAGTAGCCAGCTGGGCCCCACCCTGAGCTCTGGCAACTTCTTTTGTCTCTCTTAAGTATCCAGTTGTTATTGTCTCCTAGCAACACGTATGGGGGATAATTCTTTGAGAGGAAAAAAAAAACAAAAGGAGAACTCCTAAAACCCTGATAACACAACTGGGGGCTTGTCACCACAAGCCCTGGTGTGCCCTCGGGCAGAGGGGATGCAGCATTAGCCTCCACAGCGTCCTCGCTGGATGGCTCAGTGGAATCAGCATGAGATGGGTTCGTGCGCTGGCTCCTCCTCAGAGGAAGCACATCGGGCAGCTGATGATCAGGCTGGCGTTAGCCCAGAGGCAAAGAAGGCGGGAGGGGCTTCTGGTGTGAGTTCCAACAGGTTTATTTGCAGGAGGGATCAGGGACCAGCAAAAAGCGCTGAGGAGACGTGGGCTAGCCCCCTTTATGGGGGGGTGGAGTAAGGCAGGGAAAGGTAAAACAACCAATGGCGTACAAGCAGAGGGGAGGATACAATTTTTCAGAACAAATGGGGAAAACAGGGAGGCAGGAGTCATAACAGGGAACCAATTAATAACTAAAAAAGGGAGAACTTTCTGGAACAGGGGGAGGTAATTTAGGATTGGGAGCCACCCATGGGGAGGTAACCTAGACCTCAGTGATCTCTTCTGATGACTGACATTTGATGGTTTCAGCCCGAGAGCAGGCTGAGCCACCCCAACACCCCGACACTTCCCAAGCCAACAGAAAGCAGAGCTGCGTGGCTGTGTGGCAGTGCCAATGTTGTGAGAGAAGAAAAAAGAGGCAGGATATTATATCATTGCTTATTGTTACTCTTATCTGAATCATGCTGAAACCGGGCCAGGAGACACTTCAGAGACAGAGTCAGAGAAGTGGGTATTTGCTTTATTTGGTGCACCTGGGTGTGTGGGGATCGCTCCTCCAAACACACACACCGGTGCTCCCTACAACACAGTATTATGGGTTAAATATTCATCACATTCCTTGGGACAGGCGCGGTTATACAAATTATTTCTCGGAAGTCATTAATATCATTAGCATACGGGTCACACATGTGCTGTGTGCCCTGGTGGTCGCGCTGAGGAAGGCCTCTCCTCTTCCTCGGGGGTCTTTCTGATGAAGACCAGTAGTCTTCCTCACAGTGCACTTTTCACCTTTCTCCCTGGGCATGCGTAGTCCTTTGAGGAGTGATGCAGCAGTCTCTGAGATAATCCTTGTCCCCTCTATCTTGACAAGATTAGGGCGAATTCAGTTTCTCAGGTTTTGTAGTTAACATCTGCGTCTGAACTAACATTTGCTGTCTCCCAATAGTTAACTTGTGCTTACATGAGTTAGTTATTACATGAGTTAGTTAGCCCCTTCCTCATATCTGGATGCCTTCCTGGTCTGGGGAAGGACACACCTAAATTTGTGAGCCATGGGTATCCCAGGGAAGGGAACAAGATAAACTCAGGGCTCACTTGATGAATGGGTGATTAGTAATTGCATTCCCCTTAATGCAAGTTGAGAAGAAAATCAAGCCATATGTTTTTAATAAAATAGAACCTTGACTAGTTGGTTAGGATTTTAGTTTCTTTTGTTCTTTTGTACATACTTATCCATATATATGACTCTCATAGGAATCTGACATACTAAGAAGCTGGACATACCTTATCTTTTGAGCAGAAAGAGGTGAGAGTTATACAAAGCAAATTATTTCTGAGAGCCAGCCATTTTTCCTGATACTACTTTGTGGTTAACACAGGACTGACATCTTTTAAAGCACTGAACCTAGTACTAGTCCCCACAACAGCTGTGAAGAGAGTGAGCATTATTGCCCTGTTGTTCTTTAAAAATAATCGATTTCTCTTGGCTTTTTTATAGCTTTCTATGTGGACAAAAAATGGACAAGCTATGTTATACATATCTGAACAGATCTAAAGGCTGTTAGGAACAGTGAGATGACAACTGACTCCAGAGCCTTGGATCAGACATTAACATTTTCTTGGAAACAATTTGTGTGGCAGTTCAATACCATTTATGTTGTCTTGCTTCCTGGTTTGTGGTTCTTTTTCAGTTTGATTCAGTAAAGAAACATGATGAGAGTTGAGCCAAGGCTGCTCATTCCAGTCTGAATCCCTGCTCCTGGCCGAGTGTTTGCTTCTTGCAGGACAAAGATTTTGCTGAAGTTGGAAAGCTGCACTGGCTCTGTGAAACTGCTCCCTCATGGATAGTTCTTGATCTCAACATAGGTCCCATGTGGCTCTGGCTCTTGGCCCTTCAAAGGTGTCTTCTATCCTCTCTCTCTGCATCACCTTACAGACATCGGCAGCGAATAAATCCATATAAATTGATTACAACATTAACAGCCTGAATGTACAATTCATTTTCACACCTACGCACGCCACCTGTCATGGGGTTTTATGGTGTGCATGGAGTTGATGGACAAGCTGTGACTTTTCTGGTCAGTTTTGAAGCATCACAGTGAATTTTGCGACTTCTCTTTCATATTTTCCTGCTCCTCTCCTAGCAAGCTTTTCCAAGGCTGGCTGCAGAATGTAAGTACTGTGGGGAAATGTTCTTCTGGGTTTACCTTAATTTTTAGCTAATCAGTGATATTCCTTTCTGGCCTGGGTTCTTTCTAGCATCAGTGCTGCCATCTCATTAATTGCAGCCAATTAGCATCATGGCCATGCAGCCAAATGTCAGCTGGTGTGTGCTTTTAGTCTCTTTTTTTCAGCATAATTAGAGAATATTCACTATCATGTTGCTCATATGTCTTTCTGGTGTTTCCTCTGTTGCGCAGCTGTGTCTTATGGCTCTCTTGCTGAACTTTGGCTTCTGCATGGGGAAATGTCTCGGTTTGAGACAAATTAGGAGGAAGCATCCTGAGATGAATGTATCCTCTAATGGAAGCAGGTTTTGGCAGCGCCTTCCCCACAAGTTCAAAAGGAATTTCTTGGAGGAAAGTGAAAAAAAAAAAATTATTTAACAAGCAGGGTGCACACAGGCACAAAGGAAAAAGATGAAGGTGGAGAAAGATGGCGGATTTTTTAGAGTCCTGCTTGGCTTCTCCCGAGGTCCTCCAGAGCCTGGATGTGGCGCCCCAGGACCTCCCCTCCAGGCCATGGTGTGGGGCTCCTGGCACCGTTCTGGTGTTTCAGACTGGAGGAAAGCTGAACAGTTCCAGAAGAAGAAGAAGAAGCCACAGTCCCGAGAAAAATTTCTTGCCTCAGCTAACAGGCTAGCTAAAGGTAGGAAGCTGCTCCCTCAGCTGTGCAGTGGTGAGAACGCATGGGAGTGTGTGTGCAGTGTCCTTGAACACAAACTGTGCTGAAGAATTCGCCTGGCTTCTCTCTCCCCTCGCCTGGACCCAGCTTGAAGCTATGGGACCCATTTCTGGGCAATAAGCAGATGATAGGGTGTAGCGGGTCCGGTTTGTAACCGGGCAGAAACACCAATTTAGTGTAGTGGTTTGGTCCAAAATACTCATTACTGTTTATCTTCTGTGAGATAAGAATTAGGAGAAATGCAAAGCAGGCACCAAACTTAGAAGAATATAAAGAAGTTTATTAACAGACCTAAAAGAGGGGAAAAAAAAAATTATACCTTCAGAACTCTCCTCCTCCCCCCACCTTCTTCCCTTCTCCCACTGACAATGTAAAAAGACAACCCTTAAGATGTTCAGTCTGTTTACCACTTCCATAATAACCTTGTTCAGTCCATTTAGAAAGAGAAGTCTCTTCTTGCTCGTGCTATGAAAACATTATCACAACGAGACAGCCGCCCACTTCCAAATATTGTTCAGTCCATTTAGGAAGAGGAGTCTCTCTGCTCGCATGTGAGTCCTTTCCCCCAACTTGCAGCTTTTCCCACAACTGCTTTCAAGGGTCCACTCTTGAAGTTTTTTGGGGTACAATTTTAAGGTTGAGCTGTTCAGAAAACAAAAGTTCTCTTCACCCATCTCTGGGAGCATCTTCATCTTTAGGACTATCTCTGGGAGCATCTCTAGGAACTGAGGTTTTCTCCTTTCCCATTTGGAGCAAAAGTCCTCATCTGGTTCATCTCTCCCTGTCCAAACTTCTCATGAAATTTCAGCTGCGTCAGCATCTGCCTATCTCAGCGCAGGTGCTTTTGCTTACGAGTTGAACACTCCACCCCCCATATCCTCATGAAATTACAACGGGATACTCTGATACATCATAGCTTTACAACAGAATTTCAGCTTTAAGCATCTCCCCTCTCTCTTCCCTCAGGTTTTCAGCTCTTCACAGCAATAAAAGGGTGAATCTCACCTCGGCCTTGCAGCTGGAATGTGGCTTATTGCTGTTGGTCACCTGACCTCTGCCGGACAACGGTGTCGCTTTTGCTGAAATCTTGGCCGCAGTGGAGGGGGGGGGTGGGAACCGAGCCGCTCTGGCTGCCTACAGCCCTGCTGGGGGGGGTCATCCTGGAGCCATGGCCTGGCCCAAGCAGTGCCTGGGCCGGGCCCACTGGCCCCTGCTTGGGCCCCGCAGCCACTTGTCCCAGCACTGGAAACGAGAGAGAGCTTGGGGGGGGAGTTTGTCTATTCTTAAGTGTGCATCACAGAGGTGGTCACAATTTTAAGTGGCTTAAAGAATTGTCCATATTCAAACTGGCCAGCTGATAGGTTCTGTCAGGTCATAGAGGAAGCTGTAAGAAGACCATCACTTCCGAGACTCAGCTTGCTAACCTATGACATAGGGGAATACATTATTATCATAAAATCACCCCAAGACTGGAAAGGCAGCTGGGAGCAGAGTTTGTTCTTGGTCTTGAGATGTAAAAAGGAAGGATTGCATATATGAGATTGTTGCTGGAGAGGATTTGCAGACAGGTGACTGGTGTCCAGGAAATGCACAGCACCCAGTTTCATGATCAGAGCAAACGCATTGTCCTGATGCAGTGAGTGGGGCTGGGGCATTTGGGTGTTGCTGCCTGCCCAAAGGGGCTGCCCTCCATCCCCCCCGGGACCTGCCGGGTCAGGTCCAGACCTGCCCCTGCCATGTGCTCTGAGACCTCCTTTGTTCTAAGTGCAGGTAAAACTGAAAGTAACTCAGACCCCACCGAAACAGAGTCCGATTGGCCGGCTATCCCAGATAAACCCCTAGTTCTCCCCTTTCCCTTCCCCCAAATAAAAGACGAGCTGAGGGGGGTCCGCCCTCTCTTGCTCTGGTTACCCTCCTGCAAACAGCTGCTCCTGTCTCTCTCCCGAGACGGGAGAAATAAAACAAACAGGGTTGAAGCAAGGCTGGAGCTGTATTTCTACCTCTCTGCTTCTGCTCTTCTTATTAGCTTTGCAGCTATCACTTGCTGCTTTTTGGAGCTTCTGAAGTGCTAGATCGCCCAGTGCTAGATCTAGGCAGCTCGGGGCTTTCTAAAGCACCGAACTATGAGCCTAGCCGGCTAAGTGTGCTCTGAGTATATCTACATTTGGCGCCCAACATGCTATCTCTGAACCTCGGTTCTGGAGAGACTTTTGGGGTGTCCCAGTAAGCCACGTGTGTGCTGTGCCAGTACTTTGCAGCCCAGCTGTTACTTTCTTTGTAGCAGCAAGCTCAAAGCTTCAGCCTACCCTTCCCCACACCACGTGGCAAGGGGACGGCTGAAACAGTGGGAGACCCACTTCGCTGATTTCTTTTCTCTGGACCTGCTTTTCTGTTGTGAATCCAGAATTCTGGTGAGTATTTCCCTGTTGGTTTGGGGGCTCGTGTCTTAAGCTGGTTTCGGTGCAAATCTTTTCTCTTTTTTTTCCTCCTTTTTCGCGATTTGGGGCTGAGGTTTGTGGTGTTGCTTTCATAATGGGATCTGAAGTTTCTGCACACCCCAGAGAAATATATTACCAAGTTCAAAGGTACCTTTCTTGTACTAGGCATAAATACCCTAAAAATCTAGTTCAACCTTTTGTACGCTAGCTTTTTCAGTACTTTCCTAATCTAACCTCTGAGGACATGAGATCTCCTGAATTTTGGGATAGTGTCAGGAGAAAACTCTCCTCTCTCAAAGGATCGGGAAATGAAACAGTTTCAAAATTTTTTCCTCTCCTGTTACTAAGTTACACTTTGCCGGAGAAAAATGCAGTACGGGAAAAGCCACTGCAAAACCCCCCTGTTAATTCCCTTATAGCCTCTTCCAACCCCTGTGTCCCTGATCCCTCTTCCCCTACACTGGAAAACATGGCTACAGCAACCTGCTTTTTAGCACAGGAGAGCTACCAACCTCCTGGCTCACCCATGTCTTCTCAGCACCCTGCCTTGGACGGGAATCTGGAGCCCATCCCAGGACCTTTCCAACCCCTTTTCTCTACTCCTTTGCCCCAGTTTCGAGTCCACATGTTGTAAGCGCATGAAAAAACCCCTTCTCCCCTGATTTCTTTGTTCCCAGGGACAACAACTGCCATGTGCTCGTAGCCCAGGAAAAAACCCCTCCCCCCAAGCCCTTTTCCCCAGGTTTGTCTCCAGTAATGGCGGATCACGTGTCCTCATCTCTGAACTACACCTCCCACAATACCTTTCTCCCCCATCCCACAAATCCCTTCTTGTCCCCATCCCCTCCCACTCCTGCATTGGAACCTACCCCCGCCCCCAACCCCGCCCCCACAGGGTTGTGTTTCACCCCTCCCTCTGTTCCCACCCATGATGCAAGTACCATCCCTGCCTCCCACAACCCCGCCCCCAACCCCTCCCCTCCTCCTGCTGCCTCCGCCCCTCCACTCTCCGCCCCTGCCCCTCCACTCCCCGCTCCTGCTTCCCCTTGTCCTGCTCCAGGTTCCCACAGTCATGTGACTACCCTTTTACAGCTGGGAACCCATGGCTACCAGGAAGTATCTCCAGTTGTTACCATTCCCTGTAGCAGCACAGGAGCGAACCCTGGCTGGACCTCTTTCTCATATTCTAATATCAAAGACTTATGCAAGGCAATTAAGGAGTTTGGGATGCATAGTAACTATTTTAAGAGCCTTTTAAGTGCTACTCTTTCAACACATTTGCTGGTACCTCATGATCTGATTACAATAATGCAAACTCTTCTCTCACCTGGTGAATTTGTGTTGTGGAAACAACAATGGAAATTAATTTTATCTGATTTATTGCAAATTCTGTGGCAAACTCCAGATACTTTTGACAACAATTATATGTCATTAGACCTTTTATCTGGTGACAATAATATGGGAAATCCTCAAAAACAAGCAATGCTTATTCCTTGTCCTGTTCTTATTGAAATAACAAGTGCTGCTGAAAAGGCCTTAACATTACCACCATCTCAGACTCCTGAATCTCATTATACCAACATCAAACAATTGCCACTGAAAATATTATACAGTTTTATAACTGTTTGCGTGAAGCAATCTTTTCCCAGGTCCCTAATCCTGACCTCCAACAAGCATTCCTACTCGAACTGCTCCAAGCAAATACCAATGATGCTTGCAAGCAAGTGATCCTGACTCTTCCCTTGTGTCTACCCCCAACTGATGAAACCATCCTCGAAGTTTGTACAAAGAGGGTGCAGCTGAACACAACTGTTCCTTTTTTGAAAAAAAGTGGGGATGGTTGGGGAGGTTGTGGAGAATGCTATAGGTACAGGGGAAACTCAATCTCGAGGTAACCTTATATGCTATCGTTGTCAGAAAAAGGGACATGTGGCTTGGAGTTGCAGAGCAATTATAACTGCTGATAAAAACTCTTCAAAGACTGTTTCTCAGGTCAACAGCAGGGAACTAATGACCCAACGCGTCACAGTTCTGCATTCAGACAAAAATAGAGCTGCAGACAAAGCAACATGGATTCCTGGACTTAGGTTTAATGTAACCTGTGATGAAACACACCATTTCAACAACAACAAACAGACTGTGATACCAATCACATTCCAAAATGTGGACCACGTACCAGACTTTACATACCTTTTTGTTATTGGGGACACTTGGGAAACACCTGCTGGGATAGAGGTTACACCCACACTCATGAAAGTGGATCAGAATGGGGGTTCTAACCTAATGGTACAATGTATATGTCCACCATACTTTATGTCAAAGGGTCAAGTCATTGCACAAGCCATTCCACTGCCCAAATACCTGCCCACAGATGGTCATATCCCAGCCATCTGTTGGAGTGAAGTTCTGGGAAATGATAAACCTTTAGTGGAATGTAAGCTCCATCACGGATCACATAAAATCAGTATCATGGGAATGATAGACACAGGTGCTGATGTGTCTGTCGTTCCTTTTGATAAGTGGCCTGCACAATGGGAATTGCAATTTCAGGGTATCATGCAAGGGATTTCAGGTACCCAAATTGTGAAGCAATCCAAAAACATCATTCAAATTGAAGGTCCAGAAGTACAAATAGTGACACTTTTTCTGTATGTCTTGGACACCAAATTCACCCTGTGGGGAAGGGATGCCATGTCTCAGTGGGGAACAAAAATTGGTATCACACCTAAACATCAAAATTTTCCCTTGGGCCACTGGAGCTAAGTGCCATCCACAAAAATTAACTTGGAAAACTGATGAACCAGTGTGGGTTAACCAGTGGTCGCTAAAAGAAGAAAACTTAGAGGCACTCAAAACATTAGTAGATGAACAATTGGCTAAAGGGAACATCACACCAACCAATAGCCCCTGGAACACGCTCGTGTTTGTAATACAAAAACGAGGAGAGAACAGGTGGCGCCTTCTCCAAGATCTCAGAGAAATCAATAAAGTTATTGAAGACATGGGACCCCTTCAACCAGGTATGCCATCACCTTCAATGCTCCCACAACATTGGCATTTGGCTGTTCTTGATATTAAGATTGCTTCTTTCATATTCTACCCCACCCTGCAGACACCCCTCCATTCGCATTTTCCATGCCCTCTATTAATCATGAGGCCCCCATGAAATGTTACCATTGGCTTGTGCTTCCCCAAGGTATGAAAAATTCCCCAACTCTCTGTCAAGAGTATATTGCTAAAATTCTATCTCCCATCTGTGCCAAAGCAGAGAAAGCCATCATCCTACATTACATGGATGATGTGCTGGTATGTGCTCCCAATAATCAATATCTCAAACAGACACTTAATATGGTGATTGAGGCCCTAGAGGTCAAGGGCTTTGAATTACAACCAGAAAATGCAGAGAACAAGCCCTTGGGAAGACCTCGGACTCAAAATCACAGAGACGTCTATCACCGCAACACTCATCCCCATTAATAATAACCCAAAAACATTAGTAGAATTGCAACAGCTCTGTGGGACACTGACTTATATAAAACACTGGCTAGGATTCACCACAGAGGATGTAGCTCCTATTGTGAACCTACTGTCAGGGGAAGGCAGTCCAGCATCCCCTAGATCCCTGACAGAAGAGGCAAAGCAGTCTCTCAAATAGACACAAGAGGTCATTTCCACCAGGCAAGCACACAGCTATCAGCCCTCCCTACCCTTTAAGCGTGTCATTCTGGGGGAGGTGCCACGCTTTCACAGCCTCATTTTTCAGTGCGACAAAGAGCAGAAGGAACAACTCATCATAACTGAATGGGTGTTCCTCCCACTCCAACCTCCTAAGACCATCACCAAGCCACAAGAACTGATGGCAACAATCATGATGAAGGGTAGATCAAGGCTCCGCATCCTGGCAGGATGTGACTTTGCATGCATCTACTTACCTGTAACAACAGACTCATTAGATCACCTGCTTCAAAATAATATGAATTTACAATTTGCATTAGATAGTTACTCAGGCCAAATATCAAATCACTACCCAAAAAATCATTTGTTTAATCTGGCGTTTTCTTTTATCCTTTGAGAAATTCAGAGTAGAAAACCCCTTGATGCTCTAACCATTTTTACAAATGAGTTGGGAAAATCTAAAAAATCAGTCCTGACTTGGAAAAATCCAAAGACACAAAAGTGGGAATCTGACGTCAAGGTAATCCAGGGGTCACCACAAGTAGCTGAACTAGCAGCCATTGTTAGAGCATTTGAGAGGTTCAAAGAACCCTTTAATTTAGCCACTAATTCAGCATATGTCGCTGGAGTAACTGTGAGAGCTGAACATGCTCTCCTAAAAGAAGTCTCAAACAAAAAAATTTATGATCTGCTCTCGAAGCTGATTTATCTGGTTTCCCACCAAGAGCATCCCTATTTTGTCACTCATGTGAGGTCACATACAAACCTGCCAGGATTTATTGCAGAGGGTAATCGTAGAGCTGATGCTCTGGCTATGCCAGCAGACATAGTTTTATCAGCTGACTTACCAAAGCTTCCTGAAGTTTTTGAACAAGCAAAATTAAGCCATGCCATGTACCATCAAAATATCCCTGCTCTTATTTGTATGTTCCATCTGTCACGGACACAGGCAAAAGCAATAGTGGCAGCATGTCCCAACTGCCAGAAGCTACTGGGCATGGGAGTTAATCCCAGAGGCATTAATAGTGGTGAAGTGTGGCAGATGGATGTCACACATTTCCCTGAATTTGGGAGATGAAAATTCGTTCCTGTTTCTGTTGATACCTTCTCTGGTGCCATGTATGCCTCTGCACATGCTGGTGAAAAAGCTAAGGATGTTGAAAAACATCTTGTCCAAGCTTTTGCCGTGCTCAGTGTACCTGAGGAGATAAAAACTGATAACGGGCCTGCCTACACCTCTCAGGAGTTTAAAAACTTTCATCAGCAGTGTGGATTTTGACATGTTACAGGTATTCCTCACTCCCCAACTGGACAAGGCATTGTTGAACTATTACCGCAGGCCTGGTTCCTATGGTATATCACTGTGTCCCGCAGCCATAGGGAGGAGGAGGAGAGATGATCCAGCAGGCAGGAATTGTGCAGCAAGATTGATTTATTTAATTATTTTACAAACTCTTTTATAGACTTTTTTCTTCATAGTCTAATTGGACAAAGGACCAGCCACCCCTTGGGGGTGATTGGCTAAAATCCTAAAACATCCATTGTCAAAATATTTTTCTACTATACCATAAACAAGACTTTCCAAGGTTGCAGGTGGCTTGGTTGTTTAAATTCTCTGCTACCTCTTCTGTGAGAGAGAAAAGTCTCTCACGGACTTAGAAAATAGCAAGAAAATCCTTGCTAGCAGTATTTTTGTATCTACATTGAACGTGCCCACCAAACTCTTAAACGAATGCTGCTACAACAATCAGAAACCACTAAACTCAACTCACCCATCCTCAGACTCAGCAAAGCATTGTTTACCATAAATGTTTACCTGAATGGCACCTTTAAGGATCCGAACCTTCCGATCCATCGTCATTTCCAGAACACCAGGAGACAGAAACTGAAGGAAAATCCAGAAGTCCTGATCCAGGGCCCAGAGACTCAAAAGATCCAAGAACCATACAAACTTGTAACTTGGGGACGTGGGTATGCCAGTGTATCTACTCCTCAGGGACTGAAGTGGATCCCACGGAAATGGGTGAAACCTTATGTCACTTCCTCAAAAGTCAAGGAGGTTAAGACTGCCTCCTGGAGAACATGCTGTAAAAAAGATCCTGATTTTGCACCCTCATTTAAGCCCCTTACACCAGATTTCGATGTTGATCCCTTAAGTTAAGCTGTTTTGCACTCACATTTTGCACTGTATTTTGTAGATCTTCATCCTGATATCCCATATCATAGATGTCCTGACTAACCACCTGAGTTTTCTAACTGGGGGACTAGTGTAAAGACATCCTGGGTACTGTCAGGTTGTAGGGACAGTAGATTTTAATTATGTTTTGCACTGTTGTTTTGTTACTGTTTTATGCACTTTAAGTTACTCAGAGTTACAACCCAGTTTAAAAGAAAAAAAAAAGGGGAATTGTTGCTGCCTGCCCAAAGGGGCTGCCCTCCACCCCCTGGGACCTGCTGGGGCAGGTCCAGACCTGCCCCTGCCATGTGCTCTGAGACCTCCTTTGTTCTAAGTGCAGGTAAAACTGAAAGTAACTCAGACCCCACCGAAACAGAGTCCGATTGGCCGGCTATCCCAGATAAACCCCTAGTTCTCCCCTTTCCCTTCCCCCAAATAAAAGACGAGCTGAGGGGGGTCCGCCCTCTCTTGCTCTGGTTACCCTCCTGCAAACAGCTGCTCCTGTCTCTCTCCCGAGACGGGAGAAATAAAACAAACAGGGTTGAAGCAAGGCTGGAGCTGTATTTCTACCTCTCTGCTTCTGCTCTTCTTATTAGCTTTGCAGCTATCACTTGCTGCTTTTTGGAGCTACTGAAGTGCTAGATCGCCCATGCAGTCTCTCTAGGCAGCTCGGGGCTTTCTAAAGCACCGAACTATGAGCCTAGCCGGCTAAGTGTGCTCTGAGTATATCTACATTTGGGTATATTATTAGTGCCCAGGGTGGGTTTCTCTGGCCACTGTGAGGGATGTTAGGGACCAGCTGAGTGCTGGGAGGTGCAGAAAGAGCCTCCATGGGGCTGACCAATTGCATCACAGGAGAAACCCAAGTCCTAGTTGTGACTCAGCAGTGGCTTCTCTTTGCCTTTTTTTGAGAAATGACCTGGGACTGGCCAGCCAGGAGGGATTGGCCAGGAGCCTTTGCACTGAAGTATCATGCTCCCAGAGATAGTGAATAATTTTCATGATGTTTCCCAAAGTCTCAAAGGCAAATGACTTATTTCTCATTGCATGAAATGTCTGACTCGAATTATTTATGCAGCAAAATTAAACAAAAGAGAGGTTTCTTAGGCAGCCTGTGGCTTACCAAAATGCTGATACCTTAAGCACAGATTCAGTCCCATTGCCTCTCGTAATCTGCTGCATAAGGCAAGAGCAACCTCTACCTGCTATAAACCAAAAGTGAGACAAAGGAAAATGCAAACCACTGAAGCTCTTCCCTCTTCCAGCACCAAATCATCAAGCTCATGCACTGCCCACATCCACCTGCCCTGCCAGGCATCTTCTTGCCACTGCAAACTCTACTTTTAATAAGCACTCCTATATTTTCCCTCTGTTTTTCCCTTAATTTGGAAGTGGAGTCTCATGCAGGGTGTAAGTGACAGTTCACTTCCACTGTGTACTTCTCTCTATTCTCTCTGTGATCAAAGGTAGCAGATGGAAAACTTAACAAAGAGAACAGACATCTCTGGTCCCAGGCTGCAAGGCAGGAGAGGCCTCAGATGTTATCCCTCATATTCTTACTGCAATTAACTGAATTTGTCCAGGGGATATTGGAAGAAAAGCTGCCATTGTCAAGCATCTGCATATGGGGAATTTGTCTTGATATGTTTTCACTGTTACTGATGAGAGAGGGAAAAAATGCTTAATTAGGGATGTACTAGTTTGAAAGCAAACCAGGGAGCAACTTGAAATCAGAACTACAATTTAATTGGAAAATTTAAAAAATAAATGCAGTAGTACAGAAACAGTGACAGATTCAGAATACAACCTGACACCCTGTCGGTCAGGGTGATGGTAGCAGTCCAATTAGATGGTGCAGTCGTCCTGAAGTGACAGGTGTGGTTCTGTTGAAACAGTGATCCTGTAAAGGGTTTGGTCTTCCTCTGAAGGTCCAGCAGTGGTTATGTAGCTCTTGTCCTCTGGGAATCCAGTAGGTAAGGGCTGACTGTGGTGTTCCAAACCTCAGATTATATCCAGGATGGAATGCTTGGTTCCTCCCCCTGTGCAGAGCATCTCACAATGGGATGATGTAATTTTATGAGTCATTCAGTGAGGCTGGATGGCCCATTAACAGAAAAATATCTCTCCAGTGGGAGTCATCAGGGATGTGTCATGGAAGAGACAGAGAACACTGCCCCACCTGGTTTTAACAGATGGTGATAGAACACATACTTTTGGTTACATCTTACACTGTAATCTAAAACAAGGGAATTAACTGTCTTTTAAAGGATTAAGTTTCCTGTAAACACATTTATCAAAAAGAGAAAAAAAGTGTGGCAAAGTCTGACAAAAATCTCTTTTCTCAGTGTGAATGAAAAGATGAAGAGTTAGACTAAAAGATGAGCATAACTGCTTGATAGACCTATGACTAGTTTTGCTCTAGGGAAATACTGCTTTCCCTCACTATGCCAGTCTCCTCTGCTGATCCTGTTTTCTTCTCAGGCAGCTTGGGAAAGGGAGGCCTGTGCCGTAACTCTGATTTTGCCCAGTAAGATCACGCAGTGTTTGGCTTTGCTCCAAAAGCCTTTCTCTCTTACCCAATACTTGTTCACTGGAGTGATGCAGATTATAAAGATGGGAAATCCATGTACTTTGGGGCGAAAATGGGAGCTTGAGCATATGCAGCTACAAGATATGTTGCATGTATCTCAGGGTGACATGGAAACCATTTGTCTGATGCAGTGCAATGAAAAGTTAATTCATAATGCTGGTATTGAAGATGATGAATCCAGTTTGGTATGTGAGAAAGGAATGACCATTTTTGCTGAGATGAGCACCAGGATCTGATACTTCTCTATGCATTCCTCTGCTTGAGCTTTAGTTTTGAAGGTATCATACATGAAATCCCTAATTGTGCTTGGTCTTTGCATATTAAGTGCTTTAATTAATTAATTCTGAGTTAAATATTTTAAATGTTAAAATTAACCCATCAGCCCAGGTACAAAAATCAAGTTCCATTATCAGTGTTTTCAATTGTTCAAAGTAGTTTATTAAGAGAGTTGCACCCTTCCCAGTTAAAAATTCCCCAGTTAAAAATCCCCAACATATGCTCCCTGTGAGAAATGAGACAACTCTTAGTTAAAAAAAAATAAAATAATTTATTGAAAACAGAAAAACTGAAAAATTACAGAAATTAGAAAAATATAAAAATTTGGGATCCTATGGCTCGGTAGATGGTATGCCCCAGGAGCGCAGGGATTTGAGATCTTCTGGCTGAGACAGCACTGGACCTCAGGTAGAGAAAAGGACTTGCAGTGCTGGGCTGACTTTTAGCTGGTCCAAAAGTCAGGAAAAAAAATTGTTAAAGGCTCCTTAATAGGAGTAAGGCTTGTAATGCCCAGCACTGACGTCCACCACAGCTAACCGGCAGGGGACACTGTCTGTTTTTTTGAAGCTTGTCTCGTTGTTTTATAGTGCCTTTGCTCCGCCCCAGTCTGCCCACAGCCCGCCCACAGCCCGCCCACAGCCCGCCCCTTCGGTTTAAAGTGATTGGTGCTTTCCCTTTGACAGATCATCTCCGTCCACCAATGGCTCATCGTTGTCAGAGGAGTGGTATTAGTTGCGATAAGGGTGCTAAAATGCCTTCATTAAAATTCAGGTTGCCATGGAGGTTGCCTACAGGGTAACGGCTATGGGGCTAAAAGTAGCTGCTGGCTGTTAGAACTGGGGTTTTTGGAGTTAGCCTTGGAACCAAAGTGCAAGTAAAAACACCTAAAAAAAGTATTAAAATACATCCAACACATCTTAAAACACTTGTAAAAGTATACAGTAAACACAGGAAAGATAACTCTTGTGGTGTACAGGTGGTTTGAAGTTTGAAAAGGGAGCATAAGTTGGGGATTTTTAACTGGGGAATTTTTAACTGGGAAGGGTGCAACTCTCTTAATAAACTACTTTGAACAATTGAAAACACTGAAAATGGAACTTGATTTTTTGTACCTGGGCTGATGGGCTAATTTTAACATTTAAAATATTTAACTCAGAATTAATTAATTAAAGCACTTAATATGCAAAGACCAAGCACAATTAGGGATTTCATGTATGACACTCCTTTTTTGACAACGATGAGCCATTGGTGGACGGAGATGATCTGTCAAACGGAAAGCACCAATCACTTTAAACCGAAGGGGCGGGCTGTGGGGGTGGAGCAAAGGCACTATAAAACAACGAGACAAGCTTCAGAAAGTTCAGGGAGAGAGAAGGGAGAGTCTGTCCTGTTGCGGGTTAGCTGTGGTGGATGTCAGTGCTGGGCATTACAAGCCTTACTCCTATTAAGGAGCCTTTAATAATTTTTTTTCCTGACTTTTGGACCAGCTAAATGTCAGCTCAGCACTGCAAGTCCTTTTTCTCTACCTGAGGTCCAGTGCTGTCTCAGCCAGAAGATCTCAAATCCCTGCGCTCCTGGGGCATACCATCTACCGAGCCATAGGATCCCAAATTTTTATATTTTTCTACTTTCTGTAATTTTTCAGTTTTTCTGTTTTCAATAAATTATTTTCATTTTTTTTAACTAAGAGTTGTCTCATTTCTCACAAAGGTTAGAAATGTTTACCTTTTATGATTGGAAAATAACACTGTATGAAGTGTGGTAATTTTTTTCCCCTTTATGAACTCAATTGCTAAATTCCTGCTGAGCACTTTGTGGAGAGTCTCTAATTCAAATTGACCGGTGCTTGTACAGCAGGCTGCAATGCCAAGTAATAAGGTACATTGTACATATTTATGCATGTATGCGTGGAACAGGAATTATTTCAGGTTACTTGAGAGAATGGCAGGGAGTTAGACATTGTCGACTAGTATTTTTTTTGTTTCTGCTATGCTTCATCTACCCTTCCTGAACCTCAAAGATGCACAGATGTTAGTGGTTTTCATTTGCAGCGAAGCGGCAACTCTGATGTGTTTCTAATATCTGCCAGAATTTGGCTGGAAAGAGGGAATGATTTTTGCCTCTGAAATGCTGCACTCAAACTCTGCTCCAGGCGTTGCTTCAAGGTTACATGTGAGAGAGTAATGGCATACAGCTGCCTGCCTGCAGAGGCTCACTGGCTCTGGGGTGATCCCCCAGGCTCATCTCCTGTGTGTCTCAAGCAATGATTTCATTTTGCTCTTGGCAGTGAAGACTCTTGTTGGTCTCCTGCAGGAACAGCAGCTTCTGCAAACCCATCCCACGAGGGTGCTCTCCCTGTGTTCGCATGCAGGTTGGTTGAGGTGGCTTGTGGCCAGCTCAGCATGACATGGGGCCACTCTGAGGTTGTGCATCTTTTGGGTGCACAGGCAGGACAGGAAAAACCCTGGGCATCGGGCTTCCGAAGCAGTTGTGTTTGGAAGGGTGAGAGTACTAGCAGATGCTCATCAGAAAAGGAGTAATCTCACCATCGGGATTTCCTTCGCAAATGCCCCATTCAAGCCTCCTAGTCCAGGGAGTCCGTATGTCCCCATTATGGAACATCCCGGTGGAGTCCAGCAAAGATTCACAAGCACTTCTGTGCTTGAGATAATTTTTCTTGTGTAAGCTTTTTCAGGCAAAACACCATTCCTTGCACCAGAATGACAACCAGGAGGTATTTGCAGGACATAACCCAAATATCTGCGTGTTGGCAGATGTCTTTGGAGACTTTGCCAGTTGTCTGCTGAGAAAAAAAAAACAAAACCAAACCAACGAAGATGCTATTTTTGTCTGAAAATTTGCAGCAATCACTGGCACCTCCTTCACTGTATAAAGATACAAGAACAGCTTTTAAACCTGATTCAGTGTTCAGTAACAGCTTTTAAAATTATGGTTATGGCAAAGAATTTACTTATATGTGGCACTGCGTCTACTTCTTAAGCTAACAGATCATCTTCTGTAATCTTTGGTGTTACTAAGAGGGTTGAAAGCAGGATTTTCCCCCAAAATGGTGTGGTACTCATTTCCAGTATCTGGGCCTCATCTCTCAGACAGCATTCCTGAAGGCCATACACTTTGTGGGACATGATTGTTTAGGATTGTTGCAGTCATACGTGTTATTTCCGATGAATAAATCAGACCATTTTCAATCTGTATCCATCACCATGGGAACAATGAAGGGGGCCACAGCTGGGATTTCTCTTTAGTGAAAGCTGTTAACAAGGTGTACCTGTTGAATGAAGGCTGCTTTGTTATTGGAAGTCGCTCACTTCAGAGGGAATTACACCTTTATCTTTCCTTCCCCTCAAAGTTACAGCCACAAATCTGTTTCCCATGCAATAGTAGTGTGAAATCACTTAAATGAGCCATGGAAGAGCTGAGTGGGAGATGCAGTAAGCAGGCTGTTGTGTTGACGGTGTTGCTGTACTATGGAAAACGGCTGATTCTGCTAGTAAAGTGGAGCTAAGGCAAGTCAGACCATCTGTCCCGACACATAGACCAGAGTAGGCTGAAACTAAAGGTGTTTGAGTGATAGCTCATCTGTCCCTTTGAGTGAGCCCTCCACACCGGCTGCAAGCTCATTCTCACTCTAGCCCCTGCAGAAGGCTAATCCAATTTTTTTTGCCCATAAAGGAAAACAAAAATGAACGAGACAGATTTATCAGACAGCTAATCTGCAGTGGTGATCGCTTCTCCAAGACTGGTGTTCTCTCTGGACAATACAATAATGAGTAATTAAACACCTGACCCTTTCAATTAAAGTTTCCAAAGTGCTTGCTAAGCATGAATTACAGTAAGGCTATGAGAGACAGACAGCAAACTATGTGCCTCAATTTGCAGGCAAGAAAGACCCAGTTTGTCAAAGAAGTTTGGTTTAAAAACCAGAGTGAAAATCGTCATCCCCTGCAAATTAATATTCAACACACTGTAAGTTCAGCAGGACCAAGTTTGCACTTCAAGGATCTCCTGTGCCGTGTAACCATCACAAACAAGAGTCTAGCCCCAAATGTGAAGGAGAAGAAAATTTATTACTTGCTTAAACATTTTGAATAATTTTCCAATAAATCTTCATGAGGCGCTGTAATTACTGTGTGAGTTTAATTTAGAGTAGGTATTTACCAATCAAATTATATCTGACAGAGGTCTTGAAGGGATGGAAGTTATCTTAAAAAAAAATTCAGTATGTGCATCAGTAATATTCCAAAAATCAATGTTGCCATCAAGCCATATTGACCTTCTTAGAAGCTCTGATTTTAATTACATCTCTGAAATAAGATTAAAACTTATAATTATGCCTGTAGAGTTTCCTTAAAATAAATAAAAAGCACCAAAGCATTTCTTATTGATCTATAAGTATCCTGAGTCTCATAATAACAGTCTTTAAATCTGAACAAATCCAAATGAAAAAACCCAAACCTGACAATCCCAACAATCCTCCTCCATTATCTTGCCCATCAGGGAAAGTTAAAATTTAATACATATTTTGTAAATGTTTAATTAATGGTGGGATATTTCTTGTTTCTCCTTTTGGTGTGCCAGCCTTAAAATCTACCTTTGAGCTCTTGAGGCCTCAGCAGAGATGGTTAATAAATGCTGTTTTGGCACCTGATACAGCAAGTAATGCCGCTCTGTTAGCACAGTCCCAGACACCTCTTCCTCCTGAATCATTGTTCTTCATTAGAGTACATAGCTGAGGATTTGTTTAAATAAAAGAAAAAATATATTGGCAGTGGGAGAAAGGGATATAGAAGGAAGGTTTCAGATCTACAAGGAAGAAGGGGCATCCATGTGCTGAACTCAGCCTTGAGTTCTTACAGAAGTCTACCCTTACATAATGCCCTATGACAGTGTTCTGAGAAAGCAGGAAAAGAGAAAATAAATGATCCAAGAAAATTTACCTGCTTTGCAGGTTTTCTTTGAGGATCTTAGCTACTCTGGACAAATCTGGCTGTTAAGGTTTGTCTGTACACAGCTGAGATGTCTCCAGGCTGCCCAGGGGCAGACCATAGGTGTAATGTTGTCCTTTGTGCTGTGCACTGTAGTTGGTAAAGCTATAAACATAAAAGATGTGGTGTTAAAATAAATTGTACAAAACAGATATATTTGTCTGTTTTTTCTCTCCAGGGTGATATATTCAGGAACGCTGAAAATGTTCACTTCCAGTAGGCAATAGACAGATGGGGAAGAAGAAAAGTTCAATTTTTTCCTTAAAACATTTTGCTTTTCTTCAAAATAGCTTTTTTTCCTGCTTAAATATTAACTCTAAAGCTGTTCACTGATACTAACTTTAAAGGACTGTAAACAAGTCAAAAAAAGGAAAAAACATGGGGAAAATATTCTGGAGGTAATTAAAAATGTGTATGTGTGGCAGCTGGGGAAAAGGCCTAATGGTTGTATTTTATGATCTTAAAGGTCTTTCCATCCCAAATGATTATAGGATTCTAAAAGCAAAACAGGAAAAAAACAAGAGCATGTGAGAGATGATGCTGTCATTCCAGGGTAGCAGATTAATCAGGGAACCAGGAGGCATCATCAGGTGGGCTTCAAAAACATGTAGGTTTTGATGTTTCTCATTTTTGCTTGCAGCACCAAATGTTTCTCAGTTCTGCTGTGTCCTGGCTGAGAACTCCTTTGCCCAGTGCATGGCCTTGCCACAAAAGCACCCCAGTGGTCTTCCTAACAAGCCAAGGAAAGATAAATACCTCTGGAAAACAATTCTCAGCTATCAGGTAAGTTTTCTTTAAATTCCTCTGTGCTTGGAGGACTTCATATCCAGACATATCCCTTGGTGGCTCCAGTGCATCCTCAAATGTGCAGTCACCACTGTGAGACCAGTGCAGAATGAACTACTTCTTGTTCAACAGACCGTTGCCATCCTGGGTTTCATTTGGATTTTTTGCTTTTTCCTCAATACAACTGAACGAACAAGATGGAGCACAGACACTGCTCATGATGTGTCAGCCTTAGGGACAAAGGATGATATGCTCAGGGCCACAGCAGGAGGCGAAATCTTATGATAGTCACAGACTTGCAGAACTGATGTGGTTGGAAGGGTCTTGTGTTGTTTTGAATTAGGTTTCCACATATTGCCATATGAATACTTTATAGTGAAACCAGCCTGGTTTAGACCCAGGTGTTTGGATATTGTTTTGTATCTGTGACTGCTCTCCACTCCTTCAGCCTGTCCAACCTTAGCTCAGTGTCATCTCAGGTGAGTCAGAAGTGCTTTGCTCAGATCTTCTCTCTCCATCATCCCTGTCCTCTTGTTTGACAAGGTGTCAGCAAAAAAGAGTGTGCATGCTGGTGTATTGTCTGCTGCTGGTGTCACAGGTGGTGAAGACACCCTCCTCATCCAACTTGGCAGCATGGATGCTCATACTTCCATTTAGATGAAACCTTGTCCTCTGGGGGAACCACATGAGGGAAGGAGGAAGAGTTTTTCTCCCTACCACACACAAAAGCAAAATTAGATTAAAAAGCTGAAGAGCGACTTTAAGGATTCTTTTTTGTTGGTTCATAGCCGTTTTCAACAGCAAGGACAGTTAATTTCATCACCTTCTGAGCTTTGCCTACAATTTCTGCATCTCATTATAGTGGAAAACATCTTTAAAATGCTTTTTCACATATATTTATGTGCATGGTTTTGAGCTAAATGGTTGTTCTGGGTTTGTTTTTTCAGTGTATTTTCTCTCACCTGCTTTCTAGAAGGACAGTGTGTTGCCTGAGAGACAAATGGGGGCAATCAGAAAACAAAATATGTAGTTGGGTGTCACAACATTCCACTGAAATAGCCCTGGCTGGGGGTGGGTTGTGGGTGATACGGAGAGAAAAAGGTGAGGGGGCTACCCTGCAGGTTTGGCTGTGTTTTTGGGCAGTCCGGTTTCCAGGTTTGGGGGAGGAAGGATCTGTTTTCCGTTTTCCCTACTGCCTGACCGCTTGGAGCTTGGGATCAGCTTGTGTGGGTGCCAGAACATGGGGACTGGCTCCCGCTGGATCCTCTGCCCGCAGTGTATTGCTGCAGGCACTCCTTTGTGTTGGACTCCGAGATCCCGGTCAGCTGTGGTATTCCTGCACTGCAAGTCTACTTAATTCTTTTTGTTTGTTTGTTTCTCGGCTGGTTGGGGGCAGTCCAGAGCCAACATGTGAGGTCTCCGGGCCACCTCTGAGTGGTAGCTCAGCAATTGCGATCACCTGCTGCCTGTGACTTCCCATCTTGGCCAAGCTGCCGTTAGTGTGTACTCCCTGAGCTTGCACCACAGCGCCCCCTGCAGCCGCGAGGGGATCACTGCACCCGCCCTGCCTGGCTGGGAGCCACCAGCGCCCCTGCTGGCTGTGAGAGGAACTGCACCGAGGGGGAAATGGCGTAAAGAGCGGCAAGAGACTGTTTATTGGGTTTTCTGTTCTTTGTTGTTGCTACCATTGTTGTTGTTTGTTTGCCTTGTCATACATAGTAGTAAAGAACTGTTATTCTTTTTCCCATATCTTTGCCTGAAAGCCCCTTAATTTCAAAGTTATTATAATTCGGAGGGAAGGCGGTCATATTCTCCATACCAAGGGAAGTTCTCTCCTTCCTTGGCAGACACCTGTGTTTCAAACCAAGACAGATTCTAGCAGTCAGATGGCAGGGAAAACGGCAAACAGCTCCTTCCTCCCCTGAACTTGGAAACCAGACTGCCCAAAAAGATAGCCAAATCTCTGGGGTAGCCCCCTCACCTCTTTTCTCAAGGTATAATATAACCTGCAACCCACCCCCAGCCAGGACTCTTTCAGTGGAACGTTGTGACACCCAACTACATATTTTGTTTTCTGATTGCCCCTGTTTGTCTCTCAGGCAACATATTGTCCTTCTTCCAGAAAGCAGGTGGGAGAAAATTCACTGAAAAACCAAACCCAGAACAATGGTGCAGCTGTAAAAATGAAGTCTGGAACCAGGATTATTTTCACAATCACTGTTGTCACCAATGTCACTGTGCTGGGACAGGTCTTAGCCAGGGTGGCATAAGAGTAACACCAAGATTTTGTGGTGGCAACTGGGAAGCACGAGGAGAGAAAACGAAAATCTCCAGTTAAAAAAAATGCGTATCTGATAGAGAAGGAAGCTTTGAGACCTCTCACCAGAAAGCTGTGTAGAAATTGCTGCTTGCATTGTATACTTACCTAGATCATCAGGGCCACATTGATACCTGCAGAAGAAAGGAGATAGTATGATGTTTTATTCTTTACTATTCACCACGGCACATCAGCCAGAGAGACCCCTGCCAGCGCTGCACAGAGCTTTCCCTCTGGATCTCCTGCAGTATGCTGAGCTTAGTATTCTCTTTACATTCCTGTTGGGAATTTGCTTCAGAAAAAGCACACTTGATAGCAAAACTCATCCTTGCTCCAAGGTGTTGAAGCATTTGGGTGGCATTTCATCCCACAGACTGTAAACTCCTTGCAGCTGGGATAATACTATAAGGATTAGGATACTATCAGTAGAGAGAGTGTCACGTAGCAAAATCCCACTTCTCGGGGCTTAAAAATACCGAAACAACAAAAATACAATTAATAGGGAATAACTAGTGAGCCCTGTGGGAAAAACCACTTTATGGTCTCATCTTCAGGAAATGAGATGTGAAATGAATTATAGAAAGTATGGAGTGTGTAGTCTCTGCCCAGCAGCCTTGACCCACTCCATGGCCCCATCACAACTGGCATTGCATTTGCAACACTGACACTCATCTCCAACCACAGAATTTCCTGGTGTGGGTCTCAGATCTCTTGCACCTGGCATTTTACTTGTGCTTCCTAGGGTGCTGCAGCAGCCTCATCACATAGCTCTTGACTGGTTTGCTCCCCCACCTTGGCAGTACAGACAATACCAGGTAGCTTTCCTGCAAGCAGCAGCGGGTAAAGTCAGGCAACTTTGTTTCCCCTCCTCAGAAAAACACACACACTGTGTTTAAGCACTCTGCAGTGAACCCAATGCGACATTCATGTCCTAGTTGGTGTATGCACGAGGATAAGCCGACACTATCTTCGTAGGGAGGGTTGTCAGAGGTGTTGGGGACACTGCAAGGCCAAGCAGAGTGGCTGAGAGGCACAGATTCAATGGCCAACACTGCAGGGATAAAACCCATCTGCAGAGAAGTCAACACTGACTTCTCTGGGCTCACCCTTCTCAAAATCACAGAGGCACATATGCACAGAAAGGAACACAAATCTGCTGAAAATGAATCCCAAGGTGAACAGGCAAGTGCCAAATGTTCCTGACAAATGTTGTTGATGTCATGACATTATGTAAGCTAGCAACTTATTCTTATCCCACGATTTTTTTTTGCCAATATTCAAATTTGCATAGCAGCTTTTAATCACATAGACAATTTAATAATTTTAGCTTTGCAGACAGATTGTAAAGTTTATCAGGAGGCACTTTAACCCCTTCTCTCTACAAAGGCTGCCTTTCTCCTTAGACATTCCAGCAGTGGTCCCAGTAGTCATCCCTATGTTTTTATTCTTGCAAATATATATCCCCTCATAATTTCTCTCCTTTGCCCAATTAGTCACAAATATCTCTGTCCTCAGACCTGTACACCCATCCCGTTTCTCTGCAGCTGCTTTAGCAGTTTGTTTTCTTCCTCCTTTTGGTCATGTGAATGTAATTCCACGAATTGCTGGAGGACACCATTAGTGTCTTCTGCTTTACAGCAGCATAAAATTAGACAAGAACTTGAAATGTAGTGAACACAGCTTAAAAGCCTATACACTGTGTTCTTTTCTTACCTCTGCCCCTCATGTCTACCTTGGTGTTTGATGTTTTCAAATGGGC
The DNA here is from genome assembly GCF_965178545.1 of Coloeus monedula. Taxonomy (NCBI): domain Eukaryota; kingdom Metazoa; phylum Chordata; class Aves; order Passeriformes; family Corvidae; genus Coloeus; species Coloeus monedula. Next base: position 8,126,068 of record NC_138782.1, on the reverse strand, counting down.
TGGATTTGCACCAGAAAAATTTTTGTGTTCCTGGAGAAGGCAAATGGTTCAGGAAAGTCAACATTTTTCTGAGAAAACATTCTGCATCTTAAAGATATTATATAATCAATGGAGACATAAAAAAGCATGCAAAATTTGCAAAGAGCTATAGCAATTTTAAGGACATCAAAATATGTTGGTTTTGATTCCCAAGAGAAGACCTTATTTGTGTGAAAGAGGATCCTGTAATTTGATTATCTCCTAGTAATTTTCCTGTGTTCCATTTCATACCATTGAAAAGGTAGGAGGTTATGAACAAATCTGCACATTTGCAGTTATGTTTTGTTTTAGTAGTTTAAGTGGCACCGAAACAACAATTGAAATTTGTGTGAAAATGTTGTAGCATGGTAGAGAGAGTTTTGAAGAGGAAAAAGTCCTTTCCATGTTGCTAACTTTACGAGGGAATTTTCCTTTTTGTTCTGAGGTAATCTTCTTTACATTATGACTCCATTGTTAAATGTTTAAGGACCCAGGTTGCAAAGAATTGATTAAAAAATTTGGCAATTTATGTATGCCATTAAACTTCATTTTTTGCTGTAACATAGTTTGCTAATTTGTTATGATGTCTTTGATTTAGTAGCCATTGCGAGAAGCATTAGAGGAAAAGATAAACTTTAGGCTTGTTTATTTGTTTATTAAGTTGATTTATTCCTTCTTTTGACAAGTTTCCACCAATAGTTAAAGCAAGAGCTATAACTGCTACTCAGTCAACACTTCAGTTTCCCATGCAGTAGGAAATACTTTAGATCAGGCATTTTTGTGACCAAAGCTTTCTGAACAAATGCTGCAGCACTATAACAATTCCTTCAAAAAATTTTTTTTAATTAATTCAGTACTTGTGAGCTACTTTACAGAAACAATCCCACACATTAGGTCAATATTAATAATTTATTCTCCTTATTAGACACAAACAGAGCCTTAGAGAGAATTGTAGATATGAGGGTTTAAAATCTACCATTCCCTTGGAGAGACCATGGGGCGGGCACACTTACTGTGAACAAGGCTTGGGGGAAAAGGACCTATTTTTATAGACATACAGTTAGGTATATACAGCTGGAAATTGCCTCTTTGCCTAAAGTCAAAATAGATTTGTTTCCAGTTCTTTGGAGTTCACATATGTAAGAGCAATTGAGTCTGGAAAAGAAAATTTCAAAACTCAGTATCTATGAATTTTAAATCTGCATCTAGAAGTGCTCCTAATAGACGTGGTGGGTTTTTTCTCCAGCAAAAATTGTTACAAATTACTGGATGTTTGCTTTTATAAATATTTTACAGAAAGCTAATTGTTCCTAAGTTTTTTTATGCCACAGGTGCTACAAGCAACCTAGCCAAATGAAAAGCCAATGTGGGGCAAAAAACCCCAAACCCCTCTGGATTTAAGGACAGGTCACTGATGACTGTGGATTCACTGTATCTTGCAGAACTGCAAAGGAAAAACAGCATCATTTTGGTTTTTGCCCAGGACGTTGTTAGTGCCTATATAAGACTGTAATTCTTTAATATAATACCTGTTTTTTTGTGGTTTTTATATGTATGTTTAACCTATCATATATCTATTTGTTTCATTATTTAGTAGTAATAACTGCATGAGCAATAGAAAAGTGGAAATTGATAAATGTGCTGGAGTTGGTGAGAGGGGAAAACTGTGAATTGGATATAATGCAGGCATCCAACTTGAAATTTGAAGTGCCTGTGAGAAAGACACTTAGATGTTTCCACACAGAAAGATATGCAAGTCATTCTGGCTTGCTGATCTGGGTCTATAAAAGCTGGACCCTCTTGCAGCAACTCTGGAGACCTCACTTAGGAGTGGACACACTGCTAGGACCTCCCAGTTCCTGGGAAAATTCTCCAAATCACGGCTGCAAGAGGGGCTCCCCAGCAACTGTGGATCTGGATGATGGTAACATAGTTGAGCAACTGGGGATGTATCTTTCTCAATCACTATTCCCTTTCTCATATAGTAATGATTTGATATCTTCCTTATTTTGTTTGTTACTGAAACTGAGTGCATAGTAAGCTTATTGTTTTATTAAATGTTTCATTTTATTTCTGTGTTGCCTTGATATTAATAGTAAAAAAAGGGCATTCTTTCCATTGGTGTCTGTGTCCTTTCTGTTGCCCCCATCAATTGGCAAAACAAGTATTTGTTATGGAAGGTTTTTGCTTAAATTCACTGTCCTATTCACCTTTTTTTTGGCAGACTAGTGCTAAAGAAGCTTTGAGGGACATATAATAGGATACAGGGAGAGTGATAGATCTCTCTAAGGGGATCAATGTAAGAAAACCTGGGAGGAAAAGAGGCAGCATCCCCTGCCCCAAACACTGCTGTAAAATCTTACTGACAACTTTTTTTTTGTGGGCTGCTTGTGTTCATGGCCTGGCTGGATCATCACTCCAGTCCTACCAACCTACTACACTGCTGAAGCCCCCTCTGCACAGCTAGGACGGTATTTCAATTCTAGTTCACTCAATGAGCTTCCACTGTTGCTGTGACAATTATTCTGTAGCTTATTATAAAGGGAAGAGTCACAGTTAATTAAAGGAAAATGAAAATATGAAATATTTACATCTGAGTTTTGTTATTGCTAATTTTCTTTTTTTTGCTTTTCCTTTATAAGCAGCAAAAAGAATGCTCTGTTTGTGAAAGGACAGATTGGATTTCTGTGTCAGGGCTGCTTTAGGTAATTAATTAATAGTCATAGAGTAAAAAAAAATTATAAATCCAACCTCCACAAAAGAACACCACAGAGGATCAGTTGAAGCCAAACGTATTTGGGGTTTTGCATTACGTAATCGTAAAATGCTCCTACTGAAATTTTTTATTGATCGCTCAATAATGAAGGAACAGGTTAAGCTTCCAAAAACGCAGCACCAAATCTATATGGACTGATATATAATAATTGATTCCTTTCATTGTGGAGTGTTAACATAGAAAAGGATTAGGTTATCTGAGAGGAGCAGTCTGAATGTTTAGATTGGTATTCAATAAAGGCTTTGTATGGTACCAGCACTTCAAGGCGGCTGTTTTATATTTTCAGTCTTATCTGTCAACAGCTCTGCATAATCCTCAAAGGGTGAATCAATAAGAGCCAAAGATATTGTGTTACAGTGTGATAATTCCTCAGAAAAGGGAGTATGGGTTTAGACTCCTTTGATAGCATTGATGTCAGTGGGCAAACTAAGAGCTAGTAATTATCCCTCCCTCAAACTATGATTATTCAAAAGTTCTCATGGACTGGCAATATGCGAATGTAGTGGGTTCAGTTTGAAACCAGGGAGAAACACCAATTAGAGTGTAGTGGTTTGGTCCAAAATACTCACCACTCACCCATTTACCCTCTGTGAGACAAGAACTAGGAGAAAGCAAAGCAGGCACAAAACTTAAAAGAATATAAAGAAGTTTATTAACAGACCTAAAAGATAGAAAAAAATCAGACCACACCTTCAGAACACTTCTCCTCCCCCCACCTTTCTCCCTTCTCCCACTGACAATGTAGAAGGACAACCCTTGAGATTTTCAGTCTGTTTAACACTTCCATAATAACCTTTTTCAGTTTACTTAGGGAGAGGAGTCTCTCCTGCTCATGCTATGGAGATATCGCCACAAGAAATTCGCTCATGGCTTCAGTATCACAACGAGACAGCCATCCATGTTGGTTCTCTGCTCACATGTGAGAGTCCCTTCCCCCGACTTACAGCTGTTCTCACAACTGCTTTCGAGGGTCCAATCTTGAGCTATTGGGGTACCATTTTAAGACTGAGCTGTTCAAAAACAAAGGTTCTCTTCACCCATCTGTGGGAGCATCTTCATCTCTAGGAATAGAGGCCCTCCCCCTTCCCTGGGAGCAAAAATGGTCCTCATCATCTTCATCTCTAGGACTATCTCTGGGAGCATCTGTAGGAACAGAGGTCTTTCTCTTTCCAATTTGGATCAAGAGTCCTCATCACTTCTGTCTCTCCCTGTTCAAACGTCTCATCAAATTACAGCTGCTTCAGCATTTGCTTATTTCAGGACAGGTGCTTTTGCTCACAACTACAGTTTGAACGCTACACCCCCCATGCTTTCATGAAATTACAATAGGTACTCTGATATATCATAGTCCATCACCACCATAGCTTTACAACAGAGTTTCAGCTTCTAAGCATCTCCTCTTTCTCCTCCCTCAGGGTTTTTTTCAGCTCTTCTTTCTTTACTTAATGTGTGCAGGCTTCATCTGTTCTGGAGGAAACTTACAGCACTAAAAGAGTTAATCTCACCCAGGCCCTGGAGTTTGCTTATCGCTGTTGGTCATGTGATCTTTGCTGGACATTGGGCAGCTTCAGCTGAATCTTCAGCCGCACTGGAGGGGGGGTGTGGAGCCGGGCTGCGCCGTCTGCATGTAACAGGGGTGTGGAGGGGCCGTGGATGGAACAGGGCTGCACGGCTCCACGATGGCTGTGTCCCAGCCTGGCCCCGGGCTGAGCAGGGCCTGGGCCGGGCCCACTGGGCTGCATACAGGGGCCCAGCCCAGTTACCTGTCCCAGGGCCGGAAGCAAGAGAGAGCTTTCCCGGGGTTTGTCCGTTCTTAAATGTGGACCACAGAGGCAGTCAAAAATTTTTAAGTGGCTTAAAAAATTGTCAATATTCAAACTAGCCAGTTGATAGGTTCTGGTAGGTCATAGAGGAAGCTGTAAGCACCTCTTTGCAAGAAAATCAGTTCTGGATCTATGTTTGCTAACCCATGACAGCGAAGTACAGACCTTGCAGAGGTGAGTGGCTGAGGAGCAGGTCCTCTTGGCTCCAACATGCCCCATCATGGCCAGAGTGACTTCTGGTGTGCATTGTCACAATTCCACGTGGTGGGGGAAGAAACCTCACTCCCCACTGACTTTTGATGTGCATCACATCACATCACATCACAGGTTCATGTGCTGCTTCAAGGACCATCACCAAGCACATTGCAATGCTCAGCACCAAGGGTTGTGATCTGCATCTTCTGGGCTCTTGGTCTTCAGAGCTGGCATGGCAGTGCATAATAGAGGAAGTAAGTTCATGCTTGGCCTCCTTTACATGAGTGTTTTCGTGGGCCAGGAAACACTGCTGCCAGTGATTCATCATCTGCCTATTGTTTTTCAAACCCAGAAGGGGTGCCTCTGAACCAACTGTGACTGAACTCACCCCCCTGTAACCCTGCAGACCAGCAAAACAACCCTGAAATTAATTTTGAACCTTTTCCTCTAAAAATCCTTATTCCATATACTTCTGTCAGTATCCTAGATAACCCTCCCCAGCAGTCAGGCACTGTGAGCTGGGGTGGATGATGCTTTGTGCCCTGAGGTAAAATATCACTTGCATTGATCCACCCATTGATTTTTTTCAGCTTGTCTCAAATATTCATGTGACAAACCCCTCTTATGAGGAATCGTGAAATCCTCAGGTTCACTTAGGAGCTGCAGTGCACTGTAGTGTAAAGCATAGAGTTTGCTGCTGAATGATAGATTCTGTGAAATAAAGAGGACTCACATTTGAATGTGTCCACTTATTTTATGATATGAGGCTTAATTTTTAAGAATTTTGAGATTCCCCCACTCTCATTTAAGCAAAGCAGTCAGCTTTCCAGATAAAAATATCTTTATTCTGTGCTGACCATAAAAAATAATGAATTTAACAGCAAGGCCAGTGCCTCAACTTTTCAGACTGGGGTTGCAAACAAGAGCAGAGCAAAATGGTCCAACTTCAGATAGTCAGCATGGAAAGGGAAGCAAAATCCTGGTGCCAAGCAAAATATCACAACACTGTCCAGACAACCCTGGAGAAAAATTACACAATCTGGAGAGAGTTGAGCAGCACTGTCTGAAAGGAGACAGTTTAAAGAAAAACCCATTTCTGTACTCTCCAAAGTACAAGACAGAGTGATTCTGACACCTTGCTCCCAGCCAAGGTGATGCAGCACTGGAAGACCTGGCCATCAGCCAGTGCTGGTGCCATGAGAGGAAAGCTGTCTTCCTAGACGTACAATTTCTCCCTCTTCCAACAAGAGCATGAATTCCTTCTGGCATGCTGCTTCCCCATCCTTCAGGGTGAGATCTTTACAGCCTAAATCAGCTGACAGCGAGGATGAAGAGCTGGCCTTTCTGCAACAGCAGGGAAGGACTTCAGCCCTGGTGGGATTTCAGGTGAGTGTTTATATTAATAACTCACTGGCTGTGCACATTTTTTATCCATTTTTGCTACCCTTTTTTGCAAGCTAGTTAGTTTAATTAAAGCTCCCCAGCATGGATTTCTCTCTGCAAGTATTCAGTGATGCCTTGAGGTCTTTTGGCGAGCTAAGTATTAATTTCTCTAAATTAATCTGTGTGCCTGCTTGCTCTTTTGCTTCAGGGAATGGGGGGTTTCTGCACTCCCCCTGTGCCATCATTCACTCCTTATCCCTCTGTGGACAGACATGGCAACATAGAACCTTCGTCTGTTCCTTGGTGCCCAAGGCTGCACCCAGAGGTGCCAAGGGAGAAGCTACAAGTTTTCCAGCAGAGAGAAGACATTTTAATATGCAAATCTCTTCCTAAGAAGCTGTGATGTGGCCGAACACCCAAAGGATAATCTGGATTTTCTACCCATTTTTTTTAGAAAGCAAACACACAAAGGAAAAGCCTTGCCCTGGATATATACATCTATTTACAGATTTAATACCACCAAAGCTAATATGCAAGCGAGCACCCATCCCAAGGTCAGAGCCAGCCTGTTTACGTCTCCCTGCCTCTTGTTTCTGAAGTTTTCCTTATTTCCATATTTATAAGTTCCACTGAAGAAGAACAGAGCTGTCTCCTTCTGTGATCGAAATGCCAGAAAAAGCCTTTGGTTCCTAAAAATCTAATAACCAATATGCTGGGATTGATTCCCTCCCTATCCTTCCTTGACAGTACATTAAAGAGAGGTCACAGCACACCAGCAGGATACACAAAGATACGGGGTGACTATTTGGATTTTAGCAAAACCAAGGACGAAGGAAAAAGAAATGAGTGGAGGAGCTAGTCAAGATCGGATAGCAGGATCTGTTGGGGACACCTGCCCTCTCAACAGCAAAATGAACCAAAGTCTCAGAGGTACTTGAGTTAAGGGTCTTGAAATCAATCTTTGATGGAGGCTGGAGCTGGAATGCAAGAGGAATCTACCCTCTCTAGACCCAAATCACAGATGGGAGGGTGTCTTGGTTTAAAAGACAAATGTCTCCAGAGGAAGGCGGGAACCTTCCTGGAATGGGAAGAAGACCCCTTCCTCCAAATTGTTATAACTTTGAAAATTATGGGGATTCCAAGCAAAAATGTAGGAAAAGGCGTAACAGTTCTTTACTATAATATATATATAGAACATAACAGAACAAACATCAACATAATAACAGAAGCTTCCCAAATGCTAGGCACTATGTTTCTCCTTTGGTGTAGCTATGACCACAACAGGCAGGGAGCTCTGGCAGCTCCAGTGAGGTGAGGGCTGCAGCGGCTCACTCGTGTCCAGCAGGGGACAGGGCGGGCTCAGGCTTGGACATGGGTGTGGGCATGGCAGAGAGACTACAGTGGCTCACTCACGGCCAGCAGGGGGAGATCCTATGTGAGTCCTCATGAGGGACATAGGATGAAGTGCGGGGGATAATTGCCCTGAAACTCATGCAGGCGGCAGGTCTCTCTCAGCCCTGCCTGTGGCTGAAGCCTCAGTCAACGGGGGCCAGTGGGGACCCTCTCTCTCTTGTAAGCAGCAGTCACAGGCAAGAAAGTCCAGGAAAAAAACTGCAAGACCACTGTTCTTGCTCCCAGCATGGACAGACTGCACACACCCTGCTAAAACCTGCCGAACCTCCACTCGCTTCCTTTCCCCTCCCCCAAACCATTCTGGTGGTATGCCAGAGTGATCAGCTACACTTTGGTTAACTCAGTTACCTTGCCATACATCCCTGGGGCATCATCTCCTCCTCCCAGTGTCTTTTCAGGTAACAAATGGGAAAAAATTCACTGAGAAACTTAACCCACAACAGGGGGACCAGCTGTAGAACTGCAGAAAAGAAACTTTGAGAGCAGAGTTGTTGGAAACAACTTCTGGCAAATAGTCTGTAGGCATCATCTTCAAAACTCAACACAGACCTCCTCTCGTCCTGCCCCAAGGATTTAAAAGCAACAGGTCTAAAAAAAGGAGATGATTATGATATGCAGAAAAGACTCCACTACTGGAATAAGTAGTAAAGTAGGTATGTTTATTCCAGTGCTGGGACGCATGGGGGATAGTTCCTCCAAAGTCATGCATGCCCACAGCTGCATTCAGCTTGGTACATACCGGGTTACAAGTTCCATATTCATTAAGTTTCCCAATATTCGTTACCTAGCCCCGCCTAGCCTTGCCTCGTATTACAATGAGCCCAAAAGTCATTTACATCAGCGTTGCACTTGTGTAGTGCCGTCTGGTGGTCGTGGTCAGGGGTCTTCGGGATGAAGTAAGGGTCTTCCTCAGATGAAGTAAAGGGTCTTCCTCATTCTGAACTTTTCACCTTCCTTCCCTGCACATGCTCTTTATGTCTCTGGCCCAAGTCCAAACTTCAAGTTTAAGTTAGTTTTAGGTTCGAAAACAGGATCTTTGGTCAAGATTCCTTCCTTTTATCAATAGTCTTATATCTTCTCATCCTGCTTTGGTAGGCACAATAAGTGTTGAGCAAGCTGTATGCATTGCTTTTAACAAACAGCTTCTTAGCAAATCATTTAACCCCTGCTTTCCCCCTCCTCCCCCGATTCAGTCCCCCCTTTTCTATAGAGTTAGTAAATTCTTTTACTAATACGTAAATTCTTTTCCTAATAATCTTTTGCGATAAGCATCCCTTAATGCTTTCCCATGTGCATTTGACAAAGTAGTTAAAACTGATAACTTTTTTAGCACTCTATAGATCTAAACAAGCAACATAACAGACAACACAAATCACCAAAATTAATAAAACAATTATGGGGTGACATAACGTATTTAGAATGCCAGTTGCGGTAGGTGACCATCCGAAAATTGCATCCCACCAGTTATGACTTGCATCTTGTTTTACTCTTTGCAAGATTCTACTTATTTCTTGTGTGTCATGATGGATGGTGACTAAGGTTTTTTTCTCGTTCTTTTGGATTTCTTCTATAATCTCAGTTAGGTCCTGATGTTTCACTAATTGCTTTACTAATGTGAGGTCCATCCCAATAGGTGTGGGTAGCAATTTATGGTATATGGTGTAGTTAGACTTTATCAACTGATGAGACACAACTGGTGCTAAATACGAAGTCACACCCAACAATCTTGGTAAAATTACAAATACAAAAATTCGAGTGGTTCCTGGCAGCTACATTTATGTTGCTGTCATCTATCATCATAGAAGTGCAGATAGTTCTTAAGCACACACAGCCTTGGCCAATATATACAAGTACAGTTTTCGGTGTAGTGTCTGGGTGGACCTCGAAATGACAAATGCCTTGTTCTACGTCAAGACATATGTTTTTGGCACCAAGTGTATTACTTTCATAGATAAACCCTTGTTGTTCCTGTGTGATGCAAGATTCTAAATTTACTGTTTGCCATTTTTCTTCTACTATCTGAGCCCATACTCTGTGTTCAGAGGGGTAAAAGACTATTCCTTTGTAGTTTAGTCCCAATGCAACAATAGGATGAATTACTGTGGCATTACGTATAGTAAGCACAAAGGCAGTAGCTATGTTAGCCATTGGGTCATAAGTGAAATTTACCAAGGTCCACCAGGATGGGAGCTTTCTTTCTTACTTAGAAGCATTATTCCAAACAGCTTCTTGGATTTCAATAGGGAAAACCCCTTCATTTCCTTCTCTTATAATTAAGGAAGCTGTTGACTGCATCCATAATTGGGCTTGTATGCTAAGGGCTAATGATACATTGTCTTGAGCTGTACCAAGTGTGTTTAATACCAGTTCATGGTCCAGGTCACTGGTCTTTGTGAAGTCTGGGAGTATTTTTGAGACTTGCCACTGACTGTTTCCTAATGCTAACAGGGAGGATTGTAGGGGCTGTTTTAATTTGGTCAGGTCACTGGTTGCCATGGGAAATTTATTCATCAGTATCTCTGAATCAGTTCCATTTATGACTCCCAGTCCTCTTCCCAGCATGCCAGTCAGGTCTCTCCACATTCTGCCTTTGAAGGGGATTTGCTTCTGCAGCCAGGCTGTCCACCCTTCAAAGGATGTTTGTATTAAAGGGGAACAGGCTGGTTGGATCTCAGAAATATCAGAAATATTAATTTGCATTAGTATTTCTACACGCTTAAGAGACCACTCTGGATTAAACAGCAGTAATTGCTGCTCTGTGTTCCTCACTACATAGGGGCCAGTCTCATAAATCTTTGGTTCAGGCTTAAGTGGCGTGACCTGGGTTTGAATTCGATTGCTGGCATAGGTTGTAGTAGGCCGAGCCACAGTTTATCTGGAATTTGAATGAGAGCCCATTACTGTCCTGGGCCCAAAGACAAACTACTTCAATGGTCTCTACTAATGTAAAATTATACCAACAATCTGCTTCACTTGAATGACTACAGATTTCATTATGTTTGTCTGTAGGAGTAGTTGAGACACTAATTTGGGTTGCTTTTTTATGAGTAGTTCCGTTAATCATTTGGCATACTATTTTGATTTCTTCTCCTACAATTCCCTGAAGCAGCTTTTTGTTTTTTCCATTCTTGCTTTGTATACACTTGGTTTCTGTGCATGACTACTGTCAGTGGGTTTAAATCTTTTAAATCAGAATATTTCCCCATGAGTCCAGTAAACCTCAAAAAGGCTTGGGACCATATGTCTTTTCTCTCATGAATAACTTCCCAACTTAAAGCTACAATTATGACTGTGAAAAAACCAATTTTCTGAGTTATACTTGTGTGCCACCGTAACATTTTCATTTGGTTCAGGTAAACTTCAATTTCAGTTCATCATCACCAGGGGTCACTTTCCAAGGGGCTTCTGGAGCCTTCTTTACTTGAGTATGGTGAATCCAGGCACTCTGTTCTCTGATCTTAATCGTGCTGTAAGTGGTGAGAAGTACCTGGAATGCTCCTTCCCACTGTGGTTCCAGAATTTTTCTGTATGAGACTTAACATATACATAATCTCCAGGCTGAATGTCATGTACAGGACCATCCAAGACTCGACTTCGGGTTCCAGCCACATGTTTTTCAGTTTCTCTAAGCTGTTTACCTAAAGCAATCATATGGGTGGTTAACGTCTGGAGGAACAAAAATGCTGTTAGCCAGGATTTTCTTGCTATTTTCTAAGTCCGTGAGAGACTTTTCTCTCTCACAGAAGAGGTAGCAGGGAATGTAAACAACCAAGCCACCTGCAACCTTGGAAAGTCTTGTTTATGGTATAGTAGAAAATATTTTGATAATGGATGTTTTAGGATTTTGGCCAATCACCCCCAAGGGGTGGCTGGTTCTTTGTCCAATTAGACTATGAAGAAAAAAGTCTATAAAGAGTTTGTAAAATAATTAAATAAATCAATCTTGCTGCACAATTCCTGCCTGCTGGATCATCTCTCCTCCTCCTCCCTATGGCTGCGGGACACGGTGATATACTGTAGGAACCAGGCCTGCGGTAATATTTGGTGCTGCTCGACGTGATCTGCACTCTCTGACGTGTCCTGCTGCTGCGAGCCAAGCCGAATTCCTGTAGAGGTACGCTGTTCCCCTTCCCCACCGGGACCAGGAGGTCCGACAGGACTGAGAAATGGCGAACAGCAGCTCACAGAACGACGCTGTCGTACTGGTCTGGAAAGGTGTGTTTAGCATATTGCGCACCTCCATTCCTGAAAACTCAGTTCGGGAATTATTAGACTGGGCTCCTTTAAAAGGGATTTCCATGGACAGAGATACTGCCCTGGACTTTTCCTTATGGCAGGAACTCGGCTGTGCTGACCGACACGAGCTCCCGACTGGGGACCCAGCAGCGTTAGAATTATACAAAACCTGGCATTCATTATTTTTCCTGCTGACAGACCTTGACTGTGACAGCAGGGCTGGCTCGCCTATTTCGGTGATGAGTGATGGAGGAATGTCTGGGGTGGACCCCGCTGACTGGGCTTCCGGGGCAAGTGATGGTGGATTCGGAAAACCCCCCCCGGCTCCACAGGCAGAGCCTGCGCCAGCTCACCCTGCACAATCGCAGGACTCCGCAGCCCCAGGGACCCCGCGCCGCCAGAGGCGGGAGGATCGGGGCAGCAAGAGGGCGCACAGCCTGCCCTTGCCGTTCGGCTGGGCGGTGGCCAGGGCTTATCCAGGGCCACAAATCAGCGGCTTAGCCAACTGGACCCCCAGAGAGGCTCCTAGCTCGATTCCGTATGCACCTGGATCTAACTTCTTAGCTGGTGTAGCGCCGGGCGTGCTTGCCCCTAGACTGCCTGGGTGTGGTCTGCTGCCCTCCTTGGCGCTGGACTGTTCTGCTCAGTCGCAGAACCGAGCCATCGACCTTTTAATACGGCATCTGCCTTTGCTGACAGAGTTACCGAACCTATCCCGAAGGATGGAGGACCTGCTCAGCCTGCTAGAGCAGCGGATGCCCGAGGCACCCTGCGGTGTGGGGCGCGCCGACCCTGCGCCGCCCGCGCTGGCCGCGGGAGATGCGGCTCCGAGCCAAGAAACAGTGCAGCCAGTGGCGAAACTGGAAGCAGTGCTGCCACGGGAAAACCCTGAAGCAGTGGTGGCTGCAAAGACGCGGCCAGAGACGGCGGAGCTGGGCACGGCTGGGGAGCGCGAAACAGCTGCGGGGGCAGTGGCGCCGAGCGCGGCCAGGGAGCGAGAAACAGCAGCAGAAGTGGCGACTGCGCCGAATGCAGCCGCTGTGCAAGAGACAAGCGCGGCGCCGAGCACGGCTGTAGCCCCAAAGACGGCGGCAGCAGCTCCAGTAATGGTTCGGTCGGGACTGGTCGAGACGGCCTCCCGTAAAGAAGCTGCTGTCCAAACTGCCGCACAGCCAACTGCAGTCTGTACTGTCTGTTCTGGCTCTAGCGAACTTAGCCAAAGTGCCCCTCTCCGTCCATTTCTGTTCACTCCCAGCATCTCTGAGTTGCCTTTGCCTGATGACTCATCATCAGGCAGTGAGGCAGATGAGGTTCTGGCCCCAGGTGGTCAGGCGGCTGTAGCTGCGCAGTGAAGGAAAAGGCTGCGCCGGTCTCGCCCCTGGACCTTTCAGGACTGCATGGTAACAGTGCATCCGACCCACTACAGGCGCTTCTTAGAGTCAGTTAAGATGCAAGCATTGGAGGAGGGTGACTGGAGGTTATTAGAAACCCTTGGAATGCCAAATAGATCTGAGGATTCTGGGGGTAACAGGGGAGCTGTTACACTCCATCCACAGGCTGTGCCAGAAGTTCAGGATGGTAGTGGTTCCCCAAAAGAAATCCGAGCTTTCCCAGTGTATAAGGCTCTCCCAGATTCAGGGGAGCATGATAAGCATGAGGCATTTGCTTGGAAAGTTGCCCAGGACCTCCAATCCAAGGTGGCACACTATGGGCTAGGTTCTGCTGAGGTTATGCAAATAATAAGGGTGATAAATACAGATTTGCTTTCTCCATTTGATATCAGACACTTAGGTCAAATTCTATTTCAACCTGTACAATTTACAGTTTTTGAGAAAACCTGGAGAAAGCAGGCCGGCAAGGCTGCATTAGCAAATATGCAGCTCCCTGCTGCTGATCCTAGACAGACGGCAGGAATGGATGCTTTGATGGGGACTGGTCCCTTCTCTGATCCCAGTCTACAGGGTACCTTGTCCTCTAGCGTCCTGCAGCAAGCTCAACAGGTCGGCATGGCTGCCCTGTTGAAAACCATAGAGTTGTGTGCGCCCAGAAAGCGATATACTGAAATAGTTCAAGGGAAATCAGAGTCATTCCTCTCTTTTGTGGAGAAAGTTGCTGCTTCTCTCGAGAAGCAGGTTGAGGATGACGGGTTAAGACAGTTGTCGTTAAGGCAGTTAGTGAGAGATAACGCAAACGAGGAGTGCAGAAAAATCATAGATGCCTTACCAGGGGATCCTGAGGTAACAGACATGGTCGAAGCCTGTGCTAAGGTGGGATCTGGGAACCAGAGAAGGTCTGCTTTGGCTGCGTTCCTGCAGCCTGTTCACACATCTTCTGGTCGTGAACCAAAGCAACCAAAACAGGTGAAGAAACGGAAGCGGCCTAAGCCGAGACAAAAAGAGAACACACCGATCCCCCAGTGCAAGAGGTGTGGCAGGCCAGGGCATTGCACGGGCTACTGTAGATCCCAGACTCATGCCAGTGGTTGGCCGTTGTCGGGAAACTTCCGCCGGGGTGCAAGGAGGGGGAATTGCTCTCCGATGCAGTCGCTCCCCCAGAGAGTGGCACAGGTACAGGCACAGGCCTACCCAGCCACCCTAGAGACGGCACCCAGGGATCAGGCAGCACCCACGGATCAGACGGGTTTGACGTCCACACCGCAGCCACAGTCGTCTTAGACTCTAGCGGTATTTATAAGGTTCCCTTGGACGCATATGGACCCTTAGCCCAGGGATCCAGTGCAATGCTGGTGGGAAAACCTGACATTGCCCATCAAGGAATCTTAGTGCACTCAGGAGTTATTGATGCTGCATTTAAAGGTCAGATTTGCGCTATGGTCTCCACGCAAAAACCCCCTGTAACTATTCCTGAAAAGACCTGCCTTGCTAAATTAGTGCCTTTTAAGTCTTGTGTCCCCAGGATACAACAACAAACTCACGAAGATAACGGCAGTGGATCTACGGGACTTCCGCAGGCCTTTTGGACTGCAGACATCTCTGACCAAAGGCCACAGATGACATGTACCCTGATCCTGCCCAACGCCCATCCACCCCGGATTCAGCTTTGAGGTTTGATTGATACGGGTGCTGATGTAACGATCATCTCCTCTGCATGGCCTCCCTCGTGGCCCTTAGCCCCGGTGGGATCGGCCATCGCAGGATTAGGAGGAACCACACAGAAGTATTTAAGCGAACGGCCTGTGGTGGTGAAGGATTCAGAGGGGCACACAGCTACAATTAAGCCTTATGTTGCTACCACTCCCCTTAACCTTTGGGGACGGGATGTGTTGGCAGCTTGGGGCGTACGGATTGGGACAAATTTTTAGCAGGGATCACTGTGTGTAAGGGCGCACAGTATCCTACACTGCCTTTGCGGTGGTTCATTAACACACCAATCCAAGTGAGACTCTGCACAGTTAGTTGAATTAAGGGCTGTTACCATGGCTTTTCAGCAATTCTCACAGGAACCTTTGAATTTGGTTACTGACTCTGCTTATGTAGCAGATATCACCCAACGCTTAGAGTGTTCGCTTCTGAAGGAGGTGAACAATGCGGCTCTGTTTTCGCGGTTGCAAACCTTGCGGTCTGCAATTCAAGCTCGAGTGCATCCGTATTACGTTCTGCATATTCGAAGCCACACCAATTTACCAGGGTTTTTAACAGAAGACAATGCCAGGTCTGACATGCTGGCCAACCCTGCGTGGGTAGGGCCTCAGCCTGACAAAATTACACAAGCCAAGGCATCGCACGGTTTCTTCCATCAAAGTGCACATACCCTGCAGAAGCAGTTTCATTTAACGCCAACCAAGGCGCCCGACATTGTCACCACTTGTGCTGACTGTCACGGACTCGCTGCGCCTTTGCCAGCAGGGGTAAACCCCAGAGGGTTAAAAGCCTTGAAGATGTGGCAAACAGATGTAACTCACATCCCAGAATTTGTTCGGCTGAAATATGTGCACGTGTCTATTGACACTTTCTCCTCGGCTATGTGGGCTACTGCTCACACTGGAGAGAAGGGCCATGATGTCATTGCCCATTGGAAATTGGATTTCTCAGTCCTGGGCGTGCCAGCTTCTGTGAAAACTGATAATGGTCCTGCCTACGCCTCGGAGAAGACGCGGCAGTTTTTACACCTATGGGGTGTGGACCATACCTTTGGTATCCCACATTCTCCTACTGGCCAAGCCATTGTCGAACACGCTCACGGTACCTTGAAGCGTGTTTTGGACAAACAGAAAAGGGGAATGCATGGAGAAACCCCACAGAGCCGACTAGCAAAAGCTTTGTATACAATTAATCACCTTACAGTACCACAAAATTCAAATAATCCTGTTATTCTGAATCATTTTCTCTCATTGCAGTTTGCAGGCGACACACAACTGCCCCAGGCAAAAGTCTGGGTACGGAATTTACTCACTAACCAGTGGGAAGGCCCGCATGAGCTTATCGTTTGGGGTCGTGGGTATGCTTGCATTTCCACAGATACCGTGGTACGGTGATGTGTTCGCCCTGACCTACGGCACCAGAGGCAGAACAGGCAACCTCCAAATAATGGCCAGAACGCCAACCATCCAAATGGCAACCAGAATGTAGATCATCACCCTAATGACTCTTCTGATGTCAACCATCAGGCAGATGGCCTACTATAAGCAGAGACTAGGATGGTCCTTCTACAAGCAGAGACTGAACTTTAAAATTCTTGTTATGGAGTCAGATAGTTAAAGCCTTAAGGACATATTTAGAATTAATAACTGATGTAGATTTCTATTTAGGATTAATAGTAGGGTTGTTATCTTATAAAACAAAAAGGGGGAATTGTAGGTACAAAAATGCTGTTAGCGAGGATTTTCTTGTTATTTTTCTAAGTCCGTGAGAGACTTTTCTCTCTCACAGAAGAGGTAGCAGGGAATGTAAACAACCAAGCCACCTGCAACCTTGGAAAGTCTTGTTTATGGTATAGTAGAAAATATTTTGACAATGGATGTTTTAGGATTTTGGCCAATCACCCCCAAGGGGTGGCTGGTTCTTTGTCCAATTAGACTATGAAGAAAAAAGTCCATAAAGAGTTTGTAAAATAATTAAATAAATCAATCTTGCTGCACAATTCCTGCCTGCTGGATCATCTCTCCTCCTCCTCCCTATGGCTGCGGGACACGGTGATATACCATAGGAACCAGGCCTGTGGTAATAAACATCTCCTCTCTAATTTGGGTAGATATTCTTTTCTGTACCCCATATGGTCTCTCATAAAGTATTTCGAAGGGACTTAGCTTTTCCTTAATTCTGGGCTTGGTCCAAATTCATGACAATGCAAGTGGAAGAGATTGTGGGTAGGTTAGCTTCTTGCCCTAATCTCACAATTTGCTGTTTAATCAAATGATTCATTTTCTCTACTTGACCACTCAACTGGGGGTGTTATGGAGTGTGGAGTTCCCAATCTATGCCTAAATGTTGGCCAGTTTGTTGTACCACCCTTGAAATAAAATGTGGTCCTCTGTCTGAAGATACTGTGGCTGGAACTCCAAAGCACGGTATTATTTCTTGTAGTAACGCTTTGGTTACTTCCTGAGATTTAGCGGTTCTAGTAGGAAAAGCTTCTGGCCATCCTGAAAAAGTATCTGTCAGCACTAGTAAATATCGATACCCTCCTTTTCTTGGAAGTTCCATAAAATCAATCTGCCACTGCTGTCCAGGCCCATGGCCCCTTCTAATTTGACCCATTTTTGGTATGGGGGTATTTTTGGGATTAGTCTGGAGGCAAAGGTTGCACTGTTGAGTTACCTGCACAATGGTTTCGTATAGATTTCTAGCTATAATTTTCCCAATTAAGTAGTTATATAGGGCATTTGTTCCCCCATGTGTTTTCTGGTGCTCCTCTCTTACTAGTGACCACAGCAAATGGGAGGGAATAACCAATTTTCCTTCTGCAGTGATAGCCCATTTCTCTTGGCTAAATGTTCCCCCTTCATCTTTAATCAATTTCTTGTCCTTTTTGCTATATGTTGGCTTACCCTCTAGGGAAAGTTGTCCATCTGGGATCAAGGCTCCAGTTGTCGTTACCTCAATTTTTGCTACTGCTTTTGCCTCTGTGTCCACCAGGTCATTTCTTTCTTCCAATTCTGAGCTCACCTTTTGATGTGCCTTAATGTGCATGATTGCTACCTTCTCAGGTAGCTGGACTGCTTCCAACAGCCACATTATTTCTTGTGCATGTTTGATGCCCTTTCCCTGCGAATTTAACAGTCCTCTTTGTTTCCAAATGGCCCCATGTGCATGTACAACCCTAAATGTATACCTTGAGTCTGTATAAATGTTTATTTTCTTTCCTTTTGCTATCTCTAAGGCACGGGTTAGGGCGATTATTTCAGCCTTTTGTGCAGAGGTGTTTTTTGGCAGGGGTCCGGATTCTATCACTTCCCGGCAGGTGGTAACTGCATACGCAGCATGCCGCTTTCCACTGATGACATAGCTGCTCCCATCAGTAAACCAGGTCTCTGCATCATCTAAAGGGGTATCCTTCAGGTTCGGGAAGCTGGAGTAGGTGGCTTCAATAGTCTCTAGGCATACTGGTTCCTTTTGATTTCCACTGAGAAAGGAAGCTGGGTTGACAATGTTAGTTACCACTATTTCTACATCATCTTGTTCCACCATGATGGCTTGATATTTCAGGAACCTTTGTGGGGAGAGCCAGTGTCCACCTTTCACTTCCAGCACTGTGGACACTCTGTGGGATACCAGCACAGTCATTTTCTGACCCAAGGTGAACTTGCGTGCTTCTTGGATGTTTAGCACGACTGCTGCAATGGCTCTGAGGCACCCAGGCCATCCTTTGGCTGCTGCATTTAGCTGCTTAGAGAAATAGGCAACTGCCCGTCAGTATGGGCCCAGGTCCTGTGCTAGTATTCCCAAGGCGATCCCTTGTTTCTCATGGGAAAATAGAAAGAATGGCTTACTCACACCTGGAAGTCCTAGAGCTGGAGCTGACATGAGGGCATTCTTTAGCTGATTGAAGGCCTGCATGGCCTCCTTTGTCCACTGGTGATGTCTGCTTTCCTTTGTAATGAGCTCATATAGTGGTTTCACGAGCAGTCTGTAATTGTAAATCCATAATCTGCACTATCCTGTCATCCTCAGAAAAGTCCGTAACACTTTCACTGTCTGGGCTTTCAGGGTTTGGCGTATCACTTCTTTGTGATCTTCCCCCAAAGTCTGTTGTCCAGTGCTAACTTCATAGCCCAGATAGATCACTTTCTGTTTCACCACCTGAGCCTTTTTCTTAGATACCCTGTACTCTTGGAGTCTCAGAAAGTTTAAGAGGCTTACCGTCCAAGCTACGCAAGCTTCTTCTCTTTGGGTAGCTATTAAAAGGTCATCTACATACTGCAATAGCTTCCCTTCTCTTGGTGGGGCTTCTCAGGACTCTAGATCTTTTGCAAGTTGTTCTCCAAACAGAGTGGGACTGTTCTTACATCCTTGAGGCAACACTGTCCATGTGAGCTGCGTTTTGCACCCACTCTTAGGGCTTTCCCATTCGAATGCAAAAATTTTCTGGCTGACTTCATGGAGAGGGAAGCAAAAGAAAGCATCCTTTAAATCTAAAATGGTAAACCAAGTTAGCTCTGTTAAGCATGTTAACAGAGTGTAAGGATTTGCTAGCACAGGATAGAGATCTTCAGTTATCTTGTTAACAGCCCGTAAATCCTGTGCCACCTGGTACGACCCATCAGGTTTACAGACAGGCAGAATAGTAGTGTTAAAATCAGACTGGCACTCTTTTAACAGTCCTAACTGTAAGAATTTTTCAATTATTGGGCTAATTCCTTCTCTGTCTTCCTTTTTGAGGGGGTATTGTTTAATTCTAACTGGTTGTTTTCCCTCTTTGAGTTTGATCTGTATTGGGGTTGTATTTTTGGCTCTCTCAGGTACATCTGTGGCCCAGACTCCTGGGAACACTTGACTCGTTACCTCTTCTCTAATTTCCTCTGCAGAGCCTTTAGTTGTTAATATCAAGCTCAGTATTTCCACGTACTATTGGTCATCTACCTCCAGAATAATTTCCCCATTCTTAAATGTAATGGTTGCTTGTAATTGTTCTAATAGATCTCTTTGGAATTTCAACATCTCATACTAATGCGATCACTTGATCTGTTATTTCATGTTGGGGTGGCTCAGCCTGCTCTCGGGCTGAAACCATCAAATGTCAGTCAAACTAGGGCCATCCACTGGGTGGATTTCCCCACCCAGGACAGCGGATCGGAAGGCGGACCAGAAGAGATCTAGGTTACCTCCCCATGGGTGGCTCCCAATCCTAAATTACCTCCCCCTGTTCCAGAAAGTTCTCCCTTTTTTAGTTATTAATTGGTTCCCTGTTATGACTCCTGCCTCCCTGTTTTCCCCATTTGTTCTGAAAAACTGTATCCTCCCCTCTGCTTTGTACCCCATTGGTTGTTTTCTCTTTCCCCGCCTTGCTCCACCCCCCCCCCCCCCCCCCCCCCAAAAGGGTGAGCCCGCTTTTCCTTGACGCTTTTCTCTGGTTCCTGGACCCTCCTGCAAATAAACCTGTTGGAACCCACACCAGAAGCCCCTCCCGCCTTCTTTGCCTCCGGGCTAACGCGAGCCTAATCCATTGGCCGCCTGACGTGCTTCCTCTGAGGAGGAGCCAGCGCACACACCCATCCCACACTGATTCCACTGAGCCATCCAGCGAGGACGTTGTGGAGGCTAACACAGCGTCCCCTCTGCCCAAGGGCACGCCGAGGCTTGTGGTTACAAGCCCCCTGTTGCGTTAGGCTGGTGCCCTGAACAGGGACGACACACACGTGCATTCCTGCATTGTCCCCGCTGCCAGATGGCTGCGAGTGTTAGTGATTCGGAGCCGCCGATGCCTCTCACGGCAGTGCGCTCTGTTTTAAAAGTCGCACTCTGAGAGGAGGTTGCCAACTCCAGCCAGGAGAGCAGCCTGATCCGGAGGACCCCACTGTGCCTTTTTGTTTCCAAGACCGGACGCCTGTGTCTTCTTCTCGTGTGTGT
Source organism: Coloeus monedula (assembly GCF_965178545.1). Taxonomy (NCBI): domain Eukaryota; kingdom Metazoa; phylum Chordata; class Aves; order Passeriformes; family Corvidae; genus Coloeus; species Coloeus monedula. The sequence continues at coordinate 8,105,198 of NC_138782.1, read as the reverse complement.
GAGTATTCTTGTGATTCCTGGCCCCTGGGAAATTATGTTTAATTTCTCCTTTTTCCCAGTGGTGGATGAAGTTGAGGCTTATTACCGCAGGCCTGGTTCCTATGGTATATCACCGTGTCCCGCAGCCATAGGGAGGAGGAGGAGGAGAAGATCCAGCAGGCAGGAATTGTGCAGCAAGATTGATTTATTTAATTATTTTACAAACTCTTTATAGACTTTTTTCTACATAGTCTAATTGGACAAAGGACCAGCCACCCCTTGGGGGTGATTGGCCAAAATCCTAAAACATCCATTGTCAAAATATTTTCTACTATACCATAAACAAGACTTTCCAAGGTTGCAGGTGGCTTGGTTGTTTACATTCCCTGCTACCTCTTCTGTGAGAGAGAAAAGTCTCTCACGGACTTAGAAAAATAACAAGAAAATCCTTGCTAACAGCATTTTTGTACCTACAATTCCCCCTTTTTGTTTTATAAGATAACAACCCTACTATTAATCCTAAATAGAAATCTACATCAGTTATTAATTCTAAATATGTCCTTAAGGCTTTAACTATCTGACTCCATAACAAGAATTTTAAAGTTCAGTCTCTGCTTGTGGAAGGACCATCCCAGTCTCTGCTTGTAGAAGGCCATCTGCCTGATGGTTGACATCCTGGTCATCATCAATAGAGTCATTAGGGTGATGATCTACATTCTGGTTGCCATTTGGATGGTTGGCGTTCTGGCCATTATTTGGAGGTTGCCTGTTCTGCCTCTGGTGCCGTAGGTCAGGGTAAACGCATTTTGAAGGTAGCCACTGTACCACAGTATCTGTGGAAATGCAAGCATACCCACGACCCCAAACGATAAGCTCATGCGGGCCTTCCCACTGGTTAGTGAGTAAATTCCGTACTCAGACTTTTGCCTGGGGCAGTTGTGTGTCGCCTGCAGACTGCAATGAGAGAAAATGATTCAGAATAACAGGATTATTTGAATTTTGTGGTACTGTAAGGTGATTAATTGTATACAAAGCTTTTGCTAGTCGGCTCTGTGGGGTTTCTCCATGCATTCCCCTTTTCTGTTTGTCCAAAACACGCTTCAAGGTACCATGAGCGTGTTCGACAATGGCTTGGCCAGTAGGAGAATGTGGGATACCAAAGGTATGGTCCACACCCCATAGGTGTAAAAACTGCCGCGTCTTCTCCGAGGCGTAGGCAGGACCATTATCAGTTTTCACAGAAGCTGGCACGCCCAGGACTGAGAAATCCAATTTCCAATGGGCAATGACATCATGGCCCTTCTCTCCAGTGTGAGCAGTAGCCCACATAGCTGAGGAGAAAGTGTCAATAGACACGTGCACATATTTCAGCCGAACAAATTCTGGGATGTGAGTTACATCTGTTTGCCACATCTTCAAGGCTTTTAACCCTCTGCAGTTTACCCCCGCTGGCAAAGGCGCAGCGAGTCCGTGACAGTCAGCACAAGTGGTGACAATGTCGGGCGCCTTGGTTGGCGTTAAATGAAACTGCTTCTGCAGGGTATGTGCACTTTGATGGAAGAAACCGTGTGATGGCTTGGCTTGTGTAATTTTGTCAGGCTGAGGCCCTACCCACGCAGAGGTGGCCAGCATGTCAGCCCTGGCATTGCCTTCTGTTAGAAACCCTGGTAAATTGGTGTGGCTTCGAATGTGCAGAATGTAATACGGATGCACTCGAGCCTGAATTGCAGACCACAAGGTTTGCAACAGCGAAAACAGAGCCGCATTGTTCACCTCCTTCAGAAGCGAACACTCTAAGCATTGGGTGATATCTGCTACATAAGCAGAGTCAGTAACCAAATTCAAAGGTTCCTGTGAGAATTGCTGAAAAGCCATGGTAACAGCCCTTAATTCAACTAACTGAGCAGAGTCTCACTCAGATTGGTGTGTTAATGAACCACCGCAAAGGCAGTGTAGGATACTGTGCACCCTTACGCACAGTGATCCCTGCTAAAAATTTGTCCCAATCCGTACACCCCAAGCTGCCAACACATCCCGTCCCCAAAGGTTAAGGGGAGTGGTAGCAACATAAGGCTTAATTGTAGCTGTGTGCCCCTCTGAATCCTTCACCACCACAGGCCGTTCGCTTAAATACTTCTGTGTGGTTCCTCCTAATCCTGCGATGGCCGATCCCACCGGGGCTAAGGGCCACGAGGGAGGCCATGCAGAGAAGGAGATGATCGTTACATCAGCACCCGTATCAATCAAACCTCAAAGCTGAATCCGGGGTGGATGGGCGTTGGGCAGGATCAGGGTACATGTCATCTGTGGCCTTTGGTCAGAGATGTCTGCAGTCCAAAAGGCCTGCGGAAGTCCCGTAGATCCACTGCCGTTATCTTCGTGAGTTTGTTGTTGTATCCTGGGGACACAAGACTTAAAAGGCACTAATTTAGCAAGGCAGGTCTTTTCAGGAATAGTTACAGGGGATTTTTGCGTGGAGACCATAGCGCAAATCTGACCTTTAAATGCAGCATCAATAACTCCTGAGTGCACTAAGATTCCTTGATGGGCAATGTCAGGTTTTCCCACCAGCATTGCACTGGATCCCTGGGCTAAGGGTCCATATGCGTCCAAGGGAACCTTATAAATACCGCTAGAGTCTAAGACGACTGTGGCTGCGGTGTGGACGTCAAACCCGTCTGATCCGTGGGTGCTGCCTGATCCCTGGGTGCCGTCTCTAGGGTGGCTGGGTAGGCCTGTGCCTGTACCTGTGCCACTCTCTGGGGGAGCGACTGCATCGGAGAGCAATTCCCCCTCCTTGCACCCCGGCGGAAGTTTCCCGACAACGGCCGACCACTGGCATGAGTCTGGGATCTACAGTAGCCCGTGCAATGCCCTGGCCTGCCACACCTCTTGCACTGGGGGATCGGTGTGTTCTCTTTTTGTCTCGGCTTAGGCCGCTTCCGTTTCTTCACCTGTTTTGGTTGCTTTGGTTCACGACCAGAAGATGTGTGAACAGGCTGCAGGAACGCAGCCAAAGCAGACCTTCTCTGGTTCCCAGATCCCACCTTAGCACAGGCTTCGACCATGTCTGTTACCTCAGGATCCCCTGGTAAGGCATCTATGATTTTTCTGCACTCCTCGTTTACGTTATCTCTCACTAACTGCCTTAACAACAACTGTCTTAACCCGTCATCCTCAACCTGCTTCTCGAGAGAAGCAGCGACTTTCTCCACAAAAGAGAGGAATGACTCTGATTTCCCTTGAACTATTTCAGTATATCGCTTTCTGGGCGCACACAACTCTATGGTTTTCAACAGGGCAGCCATGCCGACCTGTTGAGCTTGCTGCAGGACGCTAGAGGACAAGGTACCCTGTAGACTGGGATCAGAGAAGGGACCAGTCCCCATCAAAGCATCCATTCCTGCCGTCTGTCTAGGATCAGCAGCAGGGAGCTGCATATTTGCTAATGCAGCCTTGCCGGCCTGCTTTCTCCAGGTTTTCTCAAAAACTGTAAATTGTACAGGTTGAAATAGAATTTGACCTAAGTGTCTGATATCAAATGGAGAAAGCAAATCTGTATTTATCACCCTTATTATTTGCATAACCTCAGCAGAACCTAGCCCATAGTGTGCCACCTTGGATTGGAGGTCCTGGGCAACTTTCCAAGCAAATGCCTCATGCTTATCATGCTCCCCTGAATCTGGGAGAGCCTTATACACTGGGAAAGCTCGGATTTCTTTTGGGGAACCACTACCATCCTGAACTTCTGGCACAGCCTGTGGATGGAGTGTAACAGCTCCCCTGTTACCCCCAGAATCCTCAGATCTATTTGGCATTCCAAGGGTTTCTAATAACCTCCAGTCACCCTCCTCCAATGCTTGCATCTTAAGAGACTCTAAGAAGCGATTGTAATGCCTCGGACGTACAGTTACCGTGCAGTCCTGAAAGGTCCAGGGGCGAAACCAGCGCAGCCTTTTTCTTCGCCGCGCGGCTACAGCCGCCTGACAACCTGGAGCCAGAACCTCATCTGCCTCACTGCCTGAACAAGGAATCATCAGGCAAAGGCAACTTTGGGGTGCTGGGAGTGAACAGAAATGTACGGGGAGGAGGGGCACTTTGGCTAAGTTTGCCAGAGCCAGAACAGACAGCACAGACTGCAGCTGGCTGCGCGGCAGTTTTTGCAGCAGTTACTTTACAGGAGGCCATCTTGGCCAGTTCCGACCGAGCCGGTACTGAAGCTGCAGCCGACTCTGGGGCTATGGCTGCGCCCGGCGCTGCGGCCAGCACTGTGGCCGGCGCTGCACTCGTCTCTGGCACAGCAGCCGCGTTCGGTGCGGTCGCTGCTTCCGCTGCGGTTTCGCGCTCCCCGGGCGCCCTCGGCGCCGCTTTCTCTGGCTGGTGCTTTGCGGATGCGCCCAGCACCGCTGCTGGCCCATTCTCTGCGGACGCGCCTGGCGCCGCCGCCTCTGCCTGCCGCTCTGCCGCCGCTTCCGGGTTTTCCCCCAGCAGCGCTGTTTCCGGTTTCGCTGCCGGGTGCGCTGTTTCTTGGCTCGGAGCCGCGGCTCTTGCGTCTGGAGGGTGGGGGCGTGGGCGGCGCGGGTTCGGGCATTCGCCGCTTTAACAGGCTGAGCAAGTCCTCCATCCTTCGGGATAGGTTTGGTAGCTCTGTCAGAAAGGTCAGATGCTGCGTTAAAAGGTCCATGGCTCGGTTCTGCGACTGTGCAGAACAGTCCAGTGCCAGGGAGGGCAGCGGACCATAGCCAGGCAGTCCCGGGGGGGCACGCCCGGCGCTACGCCCGCTAAGTTAGATCCAGGTACATATGGAACCGAACTAGGAGCCTCTCTGGGCGTCCAAGTTGCCAACCCGCTGATTTGTGGCCCTGGATAAGCTGTGGTCGCCGTCCAGCCGAACGGCAAGGGCAGGCTGTGCGCCCTGCCTCTGCCCTGACCCCCCCGCCTCTGGCGGTGCGGGGTCCCTGGGGGCTGCGGAGTCCTGAGACTGTGCAGGGTGAGCCGGCGCAGGCTCTGCCTGTGGAGCCGGGGGGGTTATTCCAAATCCACCATCACTTGCCCCGGAAGCCCAGTCAGCGGGGCCCTCCTCGGACATTCCTCCGTCACTCATCACCGAAATAGGCGATCCAGCCCTGCTATCACAGTCAAGGGCTGTCAGCAGGAAAAATAATGAACGCCAAGTTTTGTATAATTCTAACGCTGCTGGGTCCCCAGTCGGGAGCTCGTGTCGGTCAGCACAGCCGAGTTCCTGCCATAAGGAAAAGTCCAGGGCAGTATCTCTGTCCATGGAAATCCCTTTTAAAGCAGCCCAGTCTAATAATTCCCGAACTGAGTTTTCGGGAATGGAGGTGCGCAATATGCTAAACACACCTTTCCAGACCAGTACGACAGTGTCGTTCTGTGAGCCGCTGTTCGCCATTTCTCAGTCCTGTCGGACCTCCCGGTCCCGGGGGGAAAAAGGAACAGCGTACCTCTACAGGAATTCGGCTTGGCTCATAGCAGCAGGACACGTCAGAGAGTGCAAATCACGTCAGGCAGCACCAAATATTACCGCAGGCCTGGTTCCTACGGTATATCACCGTGTCCCGCAGCCATAGGGAGGAGGAGGAGGAGAAGATCCAGCAGGCAGGAATTGTGCAGCAAGATTGATTTATTTAATTATTTTACAAACTCTTTATAGACTTTTTTCTTCATAGTCTAATTGGACAAAGGACCAGCCACCCCTTGGGGGTGATTGGCCAAAATCCTAAAACATCCATTGTCAAAATATTTTCTACTATACCATAAACAAGACTTTCCAAGGTTGTAGGTGGTTTGGTTGTTTACATTCCCTGCTACCTCTTCTGTGAGAGAGAAAAATCTCTCACGGACTTAGAAAAATAACAAGAAGTCCTCACTAACAGCATTTTTGTACCTACAAACGTCTTATTTCATTCACAGATATATCTTTGTATTCCTTCCCACTGTGATCCTTTCCAACACATTCAATATGTCTACAGTGCAACATTTCAGGATGCAGATATCACTTCTAAGACATCCTTCCTTTCCTCCATTCTTTCTTTTACCAATCAGATTGTCTCAATAAGGTATCTGCCTCTCTTTCTCTCCCATATATATTAAGCTCTAGATCATCATGGTCTTGATTTTTCCTCATTCCATCTGTTATTATTGATTATGGCATAAACAACTTGGTAAATCTCACAGGAGGTATTTGGGAGAGTTGGACCTCAGTTGAATTGATTGTGGAGAGCTCCATGAGCAAACAAGATAATCGATAAAATGGTAAATCTGGCCCAAATACTGTCCCTTACTCATACTGTCCTTGCCCATTGACACAAACCCAATTCTCACAGATATATTTCTATGTGAGAGGCCAACTTGTCAGTAAAATAAAGAAGCACATTTTAACTGTGTTGAAATCTCAAATCTAGTTTTAGTGGGTTTTTTAACAACTTTCCCATGTTCTTTCTTCTGGCTAATTTATTCTGAAGCACTATAGCAACGCTTGGTGGTATGTGAGAGCAGCTGCCTGCAGAAGGCAATTGGTGCACAACATCCACCAGCGTGATAGTTTTCCAAAGCAGAGATATTACTGAACATATTTTACTAAAATGCAGTTGTTTTCAATGGGTTTATAAAAAGAACTATTTTTTTTGAAAACACAGGACTTTCCAGGAAATAAGACAGGCGACTGTCTTGGAAATTGCTTACTCACATTTATAATGAAAAAATTGCACAGGAGTCTCTTCAGTAGTACATAAGACAGTGCTTCTGGCAGGCAGCATTGGGAAAAGAAATTGGAAAAACTGAAAGAGAACGCTCTCAGGGACTGCAATAAGCCTGTTTTCCTGCAGATACAGTTAACAAAAATGACATAAAAGGTAAACCTCCCAGTGTTATCAATTGTTGTGATTACTGCAGATTGGGACAAAAGGACAACCACCAGAGGGAAATTTCCAAAGGTAGAAATTAGGCAAATAAAGTTGCTTCACATTCTTGACAGATATCTCAAGTCTTGGCGGTGTAGGAATGTGTTTTTCTTCACTTTTCTTCATTTAAACATTCATATCATCTTTATGAAGTCAATTTTAACAGTGTCACATTTAGTCAGGCATGTCAACCCAAGTCTGAAAGAAAACAGAAATGCCCAAGGAATGTACGGATGCCCAAAAAAATGCGACCACAGTTCAATACCGGAAAATATGGTTATTAAATTAAATTATTTCCATGAGATTAATTTGAAAGTTTGCAATATCTTCAGAAATTTAAAGGTCTGTTTAATTATGGGGGAAGATATTACCCTTTCAGAAAAATTCCTCTAATGACTGTGGTCATACAGAAGAAAAACCTGTGAGTGCCTGTGACATAAAGCTGGGTTTTCAATTAAAGAGTTTTTAAAAGGCATTTGAATCCTCAATTTCAGTTAAATTGCAACGTAAAACTCTAATGTACCAATATCCTGGTTCTACAAGGAACCATATGAACAGGCAAATCTAGAGTGTACGTGATAGGAAATGGATCTTTGTGAAAAGAGTCAAGAGATTTTTTTTTTCTGTGTAAGCAAGAAGTTTTTAGCTAAAATGGAGGGGAGGGCCCAGATTAATGAATCCCAGCAGCCATTTTTGTCCTTGTGCAGCTTTGTGTTGTCATTACAATACCACTGCCAATTTACTCTTTTAAATCCCAAAGCTATATGCTTTGGAAAAAACTGTCATAATTTTTTCTAGGAGGAGGCACAAGTCAGAGTCATCTAAGAAAAGTTTGTTAATCCCTTCTTTCTCCAGAGATAAAATCCACAGCAATTGAACTGCATTGCCACCTGCACATCTCCCTCTGTTTTGATGCAGAGTTTACAGAAATACTGTCAACAATTGCACAATTAGAACAGTCATTTGCTGCCAGATCCTCAGCTCTCCTGACAATTTGCCAGTGTGGGCACCGAAGGGCATCTGTAGAATCAGCTTTAACACATTCATAGTGTCATATCCTAAAAGGTGTGGGACAGCTCAGGACAACTTTTCTAGGATGTTCTATAGACACTTTCAACTCAATAGAGATGTCTCCATGAAGAGGAGCCACGGAAGAGTATTTGATAAGAATTTTGGAGTAAAAATACTCTCCCACATTTTCACTTCAAAAGAAAATCTTAAAACAGTATCAAATGTAGTTGTAAATGTTAGAGAGGAAAGTTAGGAAAGAGAGAGCAAAGACATCTACTACAGGTAACAAAACAGTGCACTGCCTGTATCTTGTGAAGAAGAACAGAGTTTAAAAAAAACCCATTTCTGTATTTTGTCTAATACAGAGCAGGTGTTTGCACTGCATTTGGGCTAAAGAAAAAAAGGGAAATTTACATAAATTTGCAGATGGGAACAGCAGACATTTTTGGGGGCAAGAGCTGCTATTCAAAGGCAGTGATAAATAACTCCTGTCTGGAAGATAACCGAGAACATGCAGGACTGGAGATAAAATTCAGTTTTGGACAGAAGGTGGCACATCAAAACCATATGGGTATTACGAAATGATGGTAAGAACAAGGACTATGTTTGTCCATCATCCCTGGGGAGAAAAAGATAGGAGAAAAAAATATCAGAGCTGAGATGTCTCTTTGTACTGGAAGAGCCCCCATTTTAGATCCTCTGCCATTCAGAGGATATTCTTTGTTTTGGCAGACTGGGACTCACCATGGAAAAAATGTTTCTGTTTGATTAAACTGTCCAGGGAGTCAGTTGTTCACCTACTGAATATATGAGAGCCTGAAGGGGCAGGAAGGTCTTCACAATGAGAGGCAGATTTATCACTTAAAGATGAGCATTGCCCTGAAGATGGTGTAAGGACATGAGACATTACTACAAGAAAAGAAAAGGAGAAAGTTGAAATATATATGAAAACAAAGGTTTTAGAAGGATTGGGAAGAAAAGAAGACAAAGTGAAAAATGCTGTTGTGGAGGAGATGATGAGGCATAAATGGCTGTCAGCGAATAGGAAGTTCCAGTGGGTGGATCAGACACTCATGACAGAAAAGAAAGAACAGCCAAAACAAGTGATGAAGGGGCAGCCTCAAAGAGCACCAGGTTATTCAAAGATCTTCAAAGAGCACCAGGTTATTCACTGGAGGATTGAGATGCTTTGAACAAAGGATACAGTCATAAAGGCATTGAAAAGGGCCAGAAAGGAGGTAGAGATGAAGTCAAAGGCTGAAGAAAAATGACACACAGTACAGTGCTGGTGGAGACCAAAGGGAGACGTGTTTCATGTGGAGGGAATTGCCACCAAAGCAAAGAGTGGCAAATTTAAACGTACCAACGTACAACTTGAATGGGGGAAAGGGCAACACCACAAGTCTTGGATTTGATCTCTTCTGGTCCCCTGTTTTCCCAAGTGGCCATGACAGGTTCTCCAGGAGGCTTGACATCACTGCACTCTATGGCCATTGCAATGAAAAACTACTGGAGTTTTCAGGAAGCTGTCCTGCCATCATCCTGCAATGAGACATTTTTAAAAGTGTTGATTTTCTGTCTGCTAGTTTTATCCAGGCTTAATTAAAAACAACCAGAGAGAGCAAGACACTCAGAGAGAAGATGAGAGGGAGGAAAAAGTTAAATTATTTGGCTTCGCATTCCAGAGACCCAAGCACAATTTGGCAACTGAGGCTCATGAGAGTTTTTAAATTTTTTTTCTTTCTAAATGAGTTTATAGAGATCCAGCTCCTTGGCATTGTCATTTCCAGCAAGTCTCATTGCATATCTTGCAGTAAGTAGATGGCTGTTAATACTAATTCCGTAATGACAGTGGAGCAGTGAAGTCAAATTTAATAGTTCCTTAGTTAGTCATTAAAATTAGCCTATCTCTGTGGATACTGCATCTTCTAATATTTTCGTGCAATGCCACTTCGGGAAATAAATGAGATGGCAAAAGGGGCTTTTTAATGTGTTATTACCCCATGGAACTACGGTGGTCCTGGCTCAGAAATGTTGGAGTGGGCTGCGCAAGCCAATTCCTTTTCCGATAGTTTGCTGGGCAAAATGTTTTCTGACATAACCACAAGATATTGAAAGGTCAAATATGGTGATGCAAATACAAAATAGCCAGAACATATGGCATGCTAATAACCATGCAGTAGGGAGAAGGAAAAGAAAGGCGTCACAATGGTCAGATTGAGCTGCACTGTGGTGAACTCCACCAGGCACAGATTCCTGCAAATTCTTTCTGGCTTCAGTATTTTTTTTTTTTTTTTTTTAGTATTATTATTCAATATTTTTTATTTTCTTATTCCTAAATTTGATGGTTTTACCTACAAGATTAAATGCTTTAGCATGACCTAGAGATGGAAGCCACCTCAGAACCTGGGGAGGGACTTCTGGAATGGTTTAGTAAAGTGAAACTGTCTTATCAGCTTAATGAGGGAATTCTTGCTCATGAAGGCTTTTACCAGAAAAAAGATGAAAATAAGTATTTTATCACTGGAGAAACTGTATGGGCAACAATAAAAATGAAAATGTTGTTCTTCTTTATGTGTAGATGACTGGAAAGAGATTACAGATTTTTAAAAATAATCACCATCATCTCTTCTCAAATGTTGATTCTTAAAAGTTGCAGACAGGTTTTCTTAAATAATGGGCTCAAAATCTTTGTTGCTTTCTAGAAGAAAACCACTGAGCTAAATAACTGCTGAGTTAATAAGTACTCTGCCTTTTAGTTTGGTTGCTCCTTTATGAGCTCCTGACTTTAATACCATTGCCTTGATAAGGAATGCTGAAGGACAGAGAAAAGACAGAGGGATCTTAAAGCACACAATAAACAGGAACCCAGGCACTGTGTCACCAGGACTGCTGTACAGCCAAGCAGAGGAAGGCAGTGTCAAGATACAACCAGGCAAACTGGCAGCTTTCAAATATGAGAGGGTCCTGGAAATGAAGAATAGAGTGGTTGTATATCCCATGACTCCAAAAATACAGGGATCTCCTACAGGATGTCTACCCCCAGATGTCTAATATCGAGGTTGCGCTGCCTTCAGTGTCAACAGTGCCAAGATTTCTCCTCTGGACTTTGGGTGCTTGAAGCAGATAATCTCTTGACTAAATTGCATATCCTCAGAGACCTTGAATCCACAACAAAATTTGGAGGAAAACATCTGTCATTTTTCTGTGTATATTGGATTGTACACTTGCTGTCTCTGAAGGATCCGTATCAATTCAGGCCATCTAGATGGTCTGTGTTGTTGAATTTGATGTCCTTTGCACAGAAGATAGCAGTAGAGATAAGATTCAATTAATATAATTGATCCAAACTTGAACTCCAAATAATTTTTTAATCCTTTGACAGCACTTTCTGTAGGACCAGATTAGCTAGTTTCTAGTCTGAGGATGAGTATCTTTGTAATGAGATGTGTAGTGATGCCTTTGGGGTTGAGAGAAACCCCCCCTAATATAGGAGAAAGTTTCACAAAGGATGTCTGGACTTCAGGCAGCTCTCTTGAAAGCTGTATATTGCATAGGCAAAGTTACAGCATTTCAGGGAGTGGGTATCCAGAGCCAGCCCTACAGCTGCCAGCTCCAGCTGTAGGCATACCTGAAGCTGCTTTCCATTCAAGTTACAAAGCATTTTATACTTTTCTTTGCAGAGTACCTTAACACATAACAACCAATAAGCACCATTCACAATACCTTTACATTTGCCTATAGCCTATCATAGCTACTACCATCACCATATTATAGTCATTATTATCCAATCACAAGAGTAAGTTGCAATTTAAGCTTACAATGGAAAACTCTCAGACCTCTCTTCTTCTTCCTACATCAACATTTCTTGTTTGCCTGCCATATCTCTCTTTTTGGTAAAGACATGTTTTCTATTTACTTATGCTCTTCTTGAGACTTATTTACTTGGTGAAAAACATGTCTTTGTTTGTAGTCACATACCTTTGTCCTATTCCTAAAAATCTCCTTCCAACTCATCTCCAACCTTTGCCTTCTCAGTTACTCAGCGATCAGTGTTTCAGCAAAACATCTTTTACTCTATATCAAAACTTGCTTTCATTTCTATCTTATCCCCAGTTTCTACATTCAGAGATCTTTCTGCCAAGCCTACATACCTGTGAAACTTTATTACCAAATTTTCATCCTCCCCAACACCCCTACTCAAAGCTCCCATTGGGTAAGGCTGCACAAGAGTTTGACCTCAAACAGTAATTAAAGGTGCTTTCTTTTCTGTCAAGCTATTATATCTTGTCCAAAATCAGGCTGTTAAGGGAAGGAATAGAAATGACTTGTGAATCTCTTTGTAAAGACTACAAAATACAGACAATACTTTAAATATGAACTTTACTTTTTGCTCGTTCATATTTTTATTTGAAGATTTACTTTTTCAACATTCAATCATTCTTTAAATCATTCAGGGTGTCTCGTTTCAGCACACCAATAGCTATACATTTTCTCAAATGAAAATCTAGAAGAGCTTTCTAGGAACTTAAAAGTTTTCTGGAATTTGACGTTTTCAAGACGTTTTCTCAGGAACTTTATCCAGAAGAGATGAAGTCCAGATAAGTCTGTCAGTTGCTTTAAGATGCTCTGAATTAGTTCTGTCTTGCAGAAGCAGGACAGCTTCCAGCACATCTCAAGCTTAGTGATAATTTCTGGTGTGTGTAGTCAATGCATCCAAAAGCTTTCTTCCAAAATAAGCAAATGTATCCAATTTTTTTCCCCCTGTAGGTTTCTTGAATGCATGGTGCTTGGATCTTGCTCTTTGTTAGCATCAAAGGCCTCTGGAGCCTTCAGTCCACACTCTTCCAGCCCACTGCCCCCTGCTATAGAGAAGAGCCTCTTTGGGGAGTGCCATTTCATCATTTGGCCTCCTCCCTTCCTAGTTCTGCTACAGGCTCACACACCAAGTTTGAGGACAAGCTTTGCCTGAGAACAAAGCTGAAAATTTAAAGGAAGCTGAGAAAGCATCCAATTCTCACCAGAGGGAAACTGCGCAATTAGTTTTGTTGGAAGAGGAATCCAATCAGCTGTACGTATATGGCATAAGTGTTTGGGAAGCTGGTAGCCTGACAAGCAGAACAACTCTGCTCTCATCCAAGCTAGTGGGAAAAAGATTGGCTCATCTGTGAACAAATGCCATGGTCTGGGGGCTGTTCTCTTCCTGTTCTCTTTTCTTTGGCTGTTTATTTTCTTCCTGTCTTTCACTGTCGTTTTTTAAAATTACCAACAGCCTTTCTGTAAAAGAGTGCAGAAAGCACGACTGGACTTAAAGCATTTCCACTATCTGCTTCTGATTGATTCTTGTTATATTTCATAACTGACTGGAAACGTGACTCTTAACAAAAAAACCCAGTCCACTCTTCAGTTCCCAGCTTTTAATGAATGGGAGATTGTTGTAGTGGGGATTCCTACAACATGTATATACAGCGAGGCCTGTGGAAAAGAAATATAAGGACCAATTCTTGATAGATGTTTCAGAGATGTTTATTTTCCAGCCGCATGGCCGGCGACTTGCCGAAGAACTGTTGCAATCACGGGACCAGAGGGTCCTTCCCACGCAGGGGAACACAAAACAACCAATGGGGAACGAGGTTGACCAGGAAGTAGGGAAACCCCGTGTGTGGGAGTGTGTGTTTTGTTTGGTTCAGTCCGGGTCTCCCCTTTGGGTTTCGTATTACTGTACCATCCCAGTTTATACCCTCCTGGTTTCGTGTTCATAACCCTGCTTTCTCTATTTGTCTCCTCCCAGACCCCTGCCAATCGCTCCAGCACCCCTCCCAAGCTTCTAGAAAGTTCTGGCAGGGGCGTCGAGTAATTGGTCTTGGGGGGAGGATCCCTCCCTTCCTTTCCCAAGATAGGTTTCCTTGTGTGTCCCTCATCCCGCAGACCCGTTCTTCTCCTTCCCTGATTCGATGCCGTTGTCATCCCTCCCCTGTCGCCACCCCCCCATAAAACCCCTGGCAGGCGCGTTCAGGGTTGCTCATTGCTGGACGCCCCCCGTTCGGAGACACAATAAACCTTCTGGATTTCATCCACAATTGAGCCTGCCTCCTTCTTCCACCACCTGCCTCTATTGCCGCGGTCCTGTGGAAGGACCCACGAGCCAGACCTCTGGTCTCCCGGATTCCAGAGGCTGTCCCCCGCAGTCTCCTGTGTCCAGAGCTGACCGGGCAAAGTGGGAACTGCTCCAAAAAGGACGCAGAGGCAGCTTGGCGCCCATCGCGGGGCCCCCGTTTCCACCGGACCCCATGTAAGGGACTGATTGGACTTCCAAGTGCGTCCTTGGGACGTCAAGCTACCCCAGTTGTAGCAGGCTCTGTTTTAGTGAGCTGCGCTCCTGGGGAGGAGGACGGTAGCTCCGCCAGCGCCAGCAGAGTCGTCCTCGGTGGAAATCGGGACGCCTGGAGCTCGCCTGGACACCAGCAGGTAAGTATTTCCCTGGGGGGGGGAACTTACTGTAAAGCCTTTCGAGGCAGTTCCCGCGTGCGGGCGGAGCCACACGAGCCGCAGTGTCGGCGGCGGAGCGAGGCGCGGCGGGAGGGGCGGGACCCGGCGGTGCCCGCCCGGCCGCGCGCAGCGCGTGGTGGACGGCTTCGCACGGTCCGCGGCTCGTAGGAGCCCAGGGTAGGCTGTGCAGCCCCGGGCTGAGTGTGTTGCTTGCCTCCGGTTTGTTTCGGGGAATCAGTGTCCGAGGGTTGGTTTATTTTTAAAGCTCCAGACGTCGTGCTGTGGATTATGGGCGCAAAATTGTCCACAGCACAAAAGGGGGTATTTTTCCAAGTTGCGGGACTCCTGGAGGGGGGGGGGAAGTTTTTCTAAAGGGTGTTTAAAACGGTTTGTGCGGTGGCTGTTCCAGCACTTCCCTCAATGCTCCCACAGTTCGGTTTTAAGCGATCCCTTTTGGAATGCCATGGGAGCAAAAATAGCTCAGTCCGAATTGACAAAAGAAAAAGATCTAGATAGATTTTCTTCATTATACCTACAAATTCGGTCTGCTTTAAATCAAAAAAGGGAGAGGGAAGGACAGCTTGCCCCCGGTTCCCCAGTTGCCCCTAAGCCTTCTCCTAAACCCGTGTCCCCTAAACTGGGCATCCTGAGGGAAGCAAACCACGATGCTGTGCAGGGTTGCCACTGACTCCCTGGCTTCTTCTCGGGATTCTCGGCCCCCCCGCCGAGACAGTCCTGGCCAGACTGCCTGGGGCTTATCCCATTCCCCGACTTCCCCAGTTGCTAGACCCCGGGTTCGCTTTAGTTATATTGAGAACTTAGAAAATGGATTCCCTGCCCGACGAGGACAAGATGGCGGGTGCCACATGGCAGAAACCCCCTCTTGCCCTCCCCGTTTCTTCATCCCAAAACCCCTTTCTCCCAAGTTCCAACCACTTTCGTCATGACTCCTCCCAGTACCCTAACTCCTCCCACACCCAAGCTGGGTCCACCCCTGTTGCCCCTCCCACCTGTCATCAGTGCACGCCCCCGTGCTCCGCCCCTAGGAGTTGTTGTAGGTCCGTGTCTGGTTGCCACCCGCTTCCTGCTTCCGGTTCCCACGCTTGGCCTTCCGGCTCCCACAGTGAGTGGCCGGAAGGGGAGGGGCCTGAGGACCAGAACCCGGAACTGGACTCCATTCCTTCGGCCGCTCCGGTTTTTTATCAAAGGTCCAGGAGAGGGGGAATGACCCACACCAACTGGGAACCCCTCTCCCACCAAACGATCAAAGAACTCTGCGAGGCACAGAAAGAGTTCGGGAGAGAAAGTGAATATTTTTGTGGCCTTTTAAAGGCAAATCTCTCCGGAGCAGTAATGATGCCTTTTGACCTGCGTCAGTTTTTCTTGTGCTTGCTTTCCTCGGCAGAGTTTCTGCTCTGGAGGGCGGCATGGGAAAAGGAGCTCCGCTGACTCCTTCCTGCGCTTCTGCAGAGCTCTGATACGGCTATTGATGCTGACAACCAGGCATTAACTATGGACCATTTAAGCGGCGATGGGGAATGGGCATTGGTGCCGAAGCAGGCCCAGAGTCTGCCCCTAGAGGTGCTGCAGCAGGTCAAAGAACTGGCCGGTAAGGCATTCCTTGGCCTGAGACCGGACGCGCCCATGGAAAGTTACTCACGGGTCCGACAGCAGCCCTTGGAGTCGTTCCTCCGGTTTGTAGAGAGACTAACCCAAGCAGCAGCCGGCGGCCAGAGATGAGGTCATAACAGAGATGGCAATGGCAAATGCTAATTCCCAATGCAAGACAGCTATCTTGAGCCTCCCACTGGACCCCCCGCCGACAATCCAAGCCACGTTAGAAGTCTGTGCTGCGAAAGCACCGCACCTGCAACCTGCCAGCTCGGACAAGCGACGGTCCCGAGGAGCAGTCTCGGTGGGAACAACAACACACCATCCTGCTGTGGACCAGAAGAGGACCACGGGCCAAAGCAGCGGACAACCTCCATCGAGGAACAGCCAGAAGCGGGCCCAACAGCAGACCCAAAACACCTGCTTCCTTTGTGACCAACCCGGGCACTGGACCAAAGACTGCCCGCTCAAGCGGCAATTTCATCAATTTAAACAGGAGCAAGGGTCTGGGGGATTAGGGAGCCAGTTACAAAAAAACTGAGTGGGGAGCGCGTGCCCGACCCGCGTGACGATATAAAAAGGTCAGGCCGCGAGGGGGAGAGGGAACAGAAAGGGGCCAAAAAAGACTATGCAAAATTACCAGATGTGACTTTTCAGCCTGACTTCACTTCTCCTGCTGATGGTTCTTTCAGGTTGCAGCTGTCGACACCGCTCTTCCTGAAAACCAACGAGTGGCACGCCGCACCAGTAAGTGTCGGTGGTGAGCTGGGGACGTGGGACCCAAGCCCTAGCAGGTATGTCATTGTTGGAGATGTTAAATGCCACCAGAGATCGAAGTCACTCCGGGACTCATGACATCCAGTCCCGAAGGACTCGTTCTCTGGCTGCGCTGTGTCCGTCCACCTCTGTTTCTACCTAGAGGGCAGATGGTCGCCCAGGCTATCCCTGCAGAAGGGCCACACCCGACGGTGTGTGCCGCACATGTAATAGGAACAGGGAAACCGCGGGTAGACTGTAAGATCAACAGAGGGGAAGAAGTCCTACATCTCAAGGGGCTTCTGGACACAGGGGCAGATGTGATGATCATTCCCACATGGGAATGGCCGGCACATTGGGAATTGCAAAACGTGACTGGACACGTGCAGGATGTTGGGGGCATCCAATTAGCAAAACAGTCCAAAAGCGTCATGCAAATTAAGGGGCCGAGCGGACAACTGGCGAACATACGTCCGTTCGTATTGGATTACAAGGAACTCCTCTTGGGGAGAGATCTCATGCAACAATGGGGAGTCACAATTGACATACCTGACCCCCCGATAAATTTTTGCTTGGTGGCCACTGAAGAGCGCCCTACCCAAAAACTGAATTGGAAAACGGACCATCCGATGTGGGTAGAGCAGTGGCCGCTCTATAATGAGAAATTAGAGGCGCTCGAGAAGCTCGTGGAAGAGCAGCTTAAGAAGGGGAATATCGTGGAGACCAAAAGCCCCTGGAATTCCCCGGTCTTTGTCATCAAAAAACCTAACAAAGACAAATGGCGGCTCCTCCAGGACCTTCGCCAAATTAATGACGTGATAGAGGACATGGGCTCTCTCCAACCGGGGATGCCTTCCCCAGCGATGCTTCCTCAAAATTGGAATCTGGCCGTAGTCAACATAAAAGATTGTTTTTTCCAAATTCCTCTGCACCCTGACGATGCCCCGTGTTTCGCCTTCTCGGTTCCGGTTATCAACCGAGAAGCCCCGAGGAAGAGATACCATTGGAAAGTGCTGACGCAGGGCATGAAGAACAGCCCGACCATCTGCCAATGGTATGTCTCTTCCTTGCTTGCCCCAGTTCGCACAGCTGCAAAAGAGGCCATCATATTCCACTACATGGATGATGTCCTTGTGTGTGCCCCCGACAATGACATGCTTGCGAATGTGCTTGACCTGACAATCAGTGCATTGGTTGCTGCAGGGTTCGAGCTCCAAGAAGAGAAAATTCAAAGGATGCCACCTTGGAAGTACCTGGGCCTGGAAATTACCAAGCGGACCATTGTGCCACA
This sequence comes from Coloeus monedula, assembly GCF_965178545.1. Classification (NCBI taxonomy): domain Eukaryota; kingdom Metazoa; phylum Chordata; class Aves; order Passeriformes; family Corvidae; genus Coloeus; species Coloeus monedula. The sequence goes on along the minus strand of NC_138782.1, from coordinate 8,087,138 downwards.
AAAATTGGCTATTCAAACAAATATTAAGACCTTAGCAGATGTCCACCAACTGTGTGAGTCACTAAATTGGGTAAGGCCATGGCTGGGTCTATCCAACGAAGACCTAACCCCCCTTTTTGATTTACTAAAAGGGGGAGAGGAGCTTAGTTCTCCCCGGACACTTACCCCAGAGGCGCGGACAGCCCTGGAGAGGGTGCAATACCTGATGTCCACCAGGCAAGCAAGCAGGTATAGACCTGACTTGCCATTTAAGTTCATCATCCTGGGTAATCTGCCACACCTGCACGGGGTTGTCTTCCAATGGGAAGACAAAAAGAAGAGCAAAGAGGACCGGGACCGGAGGGACCCTCTCTTGATAATAGAGTGGATCTTTCTCAGTCATCACAGGTCCAAAAGGATGACACAGCCACAAGAGCTGATGGCTGAACTGATCCAGAAGGCTAGAGTCCGGATCAGGGAGTTATCGGGATGTGACTTCGACTGCATTCACGTACCAATCAGGACACAAACGGGCCAAATTACCAAGGCAATGTTGGAGAGCTTGCTTCATGATTGTGAAGCTTTGCAGTTCACTCTGGAGGGCTACACAGGCCAAATTTCCTTACATAGGCCAGCCCACAAAATTTTTAATTCGGAAATCCAATTTGAATTAAATACAAAGAGTGTTCGGAGCAAGGAACCTTTAAAGGCCTTGACCGTTTTCACTGATGCGTCTGGGGCATCCCACAAGTCAGTCATGACTTGGAAAGACCCCCAAACTCAGCGGTGGGAGTCTGATATTAAGGAGGTGGAAGGATCACCTCAAGTTGCTGAGTTAGACGCAGTCGTCAGGGCTTTTGAAAGGTTCCCCGAACCCTTTAATTTGATAACTGACTCTGCCTATGTAGCAGGGGTAGTCTCCAGAGTTGAACATGCCATATTGCGAGAGGTCTCCAACACAGCCTTGTATGAGTTGCGCTCAGAATTGGTTAGCCTAGTCTCCCACCGAGAGCAACCATTTTACGTGATGCATGTCAGGTCACACATGGACCTGCCTGGGTTCATCGCGGAAGGCAACAGGAAGGCAGATGCCTTCGCTGCCCCAGCCGTGATGGCCCCGATTCCAAATGTATTTGAGCAGGCCAAAATCAGCCATCAGTTGTTCCAACAGAATGCGCCTGCCCTGGTTCAGCAGTTCAATTTGAAGCACGACCAGGCCAGAGCGATTGTGGCAGCGTGTCCTGAATGTCACCAATTAGCTCTTCCCGCCATTGGCACCGGTGCAAACCCCCGTGGCCTTAATAGTTGTGAGGTGTGGCAGACAGACGTGACACATGTCGCTTCATTCGGCAGAATGAAGTATGTAGATGTGTCAGTAGATACCTTCTCTGGAGCCGTCTTTGCCTCTGCCCACACAGGGGAAAGGGCTAGCGACGTCCAAAAGCACCTAGTGCGGGCGTTCGCTACCCTGGGCATCCCCAAGGTTACTAAAACCGGTAACGGCCCAGCCTACACCTCCAAGGAGTTCAGGAGCTTCCTACAGCAATGGGGAATAGAGCACAAGACAGGCATCCCCTATTCCCCAACAGGTCAAGCGGTAGTCGAGAGGGCTCACCAAAATATCAAGAGGATGCTACAAAGGCAAAGGTCCTCAAAGAAATTAGAATCCCCAGCTGTCAGGCTCTCAAGGGCACTGTTCACGCTAAACTTCCTCAACTGTGCCTTTGAGAACCTGAATCCACCGATCGTGCGGCACTTCGGGCGGTCTTAGCAGCTGCAAATAAAAGAAAGGCCTCCGGTGTTGGTTAAAGACCCGGAGACTCGGGAAATACAGGGCCCTCATGAACTAGTTACATGGGGGAAGGGATATGCATGCATATCCACCCCCGAGGGCCCCAGGTGGATCCCATCAAAATGGGTGAAACCGTGTATTTCCCAGCCCACCTGAGGAAGGAGTCAAGCACCCCCTAAAACCGGGGTGGGTTAATCCTACGCCCCTTTGGACCCTAAGTTCGCCCCCAGGTATTCTTCCCAATTTTGATATTCTTCCTTTTGAGTTTCTTTCTAGTTTAGAGACTACAGAAATGGATCCTGCACTGTCCATCTGAGCCGTCGCCAGAAGCCTGTCATCATCCTGCGGCTGCTCCCATGGCCTGCGTCGCCGTGGATAGTTCCCCAACCGGCAGCAAACGTGTGGTCAGTCCTGGCGCAAACCATGGGCCAAGACCACATATGTTTACATCAAGGGCGGAGAACATCCACAGACAAGATGCAGGCCATGGTGATGCAAATTCGGAAAGAAACTGGTGACTGGCTCGGCGACATCTTCAGCAAATGGGGACTATCCGGATGGGCAGGATCTATTTTCCGATCTGGACTGATTTTTTTTTTTGTTTTGTTGGTTGCCCTAATTTTGTTTGGACTCCTCAAGAGAATGTTAGTAAAGTTGATTACAAGCGCCCCCTCCCCTACAGATATTGACCGAGCCGAGGTACTCCCGGATGCAGAGACCCTGCAAGAACCGGAGCTCGAACCTACGGCTCCTGAGTTGCAAGAGTTCGAGGTCTTTTATCCGGACTCTGAATATTACCCCCAGCTGAACTTTAAACCATCTTAAAAAACAAAAACGGGGGAGATGTGGGAGTGTGTTTTGTTTGGTTCAGTCCGGGTCTCCCCTTTGGGTTTCGTGTTATTGTACCATCCCAGTTTATACCCTCCTGGTTTCGTGTTCATAACCCTGCTTTCTCTATTTGTCTCCTCCCAGACCCCTGCCAATCGCTCCAGCACCCCTCCCAAGCTTCTAGAAAGTTCTGGCAGGGGCGTCGAGTAATTGGTCTTGGGGGGAGGATCCCTCCCTTCCTTTCCCAAGATAGGTTTCCTTGTGTGTCCCTCATCCCGCAGACCCGTTCTTCTCCTTCCCTGATTCGATGCCGTTGTCATCCCTCCCCTGTCGCCACCCCCCCATAAAACCCCTGGCAGGCGCGTTCAGGGTTGCTCATTGCTGGACGCCCCCCGTTCGGAGACACAATAAACCTTCTGGATTTCATCCACAATTGAGCCTGCCTCCTTCTTCCACCACCTGCCTCTATTGCCGCGGTCCTGTGGAAGGACCCACGAGCCAGACCTCTGGTCTCCCGGATTCCAGAGGCTGTCCCCCGCAGTCTCCTGTGTCCAGAGCTGACCGGGCAAAGTGGGAACTGCTCCAAAAAGGACGCAGAGGCACCCGTCCCTCCCCACCAGGGCCCCTCTCCCAGGACCCCACGCAAGGGGGGAGGAACCCCAACAGGAGACAACATGCCATACTCACTTCAAGCAAAATATTTACTTTAATTACAGTTTTTCTCTTTATTGTCCAGGGCTCCTAAACAACTGCTGCAAGCTTCTCACCAAAGCTTGCAACTGAGAAAATAATTTTTTATGTTTACTAAGTTAAATCGTAACATGCTGCTCATCTTTCTAGACTTCAGGTCTTATGTAATGTTGGTGCATTATAACATGCACTCATGATTTATAAGACTGAGGAGCCTTGGGAAATTAGCTAGAGAAGTTGTGGATGCTACATTTCTGGAAATGTTGACTGGAGGGAGCTTTGAGCATGTTGACTCAAGGAGCTTCCACCTCTAGTGGAAGGTGTGGCAGGGGCCTTGGAAATGGATGATCTTTAAGATCCCTTCCAACCCAAACCATTCTATGACTCTGAAAAATGTTCCAAATGGTAAATTATTTCTTGCCAGAGATGTCAGAAAGTGACAGGGGTTTTTTTTGCTATTACCACTCCCACATTTTCAGAACAAGGAGTTAATACCCTTCCCCACCAAATTAGGGCAACTGGCCTAAAATTGTAAACACAGAAGGTGTTTCACTTTTTATTGTCATTCCTGTCTGATGAGTGCTGTGCTGAGACAACTTGAAGCACTTTTTCTCCAACAGCATGGGTACCTGTTGGGGTTTTAGTTTAGTCCTAGTTTTTTTTTCTGTTAAAGGAATTTTTTCCCATATGCATGTTGCTAGGGGACAAATGGCTGTACTTAAGGAAGACAAAAGAGCTGCCCACTGAGAGTGGGGTGGGCCTGGCTACTCCTTTGTTTCACCTGGGTGTGGGGTAAGTTCGCTCTCTGCGTTCTCGGAGGGAGAAGCTGCTGGTTCTTTTTGGCCGTTTTTCTTTCTGCAGAGAAAGATCCCAGGACCCCCGGCCCACATTCCCTGCCCCGCTGGAGGCTGGCCTGTGGCCGCCCTGCCCCGCCGCTGATTTGAGCCTTTGCTGCATTGTAGCTGTGCTTGCCCTGCCTGCCTAGACCTCCAGGGGGGTTCCCCACTTGGATACATCGCGTCTGCCACCTGGGATTTGTGCTCATCCCTGCTGTTCCAGCCTGCTGTTCCCGAAGCTCCAGCCAGACACCGGGGCCAGCCATCTGGGGTTTGTGAAGCCTTTGTTCCATCCTTCCCTGGGGTCCCGGGCCGCCGGTGCCGCGTGCTCCCCGAGCTCGCTCCGGAGCACCCCCTGCAGCCACGGGGGAACCATCGCACCTGCCCTGCTCACCGGGAGCCGCCAGCGCCCCTGCCGGCTGCGAGCGGAACTGCACCCGACGGGAAAGGGCCTGACAGCCAAGAAGGCTGGCACTGGGTTTGTGATTGTTTGCTGTTACTGCTATAGTGATTGTTGTTTTGTTTGACTGGTTATATATATATATATATAATAGTAAAGAACTGTTATTCCTAATTCCCACATCTTTGCCTAAAGGCCCTCGATTTCAAAATTATAATAACTCGGAGGGAAAGGGGTTACATCTGCCACTTCAAGGGAGGCTTCTGCCTTCCTTAGCAGACACCTGTCTTTCAAAACCAAGACAGTACCAAATGTCTCCTCAGAGGTGATAGCTGCTGCTTCTGTCTTTCAGACCACAGACTCAGATGATATGAGGATTGTGACCATGCATTGCTTCTTTGGCCCCCATGCAAGGTAAAAGGTGCTTTCTCATCACATGCAGTGTGACCTCCCCTAGTCTATGCCCAAGGCAAGCTGCGACCTACCTTCCCATTTAAACTTGAGCTAGAAGAGAAAGGGTGTATGTGTGCCAGTTCTTAATGCCCATTAGATATTTTTAAAATAATGGATATTTGGAGAGGAAGGGGGAAATCAGTTAGATGGGAAACCCTGGGCTTATGACCCTGTTTTTTCTGCACTCCAGGGCAGACATATGTGTGTCTGGAGAAATATGATGAGTGTGTATTTTAAGCTCTCCAGGAAATAGGGCCCAATGGATTGAAATAGAAATCCACTTGATTAAGGGCTGATTTAAAAATTTTGTAAATAGCAGATTAAAAATGAAATAAATCCCTTTTGGAGAGCTGATCCACTGCTTACAGATTCCCTTCCAATATTTAAAAATGCATTTAAGTGCCATTCAAGCATTCACAGAGACCAGCAGTCATACTTTGATTTTGTCACCACATTTCTGGCTGATATGGCAGAGTACACTGCAGATTCCCCCAAATAAGAGTACACTGCACATCCCCCAAAATAAGGTGAGTGAGGAGGATGGGAAGAGAGATATGGTGTTAAAAGATTAGAATGATGGGATTGAAACCTTTTTGGTCTCTGGGTGTTGGAACAGGGTGTGAAATTATCGACAACAATCAGGAAGTGTTGGCTATGTTTGATGCTTCACTTACGGCTCAATACCTAAAATGGAGAGACTGGTTTCAGAGCACGTTGTAATCAATATGGCATATTTGATGAATATTGCAGCCTTAATTAGCCGTGACTCGGTTGCTTAGTGTTTACAATGAGGAAAATGATCATGTCAATGCTCTTAATTCCTAAGAAGAGAATTATTGCCTTGTTTTCTGGTTTTTTTTTTGTTTATGCATATGCATCTTTATTTCTGTGTTTGTGTATGCTCTTTGCTTCAGTGAATACATGCTTTTGTAAGCTGAGCTTGAGAAGAATTTGTCTTTCAACTGAGATTGACAGAAAAAGCTTAATCTGCAGCAAAAACTCTTACATGTGTTTTTTTTCTTGCAGGGTTGTAAAAGGAGAACAGAATACTCACACAGAGCATGGTCATCATACTCCATACTTAGGACTTCGTATGTGTTGCAATATTTTAATGCCACTATAAAATGCCACTATAAAGTGCCCTACAGCAACGTGATTGATGACCACATGCCTCATGCCCTGAGTGGTCCTGTCACTCCTGAGGCTGTTAGATGAGCAGGGGGTGTCTTGTGGCCTCTCTAATTAGCTCACCCTCCAGCACACACAAAGGGTGCCCCAAGGAGATCTGTGCCCAGTAAAGATGTCCCTGCAGGGAGGTATGCTAATGAAATAGCATGCCGGACTGAAGTACACCTTATCATCATGGGTGCCATCAGGGCTAGGGGCAGAGTTAGATGCCCCCAATCAGAACTTCCACAAATTTCAACTGCTAAACCCCAAATAATCCTGATCAGGACAATGTGATCCAGAATCAGAAGAACACAGTATCTCCGACCCTCCCAATTGGCCACCAACAATGCTGGGTCCTTCTTAAGTATCATCCACTTTTAGAGATGCCTCTGTCAGGGAAAGTGGTAGACCTGCCTCCCCATTTTAGAGTTCACAGAGAGGAGAGTGAGTTCCAGTTCAGAGGATTAACGAAGGCAGTGTGCCATATCACCTAATCAGGTTATCATCTATGATGTGGAGTATGATGCCTGTCTTGCAGAGCTGAAACTGGAGAGGGTGTAGATATCTGAGGGGAGCTTTGCTGCCACTGTGAGATGAAGGTGCCTCAGGACTCATCCTGGATGCACTCACATATCTATGTGGATAACCCTCTGGGTCCTACTCCACCGCAGTTACTGGGATCCAGAGGGTCCTGGAATGGCCAATGATCACCTCACCCAGGTTCAAAGATGGATATGGCTTTGCCTTGCATGAATGCCAGTAGCATTTGTAGAGACACTGTAAGAGAGCAACTGAAGAATGGACCCAGGGAGATGTACAAAGATAAATGAGCTCCTTAATCATTGGCCTTATCCATTCTTCTGGTCTTTGTGGACTATACCAGCACAGGAAGTTAATCTGTCTTCAAACACCTTCAGCAGCAACCTGACCATGCTGAGATGCCCTGTCTTGTAGCATACCTTGTCACAGTTTTTTTTTCTGTCACAAAGTTATATATGTTTGGTGTGTCCTGGGTTGCAGTGTATTCTATTATCATCCCCATCAGCCGTTGAAATCAGGTGGGGCAGTGTTTCCTTGCCTCCTCCCCCCAGACTATCTTGCTGTTAATGGCCCATCATTGTCCTGCCGCCTGACTCATAGATAACTCCCTCTGGACTATCATCTGTTAATGAGCCCAATCAACACCTGGCCTTATGACTCATTACCCCATTGTGAGATGCTCCACCCAGAGGGAGGAACCAAGCATCCCAGCGTGGATATAATCTGAGACTCTGAACACCAGAGACAACCCTTTCCACTGGATTTCCAGAGGACAGGAGCTACACAGCCACCACTGGACCTTCGGAGGAAGAGCAGACCCTCTTTTCTACAGGATCACCGCTTCAGAGGACTGCAGCCACCATTCTAGCAGACTGCTACCACCACCCTGCCTAACAGGGACTCAGGTTGTATCTTGACTCTGTCAGTTTGAACCAGTGTTTTCTTTTAGTTTTTTTTCTTTCCTTTTCTTTAAACTTCCCCATTAAATTGTTATTCTGACTTGGTGCCTCCCACTGGTTTGTTTTCAAACTAGTACATAATTTGGTGCCCAACGTGGGGCGGCTCTGAGAGAAAGTCAGAATTACAATTTTGTGTTAATGGAAACCTATTCACCATGGTGCTCAGCTTGTCTATGTGGGTACTGTATCTTGCTCTCTATATTTTTCCTCACATGGGGAACTACCTGCCTGTAGTATTACTCCTGTTAAAACCAGGGAATGGTATGAGAATTGCTTTAATGGTTTATTATGTCTACAGCATAATAACCTGCGAGGCGATGAATACCATTCGGAGTATATACTCAGTTTTGTTTGGCTGTCCTAGTCTGGGCTCCTATGTCTGGGATCTCCTCAACAATCGCACCCAGCCCCTGGTGGGAGGAGTAGAGAGTGGTTTCTTCCAGCCTTTCAGGCCAGGCACAGCAGTTTTTGAAAATATTGAATTCCCTCTGGATGTCAAAGACGGCATAAACTTGCTGTCAGTTCTGCTTTGTCTTCTCTGTACAGCCTGCACCATGTACACCATGCTTAGGATCAGAGCCATGGCACAGCATCCTCAGGATGAGGGAGGGAAAAAGAGCAGAGCAACAAACATCATGCCTACGCAGACTGACACAGAAGAGAAAGGACCCAGATGCAAGACAACAGCGTCCATGTCCACGCAGACTGACACAGAGGAGAAGGGAACCAAAAGCACTCTCAGTGTCCCCATGCAAACTGTCACCAAACCAGAACAGCCTAAACCAATTGCAGTTGCCCCCGTTCAGAAGAAGAAATCAAAAAGCAAATCAGCCCGCATTGTGACTGACGAGGATGCAGCAGGACCTTCGCACCCAGCAGAAGAGGCAGAGCCAGAGATCATCACTCGGTCTCTATCCCTGGGTGAGCTGCGTGACCTGCAGAAGGAATTCACCCTCCAGACGAACGAGTCTATCCTGACCTGGCTGCTCCGCATCTGGGACACTGCAGCCAATGACACCATTCTGGACGGAAGTGAGGCCAGGCAGCTGGGATCTCTGTCCCGGGATGTGGTCATTGACCAGGGGATCGGGAGAACCCAAGAAACTCTCAGCCTCTGGCGGCGACTGCTTACAAGTGTAAGGGACAGGTACCTTTGTAAAGAAGACCTCCAGGTGCACCAAGGGAAATGGAGCACAATGGAACAAGGTATCCGGTGCCTGAGGGAATTGGCTGTGCTGGAGATCATTTTCTCAGAAGATGAGAGATTTCCTAAGAGCCCAGATGGTGTCCAGTGCACGTCACAGATGTGGTTGAGGTTTGCATGCCTTGGACCAGAGATATACTCCCGTTACCTGGCAACGCTGCAATGGAGGGAAGGCGAGGACAGGGTGGGCGTCTTGGTGAACAAACTGAGGATTTACAAGGACACCGTCACAGCCCCGTTTCGCACCCATGTCTCATCTGTGGAAACAAGTCTTTTGGCTGAGCAAGTCCGGAGCTTGATTGAAGAAGGCCATCAGAAACTGAAAAAGGAACTTAAGGAAGGGATTTACCCGATCTCGCCAGAACCAACAAGAGTCTCTGCCATTAGGAGCCGGCGTCCCCCAGCCAGGGAGAGAGGATACACCCCACGAGGTAACCTCTGGTTTTTCCTTCAGGAACATGGAGAAGACATGAGTAAGTGGGATGGAAAACCCACCTCCTCCTTAGCAGCTCGGGTACGTGAACTAAAAAGAGGGACAACTACCACAAGAAGTGCATCTAGAGTCAATATTGCTCCGGTCTCTCGCACACAGAACTCCAGACGGTACCGGAATGATAATATGACCGATCCTCTTGAAGGGACCTCAGGAACGTATTCACCGGAAGGGAGCAACATGCAACATGACCAGGAATAGAGGGGCCCTGCCTCTAGCCAGGTAGAGGAAAGGGAGAATTGGGTCTTTTGGACTGTGTGGGTCCAATGGCCTGGCACATCTGACCCACAAAAATACACGGCTTTGGTTGACACCGGTGCTCAATGCACTCTGATGCCATCAAGGTATGTGGGAGCAGAACCCATTTCTATTTCTGGAGTGACAGGAGGATCCCAGCAGCTGACTGTACTGGAAGCTGAAGTGAGTTTAACTGGGAACGAGTGGCAGAAACACCCCATCGTGACGGGCCCGGAGGCCCCGTGCATTCTCGGCATAGACTATCTCAGAAATGGGTATTTCAAGGACCCAAAAGGACATTGTTGGGCTTTTGGGATAGCTGCTGTGGAGACAGAAGATATCAGACAACTGAGTACATTGCCTGGCCTCTCAGATGACCCCTCTGCTGTGGGACTGCTGAGAGTTGAAGAACAACAGGTGCCAATCGCCACAGCAACAGTGCACCGCCGGTAATACCACACCGACAGAGACTCTGTGGTTCCCATCCATGAGATGATTCGCAAACTGGAGAGCCAAGGGGTGGTCAGCAAGGCCCATTCACCTTTCAACAGCCCTATATGGCCAGTGCGTAAGTCCAGTGGAGAATGGAGGCTGACGGTGGACTACCGTGGCCTGAATGAGGTCACGCCACCATTGAGCGCCGCTGTGCCGGACATGTTGGAACTTCAGTACGAGCTGGAGTCCAAAGCAGCGAAGTGGTACTCTACTATTGACATTGCCAATGCCTTCTTCTCCATTCCTTTGGCAGCAGAATGCAGGGCCCAGTTTGCTTTTACCTGGAAGGGTGTGCAATACACCTGGAATCGACTGCCCCAGGGGTGGAAGCACAGTCCCACCATTTGCCACGGACTGATCCAGACTGCACTGGAAAAGGGTGAGGCTCCAGAACATCTGCAATACATCGATGACATCATTGTGTGGGGAAACACAGCAAAGGAAGTGTTTGAGAAAGGAGAGAAAATCATCCAGATTCTCCTGGAAGCTGGCTTTGCCATCAAAAGGAGCAAAGTCAAGGGACCTGCTCGAGAGATCCAGTTCCTGGGAGTAAAGTGGCAAGATGGACGACGTCAGATTCCCACCGAGGTCATCAATAAGATCACAGGAATGGCTCCACCGACCAACAAGAAGGAAACACAAGCTTTCCTAGGCGCCATAGGTTTCTGGAGGATGCACATTCCCGAGTACAGCCAGATCGTGAGCCCTCTCTACCTGGTTACCCGCAAGAAGAATGATTTCCACTGGGGCCCTGAACAGCAGCAAGCCTTTGCCCAGATCAAGCAGGAAATCGCTCATGCGGTAGCCCTTGGCCCAGTCAGAACAGGACCAGAGGTGAAGAACGTGCTCTACTCTGCAGCCGGGAACAATGGTCTGTCCTGGAGCCTCTGGCAGAAGGTGCCTGGTGAGACTCGGGGCCGACCACTGGGATTCTGGAGCCGAAGCTACAGAGGGTCTGAAGCCAACTACACTCCCACAGAGAAGGAAATCTTGGCAGCCTATGAAGGAGTCCAAGCTGCCTCTGAGGTAATTGGCACTGAAGCACAGTTGCTTCTGGCACCCCGACTACCGGTGCTGGGTTGGATGTTCAAGGGAAAGGTTCCTTCCACGCATCACGCCACCAACACCACATGGAGCAAATGGATCGCCCTCATCACACAGCGTGCCCGTATTGGAAACCCGAATCGCCCTGGGATTCTAGAAATTATAACAAACTGGCCTGAAGGTGAGACTTTTGGATTATCTTCTGAAGAAGAGGAAGAGCAAGTGACTCGTGCTGAGGAAGCCCCACCATATAATGAGCTACCGGAGACTGAAAGACGTTATGCCCTCTTCACTGATGGTTCCTGCCGAATTGTAGGCGCTAACCGAAAGTGGAAAGCTGCAGTATGGAGCCCCACACGACGAGTTGCACAAGCTACCGAGGGACAAGGTGGATCGAGTCAGGTTGCAGAGCTTAAAGCCGTCCAGCTGGCTTTGGATATTGCTGAACGAGAGAAGTGGCCGAGGCTCTATCTCTACACCGACTCATGGATGGTAGCTAATGCTCTGTGGGGATGGCTGGATCGCTGGAGAAAGGCCAACTGGCAGCGCAGAGGAAAACCCATCTGGGCCGCTGAGATTTGGCAGGACATCGCCACCCGAGTAGAGAAGCTGACCGTGAAGGTTCGACACGTGGATGCGCACGTACCCAGGAGTCGGGCTAATGAAGAGCATCGCAACAACGAGCAGGTGGACCGAGCTGCTAAGGTGAAAGTATCTCAGGTGGATCTGGACTGGCAGCACAAGGGAGAATTATTCCTAGCTCGTTGGGCCCATGATGCCTCTGGTCATCAGGGGAGAGATGCAACATACCGATGGGCCCGTGACCGAGGGGTGGACCTTTCCATGGACAGCATCTCACAGGTCATCCACAGTTGTGAGATCTGTGCTGCAATCAAACAGGCCAAGCGGGTGAAGCCTCTCTGGTACGGTGGACGATGGTCAAAGTACAGGTATGGGGAAGCCTGGCAGGTTGATTACATCACCCTTCCCCAAACCCGCCAAGGCAAGCGCTACGTGTTGACCATGGTTGAAGCAACCACTGGATGGCTGGAGACCTACCCTGTGCCTCATACTACAGCCCGGAACACCATCCTGGGCCTGGAAAAGCAAGTCCTGTGGAGACATGGCACCCCTGACAGGATCGAGTCGGACAATGGGACTCATTTTAAGAACAGCCTCATCAACACCTGGGCCAGAGAACACGGTATTGAATGGATATATCATATTCCTTATCATGCACCAGCTGCCGGAAAAGTTGAACGCTGCAATGGACTACTTAAAACCACCCTAAAGGCACTTGGTGGGGGTACCTTCAAAAATTGGGAAGTGAACTTAGCAAAGGCCACCTGGATGGTCAATACCCGAGGGTCCATCAATTGAGCTGGTCCCGCCGAGTCTGAACCCTTGCACACAGTGGATGGAGATAGAGTCCCTGCGGTACACCTGAGGGGTATTTTAGGAAAGACTGTTTGGATCAATCCCACCTCAGGCAAAGGCAAACCCATCCGTGGGATTGTCTTTGCTCAAGGACCTGGTTGCACTTGGTGGGTAATGCAAAAAGATGGGGAAACCCATTGTGTACCACAAGGAGACCTAATCTTAGGTGAGAACGGTGCGTAGGGTTTCATTGTATATATATATATGTATATATATATATATATATATATATATATATATATATATATGTATGTGTGTGTAGAGTTTAAAGAAGGTATTGATTTGGGATGATGCAGATGGTAATAGAATAAGGGGTGGATAATGTCCTGGGTTGCAGTGTATTCTATTATCATCCCCATCAGCCGTTGAAATCAGGTGGGGCAGTGTTTCCTTGCCTCCTCCCCCCAGACTATCTTGCTGTTAATGGCCCATCATTGTCCTGCCGCCTGACTCATAGATAACTCCCTCTGGACTATCATCTGTTAATGAGCCCAATCAACACCTGGCCTCATGACTCATTACCCCATTGTGAGATGCTCCACCCAGAGGGAGGAACTAAGCATCCCAGTGTGGATATAAGCTGAGGCTGAACACCAGAGAGGAGGCCTTTCCACTGGATTTCCAGAGGACAGGAGCTACACAGTCACCACTGGACCTTCTGAGGAAGAGCAGACCCTCTTTTCTACAGGATCACCGCTTCAGAGGACTGCAGCCACCATTCTAGCAGACTGCTATCACCACCCTGCCTAACAGGGACTCAGGTTGTATCTTGACTGTCAGTTTGAACCAGTGTTTTCTTTTAGTTTTTTTTCTTTCCTTTTCTTTAAACTTCCCCATTAAATTGTTATTCTGACTTGGTGCCTTCCACTGGTTTGTTTTCAAACTAGTACAGGTGCCTGACAACTAGTTACCAACCAGTTAAAATATATAAAAACCTTACCCCCTCCCTGCAGCTGTGTTTGTCTAGCTGTCCCCTGCAATGAGTGCTTGCAGGGCCTCCCCTAATGTTCCCAAACCCTCAGAAAGGCATATTTCTCCCAAAGAGAATAAAAAAATGTCAATAATCCCTGGATAACACGTAACATGAGCCTGCCTGGGGTCACTCAGCAGCAGCCAGTATAAAATGCCTAAAACAAGCATCCTGAGCTTCCTGCTGGTGTCTTCTTGTCTTTGGTTTCACAGCTGAAGCTGCTAGTCCTCCACAAATTGTACCCTGCAAGAAGACCCAGAAAAGGCAAATGTAAAGTAGGAAAGAAAATGACAAAAAATGCGCTGTTGTACCGAGAACAGCAAGAAGACGACAGGAGTCCAAGTCCAGGAATAAAATGGCGCAATTTAATTAATTATAAATCCATTTATATAATTTGGTTCACAAGAGTGGCATGATACTGTTGGTCCCTTGATCAAGCACCTCTTAGAGTGATTGGTGAAATATTCAAAATATTTTCTTCAATGTACCATAATAATACTTGGAAAACAAGTTTGCAGCTGTGAGATAAAGTCTTGGTTTACAAAAACCTCAAACTGTTTCTCTGCTAGCTGCATGAGAAAGGAAAACTTCACAGGATGCTGCAGCAGCTGGAAAATTCCTCTGCTCCTAGCTTTTTAGTATCCACAAAAAAAGTTTCTAATAATTTAAATGTCAAAATTTGGGATATTCCAATTATTTCTCAGGAGAACATCAGAGCTTTTGAGTGGATCCTGTTGTTACTCAAATGTCCATCAGGCTAGTGGGGGATCTAATTAGGGGCTTTCTAATTGTGATAATGTTGCCCTGAGAAGCAGTGGTCTCTCAGAGACCACAACAATCTTTTAGGTAAGTGAAGAGAGGAACTTGACCAAAGAAAGGGGTTGTCATTCCTCCCTGAGAAACAGATGAAAAAACACTTTCCCTCCTTTCAAAATGTGGTAACCTTCACCCACAGGTTACCAGGATGGAGCCTGAAAGTGGTGAACAGTGGAGATGGGCCATGATGAAATGATGGCCACTTCCAAATATTGCTTTCATTGTAATGGCTTGAAAATCCTGTGAAGTTATGGAAGCGCTTTTTTCGCTCTCTGACAGATTCAGACTTCAAACCAGACTTTTCAAAGAGGATTTTTTAATAAAATTGGCCATTTTCTCTTGCCTTGCCTTGCCTTGCTTTCCCATCTCCCCTCCCCGAGTTCCAACCCATTTTCCATGGGCAGGTACACCTTCCACCAGAGTAGGTTGCTCAAAAACCCATCCAAACTTTCTTCTTGAGATCTTTCTGATTTCTGCAGTTTTGATAAGAATTAAACCATCTAAATTGCCTAGTAGTTTTCTTTGCATGTATCGGTTCCTGGAGAGGCAGGAAGTTTATATTTGAATGATGGATTGGCACACCATTAGCTCTTGTTGATACGGCATCTTTAAATGAATACTGTCATCTTGCACTTAATTAGAGATGACTTAATTATTTTGCTGAGCATTTCATATCAGCATGCGTCCCTGATGAGCTATTGAGCTTCTTGCAAGGGAGAACATGGAGAAGGTGGTTGTGTTTTGTCTGTAGATATATAAAAGCAATAGAAATTTGGAAGGGAGGATGCCACTGAAGCAAAAGAGCAGAGAAGGATTGAGAAGGGTATGAGACCACAGCCTCCATAGTACTGTTGGTTAGCAGGGTAACCACAAAACAGACCTCTGTCTGATTTGTCATGGCACACAGCTCTAAAAGAAGAAGGGGTGTTTTTTCAAGGAAACAAAAATCTATTTGACCCACTTTCTTAAGTGGGAAAAAAAATAAAGGTAAGATGCTCATATGGTTAATAATTTCCTCTTCATCTCTTTGATAGCATTTGTGAATGTTCTGTTTTCTCATCCTTGTGATTTGAGGGTTATTTATTTTGGTCTATGAGTCTAGGAGCTGCATCCCAACATAGAGCTGGGCACCAGGATAGATACCCCCAGTGCTCTTAAGCACTGCGGTCCCTGGGCCAGAGGACCAGGGGACTTTGGGCCTATCATTCACTCTGCAAGCAAGAGACTGAGTTCCCCATACACCCCCAGCCCAGCACAGGCACCAGTTGGCTCCCACCTACAGTGACCTTCCCAGGCACTGGAATCCCCTATTTTGAAAGTTTGCCCAATGTGACAAGAGGAAAGGCTGGGTCTGAGCCCAGTGCCCAGGTTCAAGCCCAGGCCACGTCCAAGGCAGCACTCGGTCCTGCTGGGGTCAGTTTAATTCCTGTACCACTTAGCAGTGCGTGTTTAGTCACAGAATCCCCAGCTGTGCAAAGACAAAGCACAGCTGAGCGCTAATGAAGCATCATTTAAAAAATTTTATTGTGTAAATTAATTTCACACATAAACACTGGCACAGTACACTGGAGTGCAGCCCTTGTAAGCTCAGTAAATGCTGGCAAATTCTCTGGCTTTCTTCAGTTTGAAAATGTTTCCTTTCTCTTCCAGAAAAACCAAAGCACACAAATGTGGTTTTTGCCCGAGGCAAAGAGATAAATAATCCAGCACAGAAAAAGTGCATTCAGCATAAGGATGCAGCATGGAGTCTGTGGAGCACACAGCTCCTGGGTGCAGTGGTGAGAAGTGCTATTACACCATAGCATTGCTAGCGTACTTTCTGAGGCATATTTCCCGTTTTCATTGCAGATAGCTAAAGATCTCCCTAGATAGATTCATTATATCCAAATTAATGTTCTCTGCAGCATGGCCATATTTATTGTTAAAATTTGTTTGTGCCATTAGTCTTCACTTATTGTCTTCCTCATGGTGATCGGGAGATGTTTCTCGGCTGGGGTTGTGTAGGCAGTTTTTCTCCTTCCTGGACCACATGTCACAGGGAAAGATTCAATCTTGATATATATTGGACTAAAAACTTCTCAGAAATTAGCTCCAGAACACATTTTTTTCTTCTGCAGATCTAATGTCATGCCAGGGGGAAAAACACACTTCAAATGTACCATGGTTTCTCCTGTATAGTGTCAGTTTGACATTTGACTCCCTGGGGGCTGTTTCCTGAATGCAGGGACATGTGATGATACAGACTCTCTAGTGGAGTTACTCTGACCCCTCTACATCCTTCTTGTGCTCTGTGTCAAAAAAAAATATTGTGGTAGGAGGGTTCCTCATTACTTCATGGAGCTAGAGGATTGGCTAAGGTAATTTATGTAAATAAAAGAAAATAAAATGGAGTAAAATAAAATAAAATAAATAGTGGATGCAGAGGGTGGGCCTGGGTAAGGGGATGAGCGTTGAAGACATGCAGGTTCACAGGTCAGGCATTAGCCTCTGTGTGGCCACCACTGCAAAGAGAGGTAGGAAACGAGGGACCAATGCATGTTGAGGAACAAGTTGTTTGATAAATTAATAGGCAAATTAAAACAATTATTCTACCCTTCCTGTCACCTGCTTTTCAAAAATGAAGTTTGATGCTAATGAAATCAGCCATCCAATTTTTCCCCAACCCATCCTGGAGGAGAAGATGTGGCAAGGCAGAATGAGGGCATCAGGGTAAAATCTAACTCCACGCATGGCTTCATCTCGTGATGCCAAATTCTCCTCTTCAGGGTTGGAGTGGGATTTTTTAACTTCTTTTTCAGAGACATGTTTTTCACAGTGCCACCCATCTCGCCCTTGTGCAACCTAGACACAAGAAGAAAAGGAGCTCTCTGTATGTTCATAATTTTGGATAAATAAATTTAGGCTTTGGGAAAACTGGGATAAATGTATCATGTGTCCAGTGTTAAGAGGTTGGGGGATGCCTTGCAAAGCCGTATAGTTCTTGCTGGTGATTTTGTGGTGCTGTAGAGGATTGCAGGCAGTGAACTGGCCCAAGACATATTTGCTATGTGACATATCCCTTCTTAATCCTGTCCAGGTCCCTCTGCATTCATGGAAAAAATGAAACGCTTAACTGAAAAGAATGAGAATAAATAGATAAATAAAAAGCAGGTAAAAAGCAAGGCAATAAATAAACCACTAACTCTTGCCTTTCTCCCAAGTGTTACCAATGTGTATGCAGGGACATGAAACTTGCTTGCACCACTTCTTGCACACCCTCACCCTTCAAGGTCAAGTATTCTCTCTTGAATATATGAAATATTCAGACACACACACAAACCAGAAGTATACAGAGGCTGTCAGCTTTCCTAAGTGATACAAACTTTGCCCTAATAGCAGCAATAAGAGGGACTCCACTATTTTGATTCTCAAGATCAAGAGTTTCTCGTTGATCTGGGCCAGTAATTTCAGGTTCACTTCCTAAAGAACCCAAGTTTCCAGAGTTGAAGTCCTCCCCCCTTGGCAGCAAAACCTGATTCAAAGGACGATTTTCATGGATGCCTGTCTTTTCTGATGTACTTGGCTGCTGCAGCTCATGTCCTGGAGGGAAAGCTGCGGATATTTAGCTGCAGGTGGAAGCTGGTGTTAATCAAGGGGATGCTTTTGGGCTGGAGGCAATGTGTTTATTGTGAGACTAGGAAATCATGAAGGAGGAGGAGGCAGAAGCAGGAGAGACAGTCAGGAATGCTGCGGGAATGTGATGTCTATCCTTGGAAAGAAAATGCCTTCCTGTCACCCTGCCAGCCATGGCTCCCCTGCCCATTACAGGGTGGGTTAAGTAAGCAGCAGAAGGACTCTGACAGAGATCAGAATACACAGAGGTTTTTTCATTATGTCTTTTGTTAAAAAATCTCCCTTTATGCTCGGTCACTCAAAGAAAGCCGTAATTGTTTTATTATCTCTTTCCCCTTTCCTACTATGGAAATGCACTTGGCTTTACAAGTCTCAGGAGTTGAGAGGAGACAGAGATGGGAGAGCTGACCACACAGACCCAAGGGATACTCTGGAGCATATGCTCAGCATATAAAATGGGCTGAAAAATGGGACAGTTTTGAGTTATGGTATTGACCTTCTTAAGTATTTCTACATGTAATGGACCCCTTCTTTCCTGTGGATTGCTGACCACCTGCCTGGCCATGGAAAGTGGTGAATGAATTCCTTATTTTTCTTTGCTTGTGTGCATAGCTTTTGCTTCCCTTATTAAAATGTTCTTAGCTCAATCCACAAGTTTTCTGACTTTCACCCTTACAATTTTCTCCCCTATCCTGCTGGTGGGGGAGTGAGCGATTGACTGCAGGTTGCCGGGTTACTAGCATTAATATCTTGTAAAAGTGCCTGCCCACCACCTAGTGTAGTTTACCCAAGAGAACTGCATGGTGTAACCTTCACCAGTAGGGAATAAATTAAAGCCAGGACGTGAGTGCTTCCACCTAATTTATGCTCTGCTGCTTGTCTAGATGAGGGGCAGCAGCAGTGACCAGAGGAGAATACCTGGCACCCTAGGAGAAAAGGAGACTGACTACCAATTTCACTTTTCTTGTTAACTATTTATATATTTTTTTCATTTATTCCTGCCTGTCCCGTTCCACTATAAAAGGGGGAGCCGGGAAGGATTCTTTTGATATATTTTTCTGACGAAAAATCAAGCACAAACATGGCAATATTATATCTGAAAACCGTTTATTGAAATAAAATTTAAAAAAAAATCCAACTAAGTGTTCTTATTTAAAAAAAAGGCCGGGGGTGGGGGAGTGGAACAGGGAAAAGGCGCAGAGAGAGAGAAAACAGAGAAAGAGGGAAAGAAATAGAAGGCAGGGGGCAGCGTTACCACAGAACCCCGGCTATTTGACAGCATTGGTTTGGCAGACGGAGGTGAGTTTGCGAAGCTTCCGTGGCAGGCTGGGCGCGATTTTTAAAGAGCATCAGGCTGCGTGCCCCTTCCGTCGGCAGGGAACAGGCTACTGAGGTTACAGGCGCGCTCCTGGAGCAGCTGCGGACTTTCAGCGTCGGGACGCGGTGGCTGCGGGCGCCAGTGGCTCCAGGATGGGTGCCGCAGGGTTGTGCTCTGGGCTCGTTGCTACGGGGAACACGGCGGCGGCGGTGGTCACGGCTAGATGCAAGTGGCGGCGACAGACTGGTCGTTACGAGCTGGTGCTATAGCAAGTTGGTGCGGCGGGCAGCGCAGAAAACACAGCGGCGGCAGCGATCACGGCGGGCGAAAAACAAAACGGCGACGGCAGTCGCAGTCAAATGCGGAACGCAGGCGACGGCGACCGCGGAGCACGAGATCCTCACGGCAACAAGCCAGTTCCCGGAATTGGCACAGCAGGGCGAAGCAGGCACGGGCAGGGAAACAGGACCACAGAGAAGAGGGCGCGAAGGCGGGAGCAGAAGGGGCCAAGTTAACCCTCCAAGCGACCCAAAGCACAAAAGAAAAAGACCTCGTGGTGTTGCGGCTAGCTGCTTTTTAAATGCCCCCAAACTCCTCCCCCAACTCGGCTTCGCGGGGATCTATGTACTTGCCTTCCAGAGCAAGCGTGTGGGTGTGGGTGTTTGTGTGGGTGTGGGTGGGTGGGGAGCTGCTCGCAGTCTAATCATGGAAGTTTTCTCTGCCCTGACTGGCTGCTGGGTGAAGCCTCTATGGACACAGGGTGACAGGTTTGGTTTTTGTTTTTTTTTAATAGGAATTTTCTTCACCTCATTTGTGACGTATGTTGAGGCACATATATTGGTCCCTCTCACTGCTATTTATTTATTTATTAGTCAAGGACATTTGGTAGATCTCCTTGACAGACAACAGCTCTATTTTGTACCCAGCATAACCTGTGCTAATTCAAAAGATTGACTGTAATTTCCAGCCACTCTCTTTGTTTCTATGCTCTGTATTTGTTTGCCCTTCTCTTCTCATGCTTGCAGACTGTAAGATGCCTTACCCCAAAGGAGAAACAAGAAATTTTTAAGTCATGCTCCCTTACCAACAATGACGAATATGGCCCAAGGTGCAGATGCCCAACAAGTGGGAAGGTGCTAAATGCAACAACAAGGAAAAATGCATCCTCTTGACAGGCAACTGAGCCTGTGGCACTGACTGCTCTGCAGAAGCAGTGAGGAAAACAATTTAACAGGATTTAGCATAAATACCTTCAAATTTTGGTTATTTATGTGGAGATAAGGCGTATAAAGGGATACAGTCATATACTACATGCTTGCTTGGCTTTTTCTGTGTAAGAAGTGTGGGAGAGAAGAAACATCTCCTGACTTTCTGAGATCCTGCCCTTGTCTCTCTTGGGTTCTTCCATCCTATCACTGCCTCTGCTGGATCCAGGCATCTCAGTCTTCTCCCTTACCAGGCCCAGAGTTGATGTGTGCAATGATGTAATTTTATCCAGGTTTTGGGACTGTTCTTTTTGCTGCTCCTGTCTTAGCTCTGCTGTGTTGAGGCTCATGTGAGGGAGTGATGCTGGCCTGAATCACTAGAACTGGTGCTCACTGATGTCCTGTGTTGTGTATGTTGCTTTCCCTGCTCTGTCTCCCTTTGTTTAATATTAGGGCTGCAGATCCCTGCATCTCTTTGCTTTCTATAGTTTTGTATGAAGATGTACCTTTCCACAGCTGCCAAGGACACATCCTGCTTCTGTTTGGCCTGTTCATAGCAAGGGTGTCTTTGGGTGGTTTGTTTAATGATTGACAGTACTTCAGCCATCTTTGTTTATGGTTTACCAGAACCAAGGGTTGCTCCTGACCCCCTCTTAAGTTTCCTGGATTTTTCATGCTCTACATTACGGACAAGTTGTAAAAGCAGAACGAGGTAAATCAAATAATACAGTTGGGTCTTTCTTTGGTATGAGGTGCTGTCAGAGACTGAAAATAGTTCATGCCTCAAGCATTGATATAAAGTTCTACTCATTATAAAGAAGCTACAACCGAAGAAGCCTCCCTGAAGAGTGGGACTTTGAACTGAAAGTAAAACTGTTGGTTAGATAAAGGGAAACACATTGTTCAATCATTTCAGGCTGAGGGAAAGGTGTGCATCCACAAAAGGCCACAGCCACCAGCTGCAACTATCCCCAGCTGAGTTTGGGGTGGGGGAAGAGCACAGCTCACATAAGCCAGGTTTACACAGACTCCCCCCAAATGAGGGGGGAGGAGGAGGTTTTGGGTGCATGGTGCAACCTCTGGTGAGAGGCAATAAAGACCCATCCTCTGTTACACAACCTGGCCCAGCTGTGGAACCTCCAACCCCACAGGCCACATCCACAGCACTTTCATGTGAGAGGCTTGGCCCCACAGGATTGCATGTGATGCAACAGACCCAGAGTCTACTGTGAGAGACTGTGAGAGTCTGAGCACATACACCCATTGGACTCTGTGCCTTTTGGGGGAACCTTCACCACCAAGAGACCAGCTGGATAGGATCATCAAACATCGTTGGGATCCATGGAGTGGTGATATTTTCCTTATTCTGTCCCTGTCAATCTTTCTGTCCCCCCACCTATTTTCTACTTCTTTCTTCCTTTCTTTCTTTCTTTCTCTCTCTCTCTCTCTCATATTTACCATCAAATAAAATCCTTACTATTGTCACTGGCATATGGTCTCGTTTGCACCTTAATTTGGGCAGAGGCATTTCTAAGAACCTTAGGACTGGATCATAACAGGTGCTGCACCTTAACTGAAACAAGTGCTTTGTTTAAGGCTGGTTTTAGTTTAAGCTGACTGTAGACAGTGAGTATTGGGTTGTGTTGACGGAGTGTCTGCGAGATAGGCTTCTCTTTTCATATTGGCTTGAATAAGGTGCCAGCTACCAGAAGCTCAGGCTCACAATGAGGACCAGAGGATCGTGGCAGCCCAGCATCACAGAGGCAGCCCAGGATTTGCAGATGTCTTTGGGACATCATCTCTTCTGAGTAGGTCCCTGGGGATAGGGGGCTTAAGAGGGGTGTGCTCTGTAACAGTGGTAGACCAAAACAGGCATTTGCTGCCTACAACCCCTTCCTAACTCCCCATGGGAGCTTCTGCTTTCCTATGGCACTATTATTCTTTTAGGCATTTTTGGGAAGGCACCAAGCCCAAAAGCATAACCCATCTTTAAGTCTTCTCCTCGAGGTTCAGCAATGCAAGTCAGAGTTTTAGCAGAAGTAGTTTCCATTGCTTGACATACAAGGCCAGTCATTGCAGGGAAGGTCTAGCAGGTTGTCTCTGCCAGTAGAAAAAAAAAAGACTCGTGAATTGGGTAATTCTGCTGAAGCAAAGGAGGCAATGCTTTATCTCCGTCCTATTCTTTCCATCCACAGCAAGGCTAAAACAGCAGGAGGCATTTTCATTGCTCACAGCTCCATATCTCTTTTTGGCTAAATAAAAGTAGTTTTGTGTTGTGGTTTTGTTGGTTTTTTTTTTTTTTTTTTTTTTAATGTTTGGGTTTTATTTGTTTTTGCTTATTTTTGGTTTTGTTTGTTTGGGTTTTAAAAGTGTGTTTTCTCTTTGGGGTCACACTGCTGGGGCTGCCACGTGCTCTCCACAGCTGGATCAAAGTCTCTGTCTGCCACTGTCTATCATTGCCTCCTCTTCCCAAGCACACAGCTATATCCCCATCTTCCTCCCCCTCCAATTCTCCAGCATCCTGCTGAAAAGTTGGCCTGAACTTTGGACAATGGCTGTTCTTTCAGAGCCTTTGGCTCTGACATAGGATTAGTGGGTGGCTAGCTCAAGCTCCAGAGCTGCTGCTGTGCTCACTGGGCTAAAAAACGTTAGTTTTCCCCACATCCAATTGTGTATTAATATAGTCAAGTGGAAAAAATGAACCAAAACATGATCCAGGGCCCCCTTTGCATCAGGAAAAGAAACAAGTTTGTAGGTCTGTCAGAATGTTTTATCTTTATCACAAGTTTTGTCAGCCTTCCACTGTATGGTAGGGTAAAAGCAGAGGGGACTGCAGCCTTTATTATTTTTTCTGAAATTAAACTCTACTTTTTCTATTTTACAGTTTTTACTAGGCTTGACTAGAAACAGCAACTAAACAACACTCAGAAGTGCTTCTTGTTATCATGGTTTTTAAAAATTCAGTTTCTGTTTTTAGCTCATGGTAGAAATCAACTTCACCACAGAGTCCTGTTCTCTGACTCCTGCCCCCACATCATAATATTGTTCTGATATAAAGTTCCTCAATAACATCTAGTGTGCATTATTACGTATTCTATGTTATACATGTGGATTGCATATATAGCTATTCTTGGAGTTGTCTTTGGGACATGATAGATCCTACATAATAGGAACAAAAATGAATTTTGTTCAATTTCACTAAATGGATATACTGCCAAAAAACCACTACAATGACATAATGTCCAATAGATATATACAAGATATAAAATACAGTCTATACTAAAACTTAATTACTGTATAATGCATCATGTAATAGAAACGTATGTATTGTGTTTACAGTAAGTACTATGTGTAGTGTAAGATTTATTATATTATGTTTCATTGTGTAATGTATTGTATCTTGCTAGTGACATTTACTAGACAAACAGTGTAGTATGACATAATTCCTATATGGTATGACACAAATACAATATATGATATAAAGGAGTAGTATACAATGGAATATTATAGCATAGGGATTATATACTGCATAATATAGAGTGTTCTGTTGTGTGCAGCTATATCCCAAGTTACATTTATCCTATATAAAGTACCACTATTGTGTTAGTGTACATGTAACTACATTTATATTGAATATTAAATATTATATAGTTTATATGTTATCTATAATATGTGGTCTAAACCACAGTATTTGTAGTAGACTGCTGGTATGTATTATCTCCGTGTTAGATGATATCTAGATGGTTTAGTTTATGTAATACAAAATACTTTGTATGCAAATATTGACTTTGTCACAGCTTTTACATGTGTTTAGGGATTATATAAACCCAAGTTTGATCTAACGCATTTTCTAAAGAGCACACATTTTATCTAATTAAATTAGGTATAGTACACATACAGTATATAATAATATATACTATATGGTCTGAAACACATTAACTACCCATCATCTGCTATATATAGTTTATAGTAAATACAGATTATATACTGCATAAAAATTGTTTTGGCTGAGGGAAAGAGGTAAGCAGTGTCTCCTCAGCACCTGGCCTCTCATTTCACTTTTCTGTGAAAAAAAATAAACACACCCTGCTCTGGTGTGGAGGTGCTGTGAGTCACTGCACAGAGAAGGGATTTTTAATTTCATGGTGCCCATTTGTGTGCTTCTGGATTTGTGGGTCTCTGTTGCTTGTTTCAACTGTCTTGTGATTTGATCTCTCCTTTTCTGTTTCTGCTTCTATTTCAAAACTAATTTCCTGACTTGCTGTTGGGATATAGTTTAAAAATATATTAAAATCTTATAATTTAGGCTTACATTTCCCATCTAGAAGGACACTTCTACCAAGCAGGTGCTTGGAAACTGCTGTGAAGTAAGTAGGACTGGGAAGTACAGAGCACAGACCAAAGAGGCTCCCTGGCATCTGCAGCAGCCAGTGGCAGCACTGCTACAGACTTGCACTGGAAATTGTTTATAAAAGCTTGTTCCATTTCTTCCTGGGGAAAGCCAGGAAGATCTTGGGTGTCTGTTTTTAATAGGTGAAGTGTGTCTAGTGGCAAATGCCAACCATGTTTTCCAACATCAACCAAGCACATGGACTTACATTCTTCTACTAAGGAGTGGATGATGCTCAACAGGGTTCAACTGGAGGAAAATGTCACCTGTGTAATGCAAATAGAGGTACACTCCCAAACCACGAGCCCTGAGCTGCCACCAGATGGAGCAGCCTCCCCGAGTACCTCCTCCAACATCTGTGTTGTCATCAGTAATCTTTTTGGTTTTCTTTTTTTTTTTTCTGAAGGAATTCATTATGATAAATATTTTATCAGTGAATTTTGAAACAATTAATAGTGATTTGACATTTACTTTAAGGAGCTGCTGATAATTCTAGTGGAATGAGAAATTAGGGTATTTAAATGTCTCTGGACACTTTTACTTCAGTAAAAAAAGAGAAAAAAAGCCCAACCCCAAGACTAATTAAAATCCCAAAGCAGAGTTTTTACCTTACAAATAGACCAAGGTCATAATGACCCCTTCAGAAGCTGCTGTGTGAGGGGGCTAGGAAGAGGAATTAAAGCCAATTTAAAGCATACATGTAACCCTCTGAGGAGATTCACATGGAAATCCTGAAAGGTAGCCCAATTTCTCTTGGAGACTCTGAGAAGCAGATTAGGGAAATTGGTAATTGGGCCTCTGTTTCTGTAGATGTAGATTGACATCTAATGTAATCAGCTCCACAAAACACTTTCCCAGGCACAAATCCACCACTTTAACACCTTCCATTTCAGTGCTTGTTTAGAAATCTGTCAAGATGACTCTCCTAATCCACATCATTTGGAAAAACATCCATCTCTGTGAGGATCTGTGCCACTTCAAACACATGCTCTTCTTCATACTCCAAAGGCATGGAGGACTGGAAGTTGTGCCAGTCAAGAAGAGTGGGATGGACAGTACTTTCTCCTAGCTAAGAAGGCAATTTATTTGTTCTCCCTTTAAACACACACACTGTTGCAGCAGAAAAAGGCTACAGCGTGGGTAAAGTAGGTACCTCCACTGCTGTACAGTTCTGGAGACAAAGTGAAAACAGCTGAAGCCAGTGAGAATCACAGCTATTGCTGGTATTTATCTCTCTCAGGTTAGCTCAGACCATATATACATTTGGGGCCTGCATCCAGCAAAAAGGCAGACATTCCCTACTGCCATGGATCTCCTATACCTTGTCCTCTTCCACTTGGCAGTCCAAGGGTTGCATGCAAGGAAAGGTGAGATTTCAGAGAAGGAAGCCATTTCTTGCAGAGTGTTGAACCCACACAGCCGACTCCCTCACTTAAAGCCTTGGATGAGAAGAGTAAGGCTGGGTCAGTACACACAGTTCAGCTATGTCAGTCTCATAGGAAGAAAAAAAGCTACTTTTGCGATTTTTGAAGTATCCTCTACCTACCCATTTTTTAAATAAGTGATGGTAGAAAGGACTGATAACATCTAGCATACATAATTCTCTATTATACCTGTGGAGCATTATACTCCATATATATGGAATATTCTTTGACAGATAACAGATGCTGGGATTTAGTGCAACAGGACACTTTTTGTAACATCTCTTGTGCAGCAATGGGACCAGCCAAGACACTTTTTCCCCTTTGAGCTTCAAAATCTTCTAAAAATCCCCCGTCAGGAGGTATCTGGTTCTTACAAGAATCCACCAAATGACAAATTTTAGTGAGGATCTAGCTGCAGGTGTTGCGGATGGCACATCCAAACTTAAATGTCCTTCATGGACAACCAAAATGACCTCTGCACCATTGGCATGGTGAGGAGGTAATAAACACGGGAGTGGCATTGCCTTGTCTTCAGGACAAGCTTTATTAACACTTTGCTTTAACAAGGTAGTATGAAGGCATCAGTTCTTTAAGTTACAAGGAAAGTAATGAGACTCAGACGGGTTCATCATGTAAATGACAAAGTAACAAAAAAGGCCTATGTTAACCCATATAACTGCTAGACCATCTATTAGAAGACATTTTGCAAGCAACATTCTACATTTCTTTGCATTGAAGTAAAAACATATTTTTTGGTCAAGAAAATTACCTTTTTAGATTTTTACACTTTTTTAAAACTTATATCACAAATGTCAGGGTAAGGCAAATCCTGGATGAATCATATGATAAAAATCCCTATTCCTCGAGAAAATAGATCCACATACTCTGTTAAATTTTGTAATTTTAAAAGCAAAGCCAGCATGCACTGCATATAGAGAAAACTCTTATTTTTTTTTAAATACAATTTCATTCAAGTCCTAAAGCAGAACAGTGTTAATTCAAAGAGAGGCTTTCTCAGTGCTTTATAGAAAGAGTGACAATTAGCTGCAGTGACCCATTATTACAGACTATGTCTAAGTATTACCTTTGGATGTCATCATGGGAGCAGTCACCAGCCTGAGGAATATCATGACTAATGGTAGGGGTGAGCACTTTCAGACACAGGAGAAACAACAATCAAGCAGAGCCTCTTACGTTGAATGCAAACATCAGCACCCAAAGGCTGCTACTTCCTTTATGCCACCTTCTGTGAATACATTTTGAGTTTAAACCCAAATCCTTGACATAAATACCAGTGATTCTCGATCTAATGCTTGCTCTTCTACAAAACCAGCTTGTTACTTTTCTGCATCTCCAGAAGAACATCAGAGACTGACTGCATGGACTATTATTAACACAGCTGAGAACTCATGCTGCCAAAGTATACTCACTTTATGAGTAGTGAAAAATGCCAACAACTCAAACCAAAACCAAGCCAAAGGAACACAGCTATAAACAAGGCTGCAAATAGTACAGTAAGGACTTAATCTAGTCATAGGTTTCCTTGCTTTACACTTTCTGGAATTCATGCCTTGCTGACACATCATTGGGCAAATGGTTGTTTCGAAGACTCACTATTGTCTACCAAGGTTAAATAAAAAGCAAAATGAAATTACTGTCAGGGACTAGAGGGTGCCTAATATGATGCATCTTTGCAGCTAATTTTTTTCTTTAACTGCTAGTCAGTCTTCACAAGACATTTAAGGAATCTTTATCTCCTTCTGAATGATCACACTTCAGCATCCAGCCTCCTGTGGGGCTGTCCCTTTGGCCCCCTTGCTAAAACCAAAGTTGCTGAAAAAAAGAGGGACATCTGATTCATGGCTAATGTTAATGTTGCCCATGGGGAAGCACGATCAAAACAGGTACAGCAGTACATTCAGGGGACTGGATAGTTTGTTGAAGTTATCACAGTTATACCATCCTCCTGATGTATTTATCTACTCCTGACCTACCTATTATGACAGCCTGTTTCAATCATAATAACCCAGTATGGAAAATACACAGAAACACAAGGGACCATGCAGAAAAGTCCACATCCCAAAAGACATGTTCTGTCAAGCATGACCCCAAGGATGGGAAAGGAAAGCATCAGAGGCACCTCAAAGGGAACAAGGAGTCCTTTCAAGGGTATTTGGAGAGTAAAAGAGCCAGAGGAACTGTAGTTATCAACTATAGGTAATGTTAACAAAATTCTCAAACTGATACATAGACTTACATTAACTCATTTACTCCTACAATCAATCCAATTTGGAGTTGTGCATCCACTCCAGGTGATGAAGAAGCTCCTTGAGAGCCTCTCTGGCACTAGTCACACTTGGGTGAATATACCACTGGAGGCAGCACACAGAAATACGCTTCTGATCCCACCTCAAGCAAACATGCTGGAATCCCACAGAGAAGGGGAGGTGTGTGTGGGGGGCTCCCTTTCTAGGGGCTGTACTCTATGTGTGTAATCTGATGCTTTTCCTGTTTTCCTTTATAATCCTTGTTTCTCCTTGACACCCTTTTGAATTAACAAGCACTGACTGTTGTAGCCCATGTTAGGTATGCTTGGGTCCCCCTTGACTTCCTTTTACTCCAGCACAGGATTTATCATCGAAACTACTCTAGCTGGGATAAACCCAGATTACAGAAGGATAGAGATATGTCAACCTTTTTTTAAACTTTCTTTTTCTGGCCAAATATTATTCTATGATTCAGGAGTATTTGGGGTGAAAGAAAAAACCATCATCAATTATTTTTCCTAAAATGATCAAATTAGAATCAATTACTTTGCTTAAAATGATCAAATTATTCTTAGCAGCTCTTTAAAATACAATTTGTAGCACATCCCACTAGGGACACAGGTTGTGTGCTCTTCCATCCAGTGTATTTTCTGTCTGTTTTGGTTACAGCACTTTTGGGAAATGTACATGGAAACCTTTTGCTCCTTTTCTACAAATTCAGTGCAGCATTTGCTGGCAGAACAAGTGACATATGGAGAGACATTCAAATAACTGTTAATTGCTTTTTTAAAAAAATAAAAATTCATGCATATGCAGTGGAAAATGTAATGAGGGTTCACAAAAGCTGCTGTGTGAAGCTATTAAAGCCAGGAGCTGTATTTAAAGATGCCTCAAATGCACAGTCTTTCCAGCACAGAGGAAATGTCTGTTGCCTACCTGTACCCAAAGGTCGTACTTACAGCACTGGTTTTGAGATGTGCAGAACTAACTGGAAAAAGGAAGTTGGATTTGGGGTGCTGGCTGTTTGAGGCTGCATGTGTTATTCACATGTAAGGACATGGCACAGCATAGGCTGATCATGGGAAAGAAGATAATGATGCTAGAAAAGGGGTGGGCCCGGAAAGAGGCTACTGATGGTATGATGCAGGAGGAAAAGAGACCCAGTATAAGCGAGGGACTCACATTTCAGAAGAAACTGTTGTAAATGCAGGGTTAATTGCAAAACATCATTAGACCTGGGAAGTTATGATTCTTTCCAACAGGCTTACAGAACGAAATGGAACAAAGAACAAAGAGAAATTAAAGCAAAGACTCATTCCTTCAAAAGCTCCCCCCCTCCCAACCCACTGATCTTCTCTGTGTGCTCTTTTCAGCCAAGAATGATGCTGTAGGATGTCAGTGCCTTCCCGTAGGGTTTCCTTGGGTCTCTCCTCTCCTGCATCCTTCCTTCACTACAGCAGTGGAGAGAAAAGTGGAAAAAAACAGTAAAATTTTCAAATGTCTGCACAGAACCCAGGTCTCATGTTTCCAGCAACAGATGCCTACAGTTTCTTTTTTTTGTCCAATGTGTGTGTGTGACACAGCTTATATATAACAGCTAATATTGGGTGAGCAAATTATCTGTGCTTATCAGGGTGTCTTGGTTTTCCAGAGCACCATCAAGCACCAGCTTGATACCAGAGATCCCCAGCTCTGGCAGGTACTTTGGTGATACAAACAACACATTAAAGTACAAAAAATAGCAAGTGCATGGACCTCCTTGACTCCAAAAAGACCCATGTGAGATTCTCTGAAGCTTAACAGGCTGATCAATCCTCCCTGGGGATTGCTCTTAGTAATTAAAACAGTAGCAATGGAGTTAGGATGACTTTGACAGAGAGTTGCAATGAATTTGATGACTGCTTCTAATCCTGTGCGTGCCATTGAACTGCTGAGCAAGACATGGTGTGCCCAGGATCCGGCCCCTTTGCATCAGAAAGGTGCCTGCAAAGCCACATATTGCAGTGGAAGTGAAGAGATTTATTAATTGATTGCTAATTCATGAGCAAAAATTACTCCAGCCCTAAACATTCACAGATAATAATTTCTATGGGAAAATGCAGCATGAGACACAGACTTCTTAAGGGCTAGATGAAAAGTGTAATATTCAAATAAATGTCTTTAAACAGAGGAAGGATATTAACATATTGATGTATTTTTAACTTAAGGATTTCATTATTTCCTCTTTTTCTGATTGAACAAGAAGCTAAGGGAGGGGGAGGAAGAGTTATGGACACTGTACTTTAGTTAGTATTTTGAGGGTGCATCCTATTTTTACTTCAGTACTTTTTAAACGGGACACCATCAGGGCTACTTCTCACTCCAGCAGTATAGTAGCACATCACCTGTATGCTGATAAGGACCAAGAGTCACTAATTCAGTAATAAGACCTTGTGTTTTAAAACTCTGTGTTACAGCTGCCTCCACTGTATAGCTTGCTCTTGTGCTACATGGAACCCCATTACAAGGATAAATATAGCATGTTGCAGTTGATGATACTGGTATTTCTCAAAAACCCTACACCAAAGGAAGCAGTGTGCACTGAAAGCTACTTCTGAGGGAGAAATGGCTACTGCTTCTTTTTGTTAACAAAGAGCCTTGGACTTCTGTCTTCCCACTACATTATTCATTTTAGTCTAGAGGAAATGCTGTTTGTGCCTATGAAAAACACTGCCTCAACAACTACCACTGCTCCAGCCACAGCACTATCATTTAGTGTGTAAAGCCAAAAAAAAGCTCCAAAAGGCAGCAGAGCTCCAGAAGGTAACTCTCTGACTTTGGCTTGTTTTTCAGTGGTATTGCTGAAGAGACTTTAGGTACTGGAGAGCCAAGGGCAAAAAAACCCTTATCATGTGACCCTTTTGTTCCCAGAACACAGCTCATACAGAATTGAGCTTGGTTCCAACCAATATAAATTGCCTGTCATTTTCCAAAGCAATGCCAAAAATTGTTTGGTCAGTTATTCTTCTGTTCCTTATCTCAGTGCTGTTTTGCCCTCTGATGATCTAAGACCATGCACTACCTAAACCCATTACAGCTGCAGATTGCAGCTATAATATTTGCTTGACAAATCAAGTCTTTCTTTTTATGATGAAATACAGGCCATATTAGACATCCTTTGTATTCTGACTTCCTATTTTTTATTTTTTAAGTTTGGTGAATTTTAACTTTAATTCAGGTGTTTTTAAAGCAAGTTTTCATACAGAAACTGTATGGAAAAATAGGGGAGAAAAAATAGTTGTAAAGATCTTACCTGTTACTTAAGCTTTCCGCTCTGTTTCCATCTGATCATTTATACTTTCAACTTGACTATTCACTTCAGCTGAAAAAGAAATGAGATGGTCATTAGACTCTATTAATGATACTCGTTAAGTTTATCATGTGGAGTAATAACTGCCTCTAAACCAAAAGGGACATTTATTGCATTAAGAAATCTCTTAAGTCATTGAGTAGGTTTCTTAGGGGACCCATCCTAACCTGGAGTTCCCTGGACAACATGACAAACAGTCCTGCAAGGATGCAGGCTTTAGCATCACTAGAAAGGCAAGCCTCTGACTCTAGATTTTCTCTTTGGTCCACATCCATCCAGTCTGACTTTGGCACCCAACCAAGGAGTCCAGATCAAGGTCATAATGACCTTCATCTCTCTCTGTAGGCCACAGGCAGAGATATAGGTATTGCCAAAGAGTGATACAGAGTTTTGCTGGACTAAGTGGTCTTGACCCTCAGACTCAAATCTTGACCCTCTGATTCAAACACTGCCTTCTGACAAAGTCCCTAGTAGGACTCAGGGTTGAGCCATAGGATGAACACAGATCCACTTCCATAGAAAACCAGAATAATTTAGGTTGGAAAAAGACCCTTAAGATCACTGAGTCCAACCAAAAACCTAGCACTACCAAGTGCCACTAAACCATGTCCCTAAATTGCAGGAGTCAAGCTGTGACGCTTTTGACGCTGTCTCAGTTACAGAGATGCTGCTTCCCGAAGTTCTTGAACTGCAAATTGCTGGAACCTAGGGGAGGATTTAGAGGCAATGTTGCTATACTCCTACAATAATGGTTTGTTAGTGTAGGATCCACTTACAAAGCCAACCTTATTTTCATTTAAAATTACAAAAAAAACCCCAAAAAAACCCCCGAAAAAAATTAAATAGAAGGCTTAAACTCACTTCACCATGACATTTGTCAAAACTATCATCTAAACTACGGCAGGTATGATTGGTTGTGAGGCTAAACATAAACACCTGCAGTTTTAAGACTATTATCTAGTATTCTGCACTGAATTTGAATGAAGCCATTTTTATTAAAACCATTTTTTTCTTTCTTTACCCTTGCTTTGTGTTGTGGTATCACCTGCAGATTACAAGTCATTTGACTTGGGTGACAGGAAAAAACCTCAAACATGAGTAGAAGATTTGGAAATTAAGGTAAGATGGGAGAGAGGAAGGAAAAAAACCCCAAATCAATAACGATGCTACTTCCAGTCAGGCAGTACGATCTCTTTTCTGAATCAATATCATGTCAATGTACCTGTTAGGGTTTTGATGAATTATTTGTAAATTATTCATATAGATCATCCATATGCAGAGCAGATACTGTAATGGCTTCCTGGATGTATGTGATGAATAATAAGAAGAGTATCTTCTCCTGATTACAGAGCTCTGATGCGCATCACATTTAGCAAGCTTGTGTTCTTTACCATATTTGCATAGCAAAGACAGGATGCTTAACAAAAAAATCACTGAAGGAAGGCTGCTGCATACTGACAACAGCATCCTCTCCCAGCCTCATTATGCTGGACAGCTTCACTGGCAGTTATTTGTTGAAAATACCATCAGCCTTCACTCATGTTCTACAGAAACCTCCTGCAAAATAAATCTGGACTTGGAACCTGTGATTAGGCTCTGTCAGCATCCCAGTTGAACTTCTTCCTGTGTGTTTGTGACCGAGCTTGGCTCTTTGCATGAGCTCTGGTAGGGACAGGAAGGTCTGACTGAAGGATAGGCTTCTGCAGACCACTGAGTGAACCCCAACATATGCCACTATGAGGCCACCCACAAAATTCTCTCTGTTTAGCCAGAAAACAACACAGCAGCGAAGCACATAGCACAAGAACACATGGAAGAACTGCCACCAGGTATGGTGGGGATGTGACTCACAGTCCTTGCTGCCTCCCAGCATGAGGTGGTGTCAGAATGGCATCGTTAGCCCTGGGTGTTCTACATCCAATCGCCTCACAAGCCGAAATGGGACTTCTCCCCAGTAAACAAGGTTTTTAGAGGTGTTAAACTGCTAATTCACTTTAGTGGTCTTGTGGCACCTCCCCATCATATGCTACATCATCCAACAACTCAGAGAAGCACCTGGAGTGCAAAGAGGTGCACGTCTCCTAAATTCAGTTTTACCTGCACCTCCTTCTGCACCTTCATGGATGGCTTTTTATGCCAGAAATAGACATCTCTGTGTGATGGATGTTGACATTCTCTGTCTGTTTTTTCTTAAATTTTGAGCTGTTGGGGGCCAAAACTATCAGCTCTCAAATGATGACCAGGCAGGGATTTCTCCCCCAAAAGCAAGAAAGTTCCTTCCAAGAGGAGAAGGAATAACCCAGCAAATAATTCCCATCCCTCACAGCACTGCCGTTGCTGCTGACCTGGGGGATGTGCTTTGGCAGTGCAGCATTATTCCTCATCCCTGCAAGACAGCTATGTGCTGAAAGGTCAGCTAGCCAGGAGTGACAGCACAGCATCTATGTGGAGAAGACAGTCAAATGGGAGACCTGGAGAGCCAAGTAAAAGTCGTCTGTAAGAGAGTGAGTGCATTTCTTTAGCCCAGGATATTATGCCATAGGCCTGGACAGCAGATGACACCAAAATACTAGTGTTTTGATTTAAATCAGGATGCATCTTTCCACGGGCTTGAAATAAAAAAGGTGATTCACCCCATTGTGAAACGTTTGACCTGACTAATACCAGCTGGAAATGAAAAACTGCCTTAGTAGTCTCTACAGCTTTGGTGGTATAAAGAAAAAGAAGAAAAAAAAAAAGAAAGAAAAAGAAAGGGACAAAGAAAGAATAAAGAAAAAAAAAGAAAGAAAAAGAAGGCTGCTGTCAGGGAAATGCCATCTAAGAACCCAATTACCAAAGGTGGGGTTTGCCGTCATTAAAAAAAAAAAAAAACGAATCAGCAAATCTCTCCTGGGTACAAGAAATTTAATATCCAGGGGTCTTTGCTCTGGGGGCTGATGGAAACAGGCAGGACAAATATGTGTCTGTACACACGGCCCTGTCCAGGCTACAGATGCACCTTCTGACTGTTTTCCTGATGGAGAATCAAGCCCAGGTTTCAAATAATAGTAATTTCTCAAATATTTATCACTTTCATGGACCTGCCCACTGGATGAACCAATATCGAAATCCACCTAAGCTGTCTAAACTCTGCATCTCTAATGCACTTTTCGCTGTGCCATTGTACATGAAATTAAACCACAAGAGCTAGGCTGCCAAGGGGGATGCGGTGACATATGCTTGTACTTTCAGCTGTGAAGCAATAAGATGTTCTGGGGTAGAAAGAAGACCAGAGAAAGAAATAGGCAATTTACATAAAAATTACTGTCAAAGGGAATGAGTTTGATCCTTCCTCTCTTTTTTTTTTTTTTAAACATGCAGTATATGTCCACAAGGAAAAACATCCTGTAATATAATCCTAATAGCAACTCAAGCTGTCTAGAAACAAAGATTTGCCTGACAAGTGAAGCACTTTTTGGCAGCCTAAGCAAACACCCTTTTCCTGTCCTTTCATACACCTTAGAAAGTTCAAAGAAAAGGAAGGTACAAAATGAGTCATATGCAGAAGACAAGCAAGATTTGAAACAGAGAAACCTATCAAGATCCTCATTTTGGAAACCACTAGCTGATCCTGCTGTCCTGTCCTATGGCACATGTTAAAACAGCTATGCAATTGCTTTCCTTTCCAGCCCAGAAATCCCTTAAGACACTCCTTCAGTAAATTTGGATTTGTTTTCACTAAGCAGCCCAAACTATCCCATGGATTCACAATTCAAATGTTTTAATGTATTATGACTTTTGGGTTTGTTTGTTCAAAGGATGAGTCAAGAAGGCTGCTTTGGCTTTATTCTGCACTTCTACTAGTAATAGCATAATCTCTAGTATTTAAAAAAAAAAAAAAATTCATTATGCACACTTTCTTTTCCTGTGCTTGGAAACTTTGTTACAGGCCAGTATCTAATCAGTCACCAATTCAAATGCTGCAGCACAATCTGACATCAGAGAAAGGAAATCAACATCAGATTCTTCATGTAATAGCAAAAAGAATATAATTGGTTTGTCTTTGAGATGTTAAAAAGTGTGCCTTCAATTTATATTATGGCAATGTTGAGGAGGTTAAAGAAAGAGTTTAAAAATAGCCTTCACTACAGAGAGGAGTCTATGGGTATAAAATGAGGATTGGACCCCCAGTCCCAAACCCACTGCTGTTTGGGGCACTAAAAAAGCCCCTTCACGTAAAACCCAAAAAAACCCTGTATGTAGCTCTGTTACGCTACAAGAACTGACCAAGACAAGTGATAAAGGGTCTGCCTCGCCAAAACCTAAGCACCAGTATGCTGATTCCTGCCACTATTTCTTTACACACAGGATAAATCAAGAAGGTCAATTATTTTTTTGTTTACAAGGATGTTACACACTGCAGATTTTGAGTAGCTTCCTAGTACTCGGCCCTTGCTGGAATTTGCCACAGAGATAGGTCATCAGCTCACTGAGGTCAATGTTGGAGGAATTCCAAGTCAGGAATTTTGGGTTGATTATGTCCACAAACCTGACTGGAACTGCTGTTGGGTCAATAAAATTGTGGTTGTTTTATTAACAGTAAAAGTTCTAGTGAGAGAACGGTTACCAGACTGACCTATACATGGACACTGAAGGAGGAGGAAAGGAAATCAGAGCTGACCTAGAATGAGACTAACCCACAACTTCAGAGTGGTTATACTGCCAAACACTTCCCCCTTGATGGACCTGGACCCTAGACCAGAAATTTTCAGAAATATCTTCTGAGTGCAGTATTAAACCCCCAACCTCTTGGCCAATTCGATATCAAGACCAAAACTACCCTGGGTCTAAAATATTACTTAGTTAAAAGGCAGGCAGTGTGGAACATACCAACTGAACATATTAACCCAATTAACTCAAAAAGCAGGGCTACAGTGCTGAAAGTTACTTCCGCCAGACTCACAAGACAGTAGAAACTCTCAAAATTACTCAGTTGAAGAGATTATAAATATAACTCAATTTTTTTAGGAGGAAACATGTAAACAAACTCCAGAAAGGCAATGCTAGGTATCAACTTCAGGACAGTACACAGAATCATAGAATGGTTTTGCTTGGAAAGGACTTTAAAGACCATCTAGTTACACTCCCCTCCCATGGGCAAGGAGACTTCCACCAGACCAAGTTGTTCCAAGCCCTTGCAAGCCTGGCCTTGAACACTTCCAGGAATGGGGCATCCACAGCTCTCTGGGCAACCTGTTCTACTGCCTTGCTATCCTCATAGTGAACAATTCCTTACTAATATCTAATCTAAACATGCCCTTTCTCAGTTTAAAGCCATTACCCTAAAAAATTAATTAAAAACAATAGAACAACATACCATCCTTATTTGAAACGTCTGCTGCTTGACTTGCAAGGTCAATTTTCATAGGCTCCACAGAAGTTTCCTCTTGCTCTTGTATCCCTATAATATAAGCCAAAGAAGGAGAAAAATCAATACTCACAGTACCTGATTGATGTCTAATTCTCAGACTCCTCATGCCTGGTTTTTTGTTTTCCTTCTGGCATGCTCTTACCTTTGTAGACTTCACTGCTGTATAGTGGCACCCATTAGAGAAGAGGACAGAGGATACAGGGGGAGGAATATGCTTTGAAAATAATTGCCTGAATATTTTTAGCAATTCATGCTCTTTTTAACTGGGATTGTTAAAACCGCATCGTGGTGTGTGCTTCTGCCTCCCCACCATTCTTTTCTCATCACTTTTAGAGAATTCCTTCTGCTCATAAAATGAAATATATGATGGGGACTTACTCAACTGTTATAAAGTTTCTCTAGCTAGCAGAAAGAAAAGAAATACAGTGAAAAGTTCAAATATACTAGGTATTCAGACACAAACTAGAATATGAATGTAGGAAAATGCATTTTATCACTATAACTCAACATATCACTATAACTCAACATTTTTATCTCTTCTGCCTCAGGTTTGTCTGGAAGCTTGCATTCAAACTCTAACAATATTTGAAAAGGAAAAAAAAAAAGGATTTGCTGTTTTAGACAGAGTTCTTCTATTCTGCCATTGGCTAAGAAGCCAATTTTTATTTACATTCCATCATGCTACTTCTCTACTTTTGTGGCTGCTGTAAAGCCTTTGCACCCATCCTGTGACTGAACTACAGGATATCAGGTGACTGGTCACTACGTGATCCAGGCATTTGGGTGGTTATAATGAGACAGCAGAGTATAGTAAGGACTCAGATATTTCAAAAATATTTTATTCTTAAACTGAAATAATGTGCCCCTTCAGCAAAACAGATTAAACCTTCACCACCTCTGAAAAACCTCCTTCTTTTTCCTGTGGAATTCTAAAGTGCGGTTCTAAAGTCCACTGGAGTGTACTACATTTATTTTGTCCATAAAAATGTATCTACCATTGAAAATTTCAGCCACTTTTCCTTCTAATTTTATCTGCAAGCCAATGGTGTCATGGGGAATTTAGTTTCCTCTCTTCTTGCTGTGACGGCAATGCTATTTTCATTGGCAACTTCTGGCACACTACCTATAGAGTCACAGAATCATGGAATTGTTAAGGTAGGAAAAGACCCCTATGATCAAGTCCAACTGTTAACCCAGCACTGCTACGTACACCACAAAACCATGTCCTCAAGTGCCACATCCACTCATCTTCTGAATACTTTCAGGGCTGGGGATTCCACCACTTCCCTGGGCACCCTATTCCAATGCCTGACCTATGGTCCTACCAAGCTTGGGGGATGGATGACTTTACAGTGATGGAAATGTTACTCATAATTTTAACAGACCTTACTTCTCATGCAGAAACTTTTCCATGGATCATTGTATCACGAGCTTCACCTCTTCCTCACTGGTTTAAAGTCATCTCCCCGCAGACACAAACAAAATGCCTGTAAACATCTGTGACTGAGAATGCTGCATATCTGCGAGTGCCTTAAATGGCCCCTTTGTGGGTGCATCAAACCCCAGATGCTTCTCCAGGGAGTTCATGAGAGTGAGTGTGGTTATCTCCTGAAGTTTTTTATGCACCAACATCCCCAAGATTTCCCAGTGCTCGCCCACCTGTCTTTTTGGCTTATGCAAAGCATAAACCCAGGTGACCCCACACAAATATGGCAGGAATTTGTCAAGTACAAGACTGAGCAGGTGTTTCAAAATCCCTGCCTGACTTCTCCTGGCAAAATCAATATGAAATTTGAGGGACCATGAAAACACTGATTAATCAAGGAAGATACACAGACATTCAGATTGTGATACATTTTGATTATCTGAGGGAAGCAGCTCTATGAAAAATAAAATTTTGAAAAATCACGGAATAATTGTGTGGGCTGGGAGGAAGCTTAAAAACCATTTAGTTCCAATCCCCCTGCCATGGGCAGAGACACCTTCCACTAGACCAGGCTGTTCCAAGCCTCATCCAGCCTGGCCTTGAACACCTTGAGGGATGGGGCAACGACAGCTTCACAAGACAGTATGTGCCAGGGCCTCACCACCCTCTGAGTAAAGAACTTCCTCCTAATATCCAGTCTTAAACCTACTCTTTCAGGTTAAAACCACTCCCTCTTGTCCTATTGACTGTCTCTACGTGAGTACAGCCTGCAGCCCTTCTCGCCAAGACACCCTGATGTCTGATGCAGTATTTGGGATGTCTGCTAAACACCAATGTGCTCTGACTGGCAGCTGCTGCCTGTGACTCTGACTTTGACTCCTCTAAACCACCATCTGTTAACAAAATAAAGGAGATATGATATGACAGGTTATGTCTTGCCTCCCAGTTTCTCCTGTTGTCACTGCCTGAAGATGACCTGAAGTTCCCAGCCCTTACTGCAAGATCGTTAACAGCTGGCATGCCTGGCTTCACCAAACTGCTGAAAGGTTTCCCGCTTTCCATTTCAGAAATCTCTTATGCAGCTGACAGGTGCAAAGGTTTATTGGCATAGCAGGAGGTGATGATGATGGAGGCTAATGAAAGAGAAGGCATTTTGTGGACACATGTCCGTGTGTAAATTTCTGCACGTGTGCTTTGTCCCAATTCTCTCCCATTTGCAGGTATAAAATCAGGCATGGGATGGGGGATGGCAAGTCTAGAAAGGGGCTAGGAGGAGTAACAACAATATCAACCGATCTGCAAAATTACTTTTTTCAGAGGTTTAGGATCATAAATACTGTCAGAAGAGTTGCTTTTGTTCTGCTTTTTCACCTTCTTTCCACGTCCAAAATGCTGATTCCCCATCCTTTCTAGAAGGGGATTGCTGCAGTATCAGTGGTTTTTTACATTGGGGGTTTATTGTTGGATATTGTCAGCAAGAAAATGATAGTGGGAAACAATGTTCAGGGTCAAACTAGGCAGAAGATATTTTAAACTTTTACAAAGTTGAGCACCACTGCAAATCTTGGGAAGAGGCTTGCACAGTACACTGTCCCATTTTTGTGAAGATTTACAGATTCAGTTAATATAAATTTAATTTCTTCCTTCATTATTACTGTGGGATGGGCACAGGAACATTCACTATACTGCCATGCATGTGGAAAGGGTACTATCCAAAATAGCTCCTCTGCTGTGCAGTCAATTCAAGTGCCACTCTGAGATCAGCTCAATTCACATAAACAGCAGAATTTGATCAATACCAGAAACTGCCTTGACAACCAATTTATTCATGAGGCCTCTCCCTTGATTTGATTGCTTCAGGTTAAAGCACAAACAAGCAAAGGATTTCAGGTCTCTACGCAGGAGCTGAGGGTTCCTGAAGGGGAGGGAGCACAGGAGATACTGCTTTCAATATCAATTCCCATTTCCAATTGCGCTCCTGCCAGAGCTCATTACCTGAGCCCTTTGCCGACTGGTTACACAACTAGCTCAGCACTAAGAAACAATGGGCTCCTGGCATGGGCAAGCAAGGCTCCCAGCCTTTTCCAATGAATAAGACAAGTATATACCAGGAAGATAGAAATCTCTGTACTCTTATTTCATCTCTTCTTTTTCCCCCTTAATAGTCACAACGTTACTTGTTCCATGTGCTTACAGTTAATACATAATTCTCTCTAGAGAAATATGATTTTTTCCTGCTCTAGATTAATGTACTGTTTACAAGACTCACATGAAGTTGTCGTAGCTCTTCATACCTTAGCATCAATTTAAAAATTGCCCAAGCATAGAGGTTAGACATCTGTTTTCCAAACTCCCAAGAAATTCTAACAAGTAAAAAGTGTAACTCTTGTCCTCCTCATCACCCTCCTTCTCCCTTTGGACAAGGTTTACATTTATTTCAAGCAATAAAAGCAGGCAACAGTGTAGGCTTAGAAGCTGTAACAACCCAAGAACTGAGTTTCTGCTCTGAGCTGCCTGCCTTAAGGATGTTTATTCCTCTTTGATGAGTCTCAAGGGGGGTTCTCTTGGCAGAGCCCAGCCTTCAAGACCAGC
The DNA here is from genome assembly GCF_965178545.1 of Coloeus monedula. Lineage (NCBI taxonomy): Eukaryota > Metazoa > Chordata > Aves > Passeriformes > Corvidae > Coloeus > Coloeus monedula. The sequence continues at coordinate 8,045,802 of NC_138782.1, read as the reverse complement.
CTTGGCATTGGGTGTGGGTAAGGGATGTCAAGTGAGCTCTGAAACAGGAACCTGGGTTCCTGCTCTTAGTTTCTAGCTGGTTAATAATGTCAGGGACTCCCTTTAAGACAAACAGAAGAACAAGTTTCATGTGTAAATTAGTTCTGTCACTGTAATCACATACTCCATGATAACTTATATCTTAAAAAATTCCCCAATTTTAGAAGTCTTGTAATAAGTGGGAAATCCTGGCCCTAAGATCATTCTGAATATTTGAGGGACAAAAGAGTTGTCAATATTACTACAGTCCAGAAAACTACTATTTTTACAGGCAAAATGGCAATGCCATTATTCCCACAGCTGGTCTGCTCAGCAATTTTGGGTGTTGCCACAGGGATTCAAATAAAATACTATCCTGCTCCTGGACAATTTGCAACCTGAAGAAATTAATTAGCTTTAAATTATTTGTGGAACAGTTGCTTCTACTCGTGTTACATACTTAGAAAAAATTACCTCTGTCATTATGCAATATGAAAACCATGTTACAGCTATTCTGAACAGCCCAGATTTTCCCAATTCATACCCACTGAATAAAATTTATTGTTTTGAGTTTAGCTGTAAACATGCTTCCCCTAATCATGAGACTCTGAGAGTCAGGTGTGTTAAAAAAAAAAAATCCAAATTTCTCTGTTTAGAATTGGAAGGCGCCATTTTTCATCTGCAGTAACAACAACAAAAAAGAGACAAAACTCTTCTGACCAACAGCTGTATTGTCTTATCTGTCAAAACCAGTTCCCATTTTCTTGCTCTGCAAATAGCCAGTTGTTTTTTTCCTTCTTTCCAGTAATTTCATTGTAGCGCTTTGCTAATGTGACTATCAAGCCTTCATGTACTTTGTTTATGGCTGTATTTTAGTACCGTTATAAATGCTGCCTCATTTAGAAACTGAAGCTGTCTGTGATACAAGGATTCTCTTTGACTCCTGTTCAATATCCATCTGGGATGACTGACTCTTTTAATCAGACTGGATTCTACCACATCAAATATTTATGCTGTCTTCTTGTATGGCTCTACAGGTATAAGCACCCAACCTGCTGCTCTCAGGGCTCTAAGAAAAAAAACAGCAATCATTTTCCATCTCTACTTCATTACGTTCAAGCTGGAGGGCAGTTTTCTCCCTTGCTGTCCTTCTGAAATGCACAGGTCAAGCTCGACAGCTCTGAATCTGCAGGAATGGCACTGCCACCACCATGCCTCTCGCTATTCAGTGTGGCTCAGTAAATAACAAACAACTCCATCTGTTATATCATGGAATATTACACCTTGATCAACTACCATCCCATCCCCAGCAATTATTTACCACAGATGAAAGAAAACTCAAGGATGCAGATTTCAGAGGAGGGTGTGCTGGCTACTGTACCAGCTTTGCTGGGCTTTTCAGGGCACTGAGCGAGCATCATTCCGGATTCTTTCTGCAGCCCCTTCATTGTTAAATGGAGTGTTTACCCTCTTTTTTGGCATTTTGGCTTTGTTTTCCAAAGTAACAAAGAGCAATGAATCTCCCTGTCCCTCCAGTGCAATATGCGTCAGTTCAGCTCTCTGGGTTTGTGCACACGACTGTACCTAAAGGCATTGTGCTCCCAGCCACTGTTATTTCCAGCTCAAGCTGAATGGCAATTTTTCAAAAACGCATTTTAAAAGTGTCTAAAATTTGCTTATCCCTATCCCCTTCCAGCCCTTTATTAAACATACTGTTAGTAAATCTCATTGTGCCTACTGTTCTCCAAAGGTGGGAATGGGAGGCTAGTGAGGATTGTCGCTCAGCAATATGGTCCGTAAGAGCCATAAAAATTTGGCACATCTAAAATAATAATAAGGTACATTGGTATATATACCCAAGGTATATAATAATATAAGGTACATTGTTTTAAGAAAAGCCTTTTTGATTTTTTGTTTTATTCTGGAAAAGGCCTAGCTGTGTAAAAGGCTGTGTCATTGTTTTCCAGGTGCTCTTTTTCTGAAACATCTCATCAGAGAAGAAGCCTGGAGCATAGAATGTCTGAAATGGAGCACACAGAAAATTTCATCTGATCCCTCAATTGCTGGCTGTTAACACAATGTCATAGGTTAGCAAGCATAGTCCCGGAAGGGACGTCCTTGCTAAGGGGTGCTTACAGTTTCCTCTGGGAACTGATAGAACCTATCAGCTGGCCAGTTTGAATATGGACAATTCTCTAAGCCACTTAAAGTTGTGACCACCTCTGTGATCCACATTTAAGAATAGGCAAACTCCCCCTCCAAGCTCTCTCTCGTTTCCGGCGCTGGCACAGGTGGCTGCGGGCCCCGTGTGGGGGCCAGCGGGCCCGGCCAGGCCCTGCTTGGGCCAGGCCGGGCCGGGCCACGGCCATCCTGGAGCCATGGACCTGTTCCAGCCGTGGAACCCCCCCCACTGTCTTGCCGTGGGCAGCCGGAGCGGCTCGGCTCTCCCCCCTCTCCACTGCGATAAGAAAAATTCAACATTCCAGCTGCAAGGCTGCAAGGCCGAGGTGAGATTAACCCTTTTACTGCTGTGAAGAGCTGAAAACCTGAGGGAAGAGAGAGAGGAGATGCTTAAAGCTGAAATTCTGTTGTGAAGCTATGATGTATCAGAGTATCCTGTTGTAATTTCATGAAGATATGGGGGGTGGAGTGTTCAACTCGTAAGCAAAAGCACCTGCGCTGAGATAGGCAGATGCTGACGCAGCTGTAATTTCATGAGAAGTTTGGACAGGGAGAGATGAACCAGATGAGGACTTTGCTCTAAACGGGAAAGGAGAAAACCTCAGTTCCTAGAGATGCTCCCAGAGATAGTTCTAAAGATGAAGATGATGATGACCCTTTGCTCCCAGGGAAGGAGAAGGGCCTCTGTTTTTGTTTCTGAACGGCTCAACCTTAAAATTGTACCCCAAAAAACTTCAAGAGTGGACCCTCGAAAGCAGTTGCGGGAAAAGCTGCAAGTCGGGGGAAAGGACTCACACGCAGGCAGAGAGACTCCTCTTCCTAAATGGACTGAACAATATTTGGAAGTGGGCGGCTGTCTCGTTGTGATAATGTTTTCATAGCATGAGCAAGAAGAGACTTCTCTTTCTAAATGGACTAAACAAGGTTATTATGGAAGTGGTAAACAGACTGAACATCTCAAGGGTTGTCTTTTTACATTGTCAGTGGGAGAAGGGAGGAAGGTGGGGGGAGGAGGAGAGTTCTGAAGGTGGTATAATTTTTTTTTCTTCCCTCTTTTAGGTCTGTTAATAAACTTTATATTCTTTCAAGTTTGGTGCCTGCTTTGCATTTCTCCTAATTCTTATCTCACAGCAGATAAACAGTAATGAGTATTTTGGACCAAACCACTACACTAAATTGGTGTTTCTGCCCGGCTGCAAACCGAACCCGCGACACACAACTAAAATGTTGCCCGGTTGTGATCAAACTAGTAGATCACCTGTCCTGAATGGCTTCCAAAGCACTTGTGTTCCATCCCTGCCTACAAATAAGGCAGATAGCATGCTCAGTAACATTATGACAAGGGAAGGGAACAGAAATGGATGATTATTTACCTCTCTTTCCCATTCAGTCATTTTTTCCTGCCATTTATGAAACTCATGAATGATTTGGTTCAGTTCCTGATCACTACCTGCCTCATCCTAAAAAAACTGTGTAGGTGTGAGGAATGAGAGCACTATGGGACCCTTTTGTGTAAGCCTCGGGACATCTCCATATTTCCTAAGGCATTCCTTTCACTAAAAGGAATGATGCTGGGCATTCAGAAATATCTTCTGGATTCTGTGGCCACGTGAGTCAGCCACCTGCTGAATGATACTTGCACCTCTACTCCCATCACAACATCAGTGTTCACCACACACTCACCATGCTCATCACCACATACTTGGTAGCACAACAGTTCTCTCCAGCAGCTTTAATTCCTCTTTGCACCATTAATCCTTGGTGCAGACTCCTGGCCTTAATTTTGATGAACCAATGCAGGAGCCCAAAGGCTTTAATAGGCCCTTCTTTCCCTTCAGTCCACCCACTAAAAACCAGAACAACTTAATAGCCTGTGCTGTCATCAGCAGCACATACTCTGCCCCTACTCCTTTCCAATCTTGCATTCACTGTATTTTCTGAGCACTTCAAATGATCTTGAGGAAACTGCAGAAAAGCAGACTGTGATAGCAAAGAGATCCTGGATCTCCTAAGCAGGACGGATTGGTCAGAATGTGATACTTTATTTCAAAAAAAGGGGAAGAAACTTTCCATTTTTCTCCAAAGGAATCACTCCAAACATAAAGGAGACTCAGACAGTTCTCAGATTTGAGCAGCAGGGCAAGAACCAGATGGGTACCTGTAGTGAACAGAAACAATCTTTATAATTGAAAGTATAAGGAAAAGATGAGGAAGAAGAGGGGAAGAACCTCAGAGAACCTCAAACTGCTGAAGAGCTGGAAGTTAGAAGAGTTCCTCTCAGGCAAGCACTCTCACCTTTCATGGAGACCTACTTCATCCACACAGGGCAAAAGGAGGCTTTGCCCAAGCTTATAATAATGTACAGAGGAGGCTTCTCATCCTTCTGGCTTGCAACCACTTATTTCTGAGGCCACTGCTTCTGAAAGAGGTTACTGCTAAGCAAAAGAGCAGCTTTAGAAAACACTCTGTTCAATTCCTTTTCAAGGAGACTATTACCAAAATTATGAAGAATGAGCTTCAAAGTAGCAGTGGACAACAGCTGAGAGTGTATGGACTTAAATGAAATGCAGTAACAATATATAATGTGGAAGAAAGATTCTTCCCTGATATTTATCCAGAGACCCCAACCTAAATTTTGCAGCTTAAAATAAAACACAATATTTACATCAAGGAGAGGCACATGAAGTTGAACAAAGTTTCGGTAATAGATGGAACAGGTAGGAATAGGTACGCTGTAATTCTCAAACCTTTTGTGATGTAAGTATACCACAGCCAGCATGCAAAGTAAAAAATATTTTTAAAACCCCAAAACAAATAAAACCCACCACAAACCTCAAAATTTGGATAACCAGAGATAGAGCATACTTGACTGAAATGTCTTGCTATTTGGAAAGAGCACTTGCCTTTCTGAAGGTTCATCAGCTCCTGCCCAAGTACTCTGTTTTAATTTTAGAAAACTGTTAGCTTCCTAAAACCAAGGTGATCATCATATCATAGAATCACAGAATCACAAAGTTGGAAGAGACCTTCAAAGATGATGTAGTCCAACCCTCAACCCAGCACCACAAAATCAGGCCTAAACTGTATCCGTAAGTGCCACATCCAGATGGCTCTTGAGCACTTTTAGAGATAGTGACTCCACCACATCCCTGGGCAACTTATTTCAATACCAAAGCACTCTTTCAGTGATTTTGTTTTTCCTGATATCTAATCTGACCCTCCTCTGGCACAGCTTAGGCCATTTCCTCTCATCCTTTCACTTGAGACATGGCAGAAGAGACCAACACCCACCTCACTACAGCCTCCTTTCAGGGAGTTGTAGAGAGCAGTGAGGTCCCTCCCTGAGCCTCCTTTTCTCCAGGCTAAATATCCCCAGTTTCCTTGGCTGCTCCTTTTAGGACTTGTGCTCCAGACCCTTCACCAAGCTCTGCTGCCATTCTCTGGATTCGCTCCAGCACCTTTCTTTTAAAAGTGAAACACATTTGCTCGTAAAGAAGCAGTAATTAGCAGGACTCAATAACAAAGACCTTACAGATGATCCTTATCACATCTTTTTCTCCTGCCAAGACACAATAATTGTGTCAATAATTAAATAATTATAATTTTTCAAAAAGCAATTAAAGAAAGTGTCTTGGGACGTTTTTTAATCCCATACAATTTTTGATTTTTTGTTTTGTGTCAGGGGTGGTCGCTGGCGCTCTCCCTCCTCCCCCTCCCCTATCCCCCTCAATGGCTCTGGGAGTATCTTGATGGGTGAGAGCCAGTCTGGGGGCTCCTGCAAAAGTTGGTGGCGGAGGGTGCGCAAGGGGCAGCTCTTTCCCTCTGAGAGGGTGATTCAGCTGGCAATGCAGCATGGTGTCTCTGACCAGGAATACTGTTGCTTTGTGTTTTTTGCCTGTTTCTTTTTCTTTTCTTTTCCTTTGGCACTGTGACTGGGCTTGCTGGCTTGCTTCTTTGCTTCTCTGCTGTTGGAGAGCCCAGAGCCAGTGCGTGCCGCTCTGGGACCCAGCAGCACTCTGTTCCTCTCCGGGGGCCGCCCCCCTCTGCACAGCCTGCACCCAGGGACCAGCCATCAGAGGTGAGCTACCCACGGGAGCAGTTCCCCACTCGTCCCTGCCGTTCCAGCTTGCTGCTTCTGAGGCTCCTGCTACAGCTCGAGGGGCACCGGGATCAGCTGCCCCTGGGGCTTTGCAAAGGAAACCCTTTTTCCATCCCTTCCGCCGTCTCACCCGCCATTACCCCGTGAGGGAGATGCGGCCGAGCTCGCGCCACAGCGCCCCCTGCAGGCGCGGGGAACCATCGCTGCCGCCCTGCCCGGCCGGGAGCCCCCAGCGCCCCTGCCGGCTGTGAGCGGAACTGCACCCGAGGGGAAACCACCTGCGGCCGAGAGAGGCTGGTGCTGCGCTTCTGCTCTGTTTGCTGCTGCTGCTGCCGGTGTTGTTGTTTGTTTGCCTTATTATACATACACATGCTAGTAAAGAACTGTCATTCTCTTTCCCAGATCTTTGCCTGAAAGCTCCTTAATTTCAAAGTTATAATAATTCAGAGGGAATGAGGTCATATTCTCCATTCCAAGGGAGGTTCCCCCCTTCCTTGGCAGACACCTGTCTTTCAAACTGAGACAGAAAGGTACTATTCTTTCTTTTTCTTAGCAGAACCCTGTTCCAATTCCTTCAAAGCCAAAATTTTACAGTCAGCTTTAACTATATGGTGACAAATACAGATCTGCTCTAAAGGACTCATTTTGTTACTGAGCTCCTCACCTATTCAAGTTCTCAGGACTGTTTTTTTCAGATCTTGATGGTGACTCATCAAAACAGAGCAGGTGTTTAAATAAGACACATACACAGACACACATTTGTGTATATCTGTGTTCAAGGGCAGTAAACAATTTTTCATAAATAAATTGCTGGGAGTTGTTTTCTCTCTGTAAAGAAGGGAATAGGCAGAGAGATGGATATGTTACCCAAGGTGATACTTCCCACCCTGCTCTGAAAGCGCCTGTGGAGAGAAGCCAAGGCTGAAATCTGGCTTTTGGAGACCCATGTAGCTTTTGCTGTCAGAGGATGTCATTAATGCTGATGGCTGCCCTGCTTTCTCCTCTGAAAGCCTGGCATCCTTCTTCACAGCAGTGAGCCAGCCTCAAAGGAATGGGAGGAAAAGCAAACCTACTGAAAATGTGTATTACCTCCTAAGCATGGATGCCGTTTTTAATTTCTGCTGATAACTGGATGAATATAAGAGCAAAAAATTTTATAGCAGCAACATGGAGTAAGATGTTTCCCCAGCAAATAACAGGACTAAATCAGAGGAAGGGTTGCTGTAACCTTCAGCTGCTCTATGCCAGCAGGGAACAACCACATCCTCTTCTGAACAGAGACTGTATATAACTAAGGCATGTGAGGACCTAAATAATGAGTGGTGATTTGAACCCTAAATCAAGTGTGGTGAGGCACTGGCACCGGTCGCTCAGAGAAGCTGTGGAAGACTCACCCATGGAAGTATTCAAGATCAGGTTGTATGGGGCTCTTAGCAACCTGGTCTGCTGGAAGGTGTCCTTGCCAATGGCAGGGGGATAGGAACTAAAGAGTTTTTATGGTCCCTTCCAATCCAAACCACTGTATGATAACAGCAGTGCCAGACGTAATCACATGCAACATATTCCCAAACTGAGACAAGACTAAAAGAACAACCTCCATACTACAGCAAGCAATTCAGCTGCATGGTGGCAATCATGCTCTTCTACCAATTTCAGTGGCAGCTCTTAAGAATCAGATTTCTTGGGGACGAAGGAAAGTGCACAGCCAGACACTGACAGCATAGTTGTTACTTAACACTTGAAACACCCACCTGTCCTCCCGACACTCATCTCCTAGCATGAAGCCAAGAGTATTTCCAGAACACTGAAAAGCACGGTGGAGAAGATCACTGCTGTAGGTTGCTTTAGAATAAAGTAATCCACCAGCCTGGGTGCTAACATCTGCACCACAGGAGAGTATTTCCACATGATGATAGACTTGGCCAATATTTCCTGGCAAGACTAAAGACTGGATTTAGATTGTCAAATTACTGAGTTTTATTTGCTCTGTTTCTTGAAGAAAACTTTAGGACCGAATTCGAAATTACCAGTGTGAAACAGAAAAATTTTGCCCACAACAGAGCTTCCAGAACAGTGATTTGGCAGGCAAGGAAAAACCAAGTGTCAGTGCTGGCAGTTGCACACTTGCTTCTTTTCCTTGCAGAGAGCCATCATGCAGTGTTTTCTAAAATTGTAAATGCTCTTTCTGGCTCTATGGGAAAGAACACTGATATGCATCACAGGGTGTGAGATAAAACATGCAGTGACACTGCTGCCTTTGATTTTTCTTCTATCAGCTTAAATTACACAAAGACAGCTGCAGATTTTTTCCTCTAAACTTTTTCACATTTCATTCTTTGTTTGGTTCGTAAATTCTAGGGTCTAGCTAGGACCTTATATCAGAGACAGGAATTTACATTTAGATAACATAATGCAAAGAATACTAACAACCATCATCCTCCCTCCCTATTAACAGCTCCAGAGCACTTCCCAACTGACCTCAGATTTGTGAAACAGGGATCTGACTTGTTTGCTTGAAACTGAACAGCTCTTTCTCTTTCTCCAGTTAGGAGAAATATAACATAGTTAGAGGGTTTTTTTGATGAGTATTTGTTTGTGTCCTGTCCCTTCCTGCTTTTTCTTGGTTTTAGAGAGTCTCACTCCCTGTGCTTGTGCTGAATTAGTCTCTAGTCACGGAGGTGGCTTCAGTTTGTTGTTTGGGAAAAAGCCTGGGAAAAGAACCTCAGCACAGTAGTAACTGCAAGAGAAAGGCTACTGTGTTTTTCAGAGTCACCTAAAAAAGTAGTTAGCAGACACCACCAAGAACAGCCTTCTGACTTCAGGACACTTAAGAGAGGCAGCTTTTCTTCTTCTCAACCCCTATGCAAGGACTCAGTAGTAGTAGGCAGGCAAAGAGCTAGCAACATGCATCAGAACTACAATAAATTGCTGTGGAGAAGTCCTCAGTCAGGTTCATCATCTCTGCCATCTATCAGCACTAACACCCAGGTCCTGTGATTTATGAAATTTTCTGCTCAGTTTAGGTGGAGGGGGCATGTACTGTGGGCTTTTTCGTCTCCCAAAACACTTTATTCCAAACAACACTTCCCCTTACACAACCTCATTCACACTGCTTGAAGAAGTCCACCCTGCTGTTAGCAGTCACTCTGGCAACTTTACAAGCAGTAGAACAAGGGCTCAGAAATTTACAGAAGGTTTCACATACATCAGACACTTATTTGTACCAAAAGATAGTAAATTTAAACAGCAAGTTAGACCAAGTCTGGTTTACGGCTAGATTGTTACTGTGACATTGGGTAAAAACTGGAGCAACTTTTTTGGAAAGCTGAGGCACGTTTTTCCTCAACCACCCTGCCTTCACTCCCTATTATTGAAAATTTCTCTAAATCTGTTGTACCTCCCAGAACCAAATAGAAACTGGAGGACTGAACAAAAATCTTTAAGAAAAAAAAGAGGGGGAAAAAGAGGGGGACGAAACTGTCTCAGTATGTTTCTTATCAGAGAACACACATTCAAAAAAATGAAGGATTTTTCCCTTTAGCACTGGAGATCATATCCCCTCTTTCCAGCAGTCTTTTACCACAGAGGTTGTTCCAGATGCCAGCACACATAGGTCAGCATTTTCAACAATAGGTGACTAACGTTAGGAGAACTTTAAAAGGGAGTTTAGATCCATTTTTTTCAAAAGCTCCAAGCTCCCAGCAGCTCCAGCTGGCTTCAAAGGGGGCTCACTTCACAAAGTATTCTGGATGTGCTCAGCATTTTTGAAATTCAGGGCACCTATTTTGAATCCTGAACATGGACTTAAAAAATCCATGCCAATTTTCACTGCACTAAGTGACACCACCTCTTTAATCTGTGCTTAAAAAGCTCAGTGACATTATAACCAACAATCTGGCTTTTCCCTTCTTTTTGCTTCAAGAGAATTTGCAGAACTCCTAATAAAACTGGTGTCTATCATGAAAACTGGCAGACTTGAATCTAACACGGTAACTATAATTTTCCTTGAAACTAGTCAGGAACACCTCCTTAAATCGTCTTAGTATGGATAACATGGGTTCCTTACAAAAAGCTGTCCTGAATGTCAGCCAGAATACAGCAGCCAGGGCTGTGGGATATTCAGAAATACCACAGGCCATAGAAAAGTACTGAATCCCAGGCTGGCATGCTGGAGTACTTAGCCCTTCCCGTAATGCCAGCTCCCTGCTGCAGAGTGCCAGACAAAATAAGGGCTTATATTTGCAATCTTAGCACCAAAGTCAAGACCTCTACCAATTAAGCCAGAAGAGAATAACTGTATTAGCAGCTGATAGTGGCAGACTTTTGTCCTGCTAAAGCAGGATGACATGCACACATTAAAAATACTTCCTCAAGCTAAACTTCTTCAGACTGCTTGATCCGGACCATACTTTTCAATTTATTCATATTAAGACCTTCTTAGCTTAGGAACTTGAAGATGCCTAGAGCCTTTCCATTATCTTTCAAGTATTTTGAGCTTAGGAAAAAAAAACCTGACATAGTGGTTCCAGCCTTGGGTCAACAAGCAGCAACATCTCCCCTCTTCTTCTTCCCTTGAATACCCACCGCTGGAAGGTAATAGAGAGCTTTTGCCAGCACACAGCACAAGGGTAAGAATTAGAGGCTACAGGCATGCTCTCTACAGATGTGCACATGGCCCAGGTCTGCAATAACTGGTACACTGGTGTAAGGATTGTCACTGCCCACAGTCTCCACAAATACCTTGGCATCTCTTACTTTCATGGGAACTACTGAAGCTTTCAAAAGAATGCAGAAGTGCTAATCCCCTGATGCAAGTGACTTCAGCCCTGACAGACATTTCCTCAGAGTCACAGATAAAACTGAAGGACTAAGCCATAAAGGATTAGGAGATGTGTCACCTAGAATTAAGTCACTGGCCTTGAGTCATGGTTTTGTTGGGCACCGAAAATAGCAAATTTCACCATCTTAAAAATAAGTTTATTATGTTTCTTTAAGTATATATAAATGTATTTTAGATATATATTTTGATTTCCTGAGTAGGCTTAAAAGTCTAGATGACTCACATGGTATAGTTTCCATTTTTTACTACACTTCAGTGCACTAAAACCCATCAATCTGACTATCCGAACAAATTCCTTTCACAACTGTGCACTGGATGTTTATGTATCTAAGAAAATACAGGAAATAAAATAAACACCTTTATGGCTCTCTTCATGTAGAACCTATTTTAAATGATACAGACCCTAAAAGGGCAGAGGCTATTAGACAGAAAATTGGTCTTTGCCTAGAAAATGTACAGCTCACGGCAAATCCAGATCTTCCCTACTTAGCTGTCTGGTTACTTTGATGTAAGCACCAAAAAGAAGTCTGTATGTGAGATGTGCTTTAAGTCCAAAGTCTGTGGCATTTCAGTTAGCAGGTGTAGAGATTATTTGGGGTGGTAGGGAAGAAATAAGCCTTGTGCCTTAAAGGGCTGTTCCAATTCACCCTGGATATCTGTGACAATGTTGAAAATAGATTGAAAATCTTATGAGGGACCCAAACACTGATCCTCAGCCTGATAAAACCTGCCATAATATGGAAATGTTGTGCCAGGCTGGAGACTGGCAGAAGCCCTGACACTGCGACAAAGCCATTGCAGCTACTGCCTCCTGCAGGCAGGGTGTGGTCCTACTGTACAGGGAACCCACTGCAACAGCACATGTGGAGTCCCATCAAAATATTTCTAAGAAAACCTTCTGTCTTGGGGTGACTTTATGATGTGTATCCCCTATCGCTGCTCCATGCCCAGACATGATTCCTGTGTCTTTCTGTGTCTTTAAAACTGGGTGCGAGAGAAAGAAAAAAAGCCAGACAAACTTTTCAAAGCAGTTTGGGCTCCAAGGATACAGAGGTAGCTGCTGCTGCTGCTGCAGAGCGGTGGCAAGCACCTTCCTGCTTTTCCTGGCTCTTGGCTCCTTTTCTCAGAAGAGAGAGATGGAGAGTTAAACTCCTTTTTTTCCTGGGACTTTGGTTTCTTTTTCTTATCTTCTGGATTGTTCAACAATACCAGAACACACTGGGAGACTTTACACCTCATCCTGGAGGGGCCCAACCTGATCCAGGTCTGAAGAGGAGAAAGCCACACCCACAGAAAGGACTCTGAAATTTACCAGGCTCTCTCCACAGCGAGAGGTTTTATTATTTAGCATTATTCTTTTCTCATTGCACATTGTTTCTGTCAAATAAATAGGTTTTTTTCTTTCACTTTCCTCCGCAGAATTTTTCCCAAACCTGGTGGGGGAGGGGCAGATGAAACTTGCCTTCTATCAGAGGATGTTCATTTTGGACGTTCCTCCGAATTTGTCTCAAACCAGGACACCTTCTCCTGAATCAAATTATGTTTTGCTTTTTCTGGTTTAAAAGAACAGATAGTTTAACGGGAAATGTCATGTTTTCAGGGAGTCATACAAGTGTATCCTCTGAAGCTCAAGATTTCCAGAGAAATGTTGCTGGCTCTTGCCAAAACTATAAACTGAAGATACCAGATTGCTGTTAAAAAAATTAAAAGAAAAGTGAACCTCTCCCCCAATTTAAAAGGACATGAGATTTTTCAATTTCGTCAGACATTTTCATGGAGGGAGGAACAAGAAGGAACTGCTTCTGATTAGCCAGCAGGAAGCATTTAAGAATGTGTTTATTGGTCATTCATGACACGAGTACTTCTGGTAGAGGCAAGCAAGCTATTTTTTAAGCAGCAGGAGCTGGAGGAAGCCTGTTGGTCGCAAAGTTGGCAGCCCATGAAAAGGATGCTCCAACTAGGCTGATGAGCATGCAAAGTCTTGGAATTTAGGCTGTGCACTCCTTGGGTAAAGAAAACTGTGAAGGGCACTTTAAGTTTAGAGACTGAACTGTACAGCAGTAATCATTAATGACGATAGTAAAAATATTAATAGGTAAAAAGATCCTGCTTATCCTTCTGTATGTTTCCTATCAGCAAAATTCTTCACTTAAGTTTCATTTCCTTAACAGAGAGCAATTAATACCCTAAGCGACAACTTAATAAGTGTATCCATTAACATACAACAGAAAGTATAATGAAAATAGACCCAAATTAAAGTTCTTGAAATTCAGTTAACCTACTCTTCATCTCATGGCGTATTTACTATAGCAAGCTTAAAAGTTTAGACCCATTTTATTTCTGCCTGTCCTCCGATTTACAAACCCTGAATTAATGCAGCTCTTTCCACAGCCCAAACATGAAAGAACTGTACAAATAGCTGAAGGAAATGATAAGAACTCTAGATGCTATAGATCACATTCTGTGCACAGAATGACTTCCCCAGAGTAAGCCTATGTAGCGTGCTTTTTCGCATTCATCATTACAGTCCAATCCTTGGATCAGTGCTGTCGTGGCCATGTGCAGCTAGGTTTCCACTGATGGAGCAACGCTTATAACGAAAGGCCATCCCTCCCAAGGGGAGCACAGCAATGATTTCAATATCAGGCCTCAAAAAGATGGCTTTATTTCAAAAATTTTAGCAAGGGCTGCTAGTGGGCCAATCAGTCTAAGTAGGCGATGGTTTATAGCAACAAAACTGTGAAGTCTCTCCAGAAACTAGAAACCTGTGAAATGTGGGGAAAAAGAGCTGCCTTCTTGCCAAAACAAAATTCCTGGTTATATTCAGTATTGGATCAAAGACAAAGTATTTTGCAGAAACACAGTACTTGCACAAACCTCATCATGAAGGCTTTGGGGATGCTGAGTGACAGTCCCCCTAGTATCCTCAGCCACACTGGCTGAGCACAGCCAAGCCTGAACCATCCCCTTGCCCTTCCTCCAGCTTCCCTCTGGACGTACCCTCCAAATTCTGATTTATTCCATATTATCAGCAGTAGGGGTGCTCCGTGAGCAACTGGGGAGCCCCTGCAGCTCTGGGCAATGCCTCCTCAGAAACTCCCAGCAGCAGGGCAGAAGAAAATCGAGGTGTCAATTCCTAAGTGTGCCTGGAAATTGTAGCTGCTCTCAAAGCTTTAGAGCTCACCTCTTCTTTCCCAAAGCCTGCAGCAGACCTAACTACTTGAAGCTCTTGGATACAGCACAGGGATACCAAAAGCATGGAGCAGCTTCAAGCTTTCTGCATAGGTGTCCTTTGGGTCCTGGGATCATAGAATCATAGAATGGTTTGGGAAGGGATCTCAAAGATCATCTAGTTCCAACACCCCTGCCATAAGTCTTTGCCCAAAGATTTTTGCACCTCCCAGTCAATTAAGAGAAGGTGCAAAATACCAGAGAAATGACATTTCCTAGTGATTCTGATAAACAGAGTATATAACCAGGTACTTTAAAAGCAAGCTTTGAAATGCCACTGGCTTGCTTTGTTCTGAGCACAGTCCCAGGGAGAATGTCGGGTTGCATAACTCATTTGTTATCCTTACACTGAGGAGATCTGCTAAGCGCCAGCCATCATAAAAATACTAACATTCCTTTTAGTAGAAATAGAAAAGAAAAATAAACAACTCTTCTATAAGAAAGCCAATTAGCACTTCAAATATTGCCACATGGTCTATAAACAGGGATGTTAATACGCCAAGGAGCTGTGCTCCTCTTCAGCCACAGCCTGAGTTATGCAAATGGAGGGAGCACCATTACAGAGATAACACTCGCCCCCATGACACAAACCTACACTGTACATTCATTTAGACACATTCTTTGCATTTTATTTCCCTCAGTGGCTTAAAAAAATGCCAAGAATCAGATTAGTATATGCAGAGCATTTTAATCTAGCCTTAGATAAGGCACTGTCCTCCTCTGGGCAGCGAGCACCCAGAAGCAACATGAAGGAACGTGTCAGGGAGAAAACTGCAGTAATTGAGGTCACATCCTCTGTAATTGCAAGGAAACCCCCTCACACATTTTCCCCCATCATCCATGGACATTTCCATGTATATACAGCTAGCCCTTTTAATGATATTGAAATATTTATCTCCCAAGCAGCTAAATTAGTAAGCATTTAATTCTAGTGATGCAAACACCTGATGGCTGGATGCTCTCATTTACCTGTAAATGCAAAACACCAGCCACTGAATTCAATTATGTGGCAAATGTCCACAGTTACCTCTGGGGTATTTGGAATCCCACACAAAACCTGTGCTTCACATGGTTAAGCAGCTACCTCTCATATTTTATTCAGAGAGGGAAGAAAGGAAAAAGTTGTGCTTTGTGTTTTTTTTAAAATCACATTTGCAGCTGTACAGTTAAAGCTTACAGATAAATAATAAAAGAGTGTTATGTGTCAATGCAGAAACAAATGATGTTCAGTGTCAAACACAAAGCAAGATGCAAATATATTTTTCTGTTAATTAACCTTTCATTTCAACTGCTCTGATCTTGTAAATAAAGCTTACAAGCTAGTTTCAAACAAGTGTGGGAAATTAAGCAAACAAAAAAAGGATCCCAAACCCTAAACCAAAACACCTTAACTCAATGGTCTCCTAGTACTGGTTAGCTAATTATATTTGCCATTTTTTATTCAGGGGATCTAAACAGATTAAAACAGGTTAAAAACAACAGTACTCAGGAACTGGCCCAAGGGTAAGAGCTCTCTGAATTGTACCAGATATCAGTTGCTGTCAACCACTGCCAAAAAACAAGGGGCATTCCTGAATGTTCCAAGAGACAAGAAGAGGTTGGGCAGAAGGATGGATGAATGAGAGGACAGACAGACGGAAAAGAGAGAAGAAAGAACAAACAACTAAATAGTACTAAATAACATTCTCCTGCACTTACATGTGCTTCTAAGGATTTGCTTTCCAAGCACTTTATTGAAAATGTTCAAGTCCTTAACTGATCTTCTGGAGGGCAGATAAAGGGGCCTGAAAAGCATTAAGCTAATTAAGCAGGCCTGAGACATGCTTGATGAGATGGGAAAATACAAAGCTTTTGAAAGGGTGAAAAATCTCCAACCATCTGGTAGTGGTATTCAGAAGAAGGGGGAAGGACAAAGGGGCAGTGTGCAGCAGGGAAGTACAGAACTCCTTAATTACTGGGTTACCAAGACCATTACTGCCCCAAATGCCTGTGAAAGCTCACAAAATTAGCTTAGAAAGCTCAGCAAAAACAACATCTCTTAGTAAGAATAGCATCTTCAGGAAAGCAAATGGGAGTAGCTTTCCCCAAGATACATCTGCTAATTAGAAACGATGGGTAATAGATGTGGATGGCGAGGCTCCCAGATGAGAACAAGACTATTCCTGGTGACCTCTCTACCTGTCTCTTCTGACTGCTGCTTTCCAAGGCCCCACAGCTGGTGTTCTCCTTAAATTAATACTACCCTGCCAGACAGAAGGAAGCTTCTGTTGTACTTGACAATACAGGTGAACAGCCTCCATTTAGATTTCAAAGCAAATGCCCCAGGTGTTCCAGCAATATGGCAAGCAGCTGATGTGCTCCAGCCTCTTCAGGCCTGGATAAGACTCAGCTGTGTTTTCTTATCTCTAAGACTAGCTAGAGAAAAATCACAACATTCAAAGGGCAAACTTTACACACTGGAGCAAAATCTGAACTATCTTTGCTTTAAATGGCCTTGTCAGCTCTGAGCTGTGAAAGTGCCAGTGCCATCCTGCCTTCTCCTCTTGGAGGAGATGGATATGTATCCAGCTGATTACAGGTTCAGGTTAGGAAGGAGAAAGCTGGCTTCGGCGCCCAAAGCTGTGACCAAACCTTTGCCAAAAAGCATTGCTGTGCTCATTCTCACTTTCGGGATGTGAATATGTGTGACTGATTTCCTTCCCTCCTACGTGCAGATCCTTCTCCAATTTTTTCAGCTGTGCGCTGTTATCCAGTCAGATTTACAAGATGGGCAAGAGAAAGCTATATCCATCCTTGAATGGCAGTCATTACAAGAAGGAAATGGTTCTGGCAATCTAATACATTGAATGGCACTGCTTCTTCCAGGATCAGATATAACCCTCAGATCATGGCTACCTCTGGTGGTTAAATATCCCATAGCAGTTGTGATAAGAACAAATGGCATTAACCATATTTTACAGCCAACTCTTGACATCAATATGACTCCTCCAGGCTCCCCTTGAAAGTTCTTTTCCCTTTGGAAAGATTTCCTGTGTCTTAAACATCATTCCTTTAACTTAGTACCATTAAACACTGGCTGTGTTTAATGCCAGAGTGGAACAGTTTCATGAGCAGATTCTGTGATCTCTGTATGCATCAATTTCTAAGATAACTTGGGTTACTTTAGATAGGTACAAGATATATATGTATTTCTTATCATCTGCTTTTCATGCTCACACACTTCAAGAGCCAGCTGGAACTGCAAGTGGAACTGCATCCAGGAAATTTATTCCCCTTTGTCATGCAGGAAGCAGGCAATATTAGAAATACTGTTTAAAGACTTTTTCCTTTAACTTTCTTTTAAAGCAAAATTGCCCATATTGCAGTGCTAGATTCAAAACCAAGCTACAAAAGCTTGGTTGGACATTTACCTGAAAACCAGCTGTGTTCCAGCTGCAGGAGCCTGCAGTACCACTGTGTGGTTACTGAGACATATCAGTAACCTCCCAGTTAACCTCAGTCATCTGCAACTCAAGACTCAGGTTTCTATGTGCAAGCAGACTTATGATTATACAGGTACTAAAATCATTGAAAACAGTTTAAAAAGACCACAATAGCTGTACCTACCACACACTGGACAGTTACTGCTTTGGAAGACAGAGAGATAAACCAAAATCACAGAGGATGCCAGTTTTACCAGACCAAGATGAGTGTGGAAGCTGTTAGCTACACTCATGTGAGGGTAATTGTAAAATATCTGCTCTCCCAAGGAGGAAGTCCCAAAAAATGAGAGCACAGCTCTTGTCTCTTTTGGTGACCCAGCTTTGTAGATCACTGTGACCATCAGACAGGAGCTCCTGATATCTAAAGGAAGGACTGGGTGTGCTGGTAAGGGTCACAGCAAAATGCCATGAATCTGTGAGGTGAGATGACAAGAAGTGCCAAGGGCTTAAATGAGATGTGATGGCGGCAGCCATGCAAAATGTGAAGCAATAAGCATCTGAACCCAAGTGAGGGAGAGGGACCATGCCAGTGCTTACAAGTGGCCTCATACCCTGTTGATCAGAGCATGCTGGAAATAAATCTGAATTAATGCTGGAAGCGTTCCACCCCTGATCCTTGTGTCTTTGAGATTCCTGCAAAACAGCAGGAAGCCCCTTTCATTGCTGGAACAGCACTAATGAGAATGTGTCACCTGCAAAGACCTTTCAGTGCTCAGAAAAGAGCAAAACAAAAAGCAATGAAGCGGCTGAAGACTCATAACAGCAAGTCCTACTCAGTTTTCTGACCTCTCAAGACCAGCTGGGTTGATGCAGGCACCAAGCTAAGGTACTAGCACCCCAGAGAGGGGGTGATGCTCAGACCCAGCTGTGCTGACTACCTTCCTGCTCAGTCTGTGAGCTTCCTGCTAATCTTCCTTCTAGCTGGGATAGCAGGAAGAATCAGGCAAAGTAATTTCCTTGACTTAAGTAGCTGGAGTTAGGCACTGATTTTTCAGCACATTGACATCTTATTTTGAAGCACCTGAGGTATCTCCATTTGTTCTCATTTGACACCTTTGTGCTACATTTCAGGCTGACAGACCATAAAAAAACACCCAGCAGATGTACTTTAAGTGATGAAACACCTTGTAACTGTGATAGCATTTGGCCACAAATTGGGAACCTCAATGTTTTCTAGGCCCTGATAGAGTGAATTTGCCATCTTGACCCACTGACTATACACCATTGTTAGCTGTAACCAGGGGGCAATGGAGAAGAGACTATTGACTTTTTCTGCTCAAAATCCAGAACAGAGTTTAACCAAATTTTCTGTCCAGGTAAGAATGGTATAGCCTGCAAGTAACTGCTTACTTCCTCCACAGAGAAAATGCTGAATGTGTAGACATGCTGTTTTTCAAGGGCTGTCAATTAATGAAAGTATTGAGAGATTTTAGGATGATGTAAATGGAATAAAGGTGGTTTTGGCCTCTGTGGTAGCTATCATTACTTGCACAGTGACTGCAGAACAAACAAACAAACAATAAAGGCACATCCACATCCACGAAGCAGAATGAGTCAAAGGGCTTATATACCCCAAAATTTCAGTGTAAAGACCCTGCAACAGAGAAACAGTAATGAAGGTCATCTTTTGGTTTAAATTTGCTGGTAGAAAGCAATGGATTTTAGAACTCAGGATAGAAGTCATAAGTCTGAACCTGGGAGGAAAATCATTAGCAACTGTTTCAGCAAAGTACAGTGTTAATCAAGTAAGTACATTATAAGCATTGAAGCATGTGTACAGGTAAGTAAAAAACCCCCACCATTTCATACTCATGTTTCTCTTGGATCTCTCAAACAAAACCAAGTGTTTTTACAGTTGCCCATAGACTGTCTGCAGCTGCAACTCACAGTTCATCATTCAAAGCACTGGTTTAGTTGCAGCTATGAGCATGTGCACAGCACACAGGAGTGCTCCAGGAAAGGCCCCTCAGAGAGCATGTAAGACTCCAAAAACGAGATGCTGAATTATTTGTGAAATAACAGAAAGTCCCAAAGAGCTGCATTTCTGCACCAATATGTTGAGATGACTCTACTGCCTGATTCAGATGCAGTCCCAGAGGTGTAGGAGGGAAGAGTTTTCTCCCAGGTAGATCATTCTGAGTGGCTAGAGACAGGGTCAGTTTGGGCTGTTGGGTTGATACTATGGGCAGGTATGCTGGTGATGACCTTGCATGCTGATCTGGAGGCAAAATGTGATAAAAGCCAACCAAGCAGAGAAAAAGTGCTCTAGATGGCAAGATCTCCTCAAAAGAACACTCACCTGTCAACCACATTAGGAAAAGGTGAGGGGGCAGAAAACCTGCTGCCAAAAAGTTATGAGTAAAGTGCAGAAAAAAAGAAGATAAAATCCCGAGGAAAGAATTATGCTTCAAAGATCTGAGTGAGATTGGGTGGGATTTTTCCATCTTTGGAGCAGTGAGAAAGGTTTAATCTCACTGGGGAAGGTTTAATCTCAGTTGGGGTGTGCAGCAGTGGGAAAGGTTTAATCTCAGTTGGGCTCATGCCCTAGCAAAGCAAGCTCTACTTTACAAGGCAGTACATACATTTCCCCTCACTGTGTAGCAGTCCCTTCTTGTACAGCTCTGGCCTCCCTCTCCAAGCACAAGGAGCAAGGACACCTATGAAGCCATGGTATACCTTGCTACAGTGGGGATACTGTAACACGATGTATCTAACAATGAGGCCCGTGGAAAAGAAATATATATGGACTGATTCTTGATAGATGTTTCAGAGATGTTTATTTCTCCAGCCACATGGCCAGGGCTCTGCCGAGGAACTGTTACAGTCACGGGACCAGAGGGTCCTTCCCACGCAGGGGAACACAAAACAACCAATGGGGAATGAGGCTGACCAGGGGCTAGGGAAACCCCATGCCTCCCCACCAGGGCCCCTCTCCCAGGGCTATATGGCAGGGGGGAGGGCCCCAACAATACCTCACTAGTAGAGCCAGAAATGGGAATGCACAGAAGAGAAAATAGAACAGAGCTGAATCAAAATGTGTGTATCTTGATCTGTGTGACAGTATACAGAGTGAGTAAAGACTATGAGAACATAGATTTACTCCTCACCGTAGCACTAGGCAAAACTAGAGAAATAAACAGTGAAGTTGTCTTGGTATGATTTTATGATAATACTGTATTCCCCTATTGTCTGCTTCATGCCTAGAAATGGGTCTGAGGAAAGGAGGGGGGAAGCCAGGTGAATTCCTCAGCAAGGTTTGTGCTCAAGGACACTGCACAGACACTCCCCCGCGTTCTCACCGCTGCAGAGCCGAGGCAGCAGCTTCCTGCTTTTAGCTAGCCTGTTAGCTGAGGCAAGAAATTTTCCTATACCGGGACACTGAAATCCTCCAGTAATTTCTTTGTCTTCTTCTGGAACTGTTCAGCCTAGCTGTGATCTGAGAACCAGATCGTCGGACCCCGTGGACTGGCAGGCAGGCTGCAGGTCTGTTGTATCCTGGCCTCAGACCTCGGGAGGGGCAGAGCCAGCTACAGAGGGAAGTCTAAATCCAGCAGCTTTCTCCGCATTGAGGAAGTTTAATATTTTAACAGTTATTAATTTTTTCTCCCTGTGTCATGTGGGCACTTTGTCTGTTAAATACATAGTTTTTTTCACTTTCATCCAAGAAATTCCTTTTGTGTCAGTGGGGGAGGGGTGCTGAAACCTGTCTTCTGGGGAGGAGACGTTCCTTCCAGAGCATTTCCCCCTAAACTTGTCTCAAACTGAGACAGAAGTGAACATGTTCTTGCACTCCCCAAAGAACAAGCCAGATTATCTTTCAATCCTAGGACATATCATGTTTTCTTTTAATTCCTTCCTGTTCTATATTTGAAAAAAAAAGACAGCTCTCCAAATCATCCCTTCTCCACTCCCAATGGCTGTGGTTTCCACACAGTTATGACTGGATTCCACTCTATTTTATGAAAATCCTTGGTGAAATGCAGTTTGTCTCCCTACTGCCCTAAGTGGGTGGCCATTTGAATTTTTGAAATAGCTATAATATAGTGCCATAACCCTGGCAATGCAGTACATCCATCCAAAACCTAAGCAAGTGGGAGCACAGAATTTCCAGTTCCAGAGCCAGCTCAGTTGGATCTGTGTGTATTCCATCATAAACAAAGTTTATTAGAAGAGGTAAGAATCTAAAATTTATCAGTGCTTAACAAAATGAAGACTTCTTTTGTAGAAGATGGCACAAAAATGTAACAAATGTAAATTTGTCTGTGAGGACTCAAATTGTTTCCTGGTGAAACTGCCTGTACTCCTCTAGTCTGTTGGACCTATTCTAATTTAAGACTGAATTTCTTACTGTGGCACACAGGAACTAAGCTGACTGTTCAAACAGATGCCTCTGTAGATGTACAGTATATGTTCAAGTGGTGCCATATCTCCGGAGGTGCTAAAGCTTATTTCCAGAAATACTGTTGGCTATGATGCCATCTGTAACAGAGTGGTCCTTGGCCAGTGAGCCCTACTTTTTCAATATGTTACAGGAAAATGTTTCTAAGATGTCAGACTCTCTCCCATATTCCTTTCCCTCATTTCTTGGGTGCTATCAGAGATACTTTAAAAGAGATACATGTTTTGTTTGCTTAAGTCACTGCTGTCTCTCTGGAGAGGTGAGCTAAAACCAAAGTCTGGTAGACTTGGACCCCACCATTTGGAATATAGATTCTATTATCTCCACAATTTTCGTATGTGAAAAGAACATTATCAGTATCTTAAAGCTCTTTGAGAGTTGTAGCTTACAAGTAAAAAACATGTAACATCATGTAAAAACATGTAACATCATCACATAAACACGTGAGGACTCAGAATGACATCATAGCATCTGCTTTTCACTGGCATTTCATGATTTTATATTTTTTGGCATTCCCACCTGTCTTGGTTTGAAAGACAGGTGTCTGCCTAAGGAAGGCAGGAGCCTCCCTTGGAATGGAAGATGCAACCCCCCTTCCCTCCAAATTATTAAAATTTTGAAATCAAGGGGCTTTCAGGCAAAGATATGGGAAATAGGAATAACAGTTCTTTACTAAGAATATATATATAACTTTTATATATATATATCTAAAACAAGGCAGGGAAAAAAAACTGATTTAAACTGACAGAGTCAGATACGACCTGACCCTGTTAGTCAGGGTAGCATTAGCAGTCCGATAAGGTGGTGGCTGCTGTCCTCCTGAAGTGAATGGATGTGGTTCTGTTGAAGCAGTGATCCTGTGTAGAAAGATCTGGTCTTCCTCAGAAGGTCCAGTGGTAGGTATGTAGCTCTTGTCCTCTGGAAATCCAGTGGGAAAGGCTGCCTGTGGTCTTCAAAAATCACAGTTTATATCCAGGATGGGATACTTGGTTTCTCCCTCTGGGTGGAGCATCTCACAGTGGAATGATGAGTCATAAGGCACTGATGGGCCATTAACAGGACATTGTCTTGAGGGAGGAGGCACAGGGAGCACTGCCCCACCTGGTTTTAACAGCTCATGAAGATGGTGATAGAATACATGCTTGTGGCCACATCTTACATTGCAACCTAGGACACCACCATGGAAAATTAAAGTAGAAATGGCACTTCAATATATTCCACTAAAAATTTCCAGTTTCTCCTCCAGCTCCTCAGATGATTTAATTTGTTCTCTTTCTTTTTATTTTCTGTGTATGGTAAAGCATTCTAAAGCTTCTTTTACTTGATTTAATGCTGCATATGATTCAATTCAGTGTTGTAACATGAGTTAATTAAACTAAACAAAGGCAGCATTGTCAACACTTTCAGCAGGAACAAAGAGATGATATTTTAAAATGCAATAAAAATTGCCAATTTATAATACTATTTCTATTCTGCTTACTGCAAATGAAATGAAGAAAGCAATCAAATAGAGATAATAAACCTTAAATGCTATCATTCTTACAGTATTCCCTATTGTTGTTTTCCTGTTTTCTTTCCTTTTGGCTTTTTGTGTTTTACCCTTATCATCACGTCTGATAACACAAAGTAACTCTGACAGCAAGCAAAATATTTAAGCTGAAAAATTCCTTACATTTTCTACTTTTTTATTAGAAAAGCACACAGAAAAAAATCCATTATTTTTTCTTGCAAGGGATGAAAAATAATTATAACTTCAAATTAATCTTGCACCACCTATTCTTTATGTACATTCAGGCTAGAACCTGATGTATGGAGAATAATGAAAATAAACAGATTCCTTCTGTGGCAGGAAAAAAAAATATGACTTTTTTCCCCTCAAGAGACTGAAATCAATATCTAGAGCAGACTTTTGACAGTGTAATAACGGCCCTGACTGCCAATGCACAGTGCTGCACAGCATTCTTAGGGAAGAACCCTCAGGAAAGCCCTGCAGGAGTTCTGCATCCCATTTGCTGCCCCATCCTGCACCATCAGTGAAGCCTCTTTGTTTATGTTAGAGCCTGGATACCTCCCACTTCACAACTGCCAAAGCCCCCACACCACAAACATAAACCCACAGACTCCCACTCCTCTTCTGCAGTCTGCAATGTTTAAGTGGAGCAGAGAAGATGCAGGCAAGCCTCACCTGGCTACTTCCATGAGGCATAGAAATTGGATATCCTCCTCTGCTACAGCTATAATGCCTTCAGGAGGGCAGAGTGCTTGATATAGACCAAACAGCCCTTGGACCACAACAAACACAGCAGAGCAGGCTGGTGAACATAATCTGGTCACAAAATCTCCTCAACTGGCTGATACTTCAGCTGAAAAGTTCACTGGAGTTTCGCAAGGTTCTCAAGAAAATAAAGGCATGCAAAGCAAGGCTTCACAGGCGAGGCACCTTTTAGGATATCCACTCATAATTTCTCAGCGCACCTCCCACAAGTCCCTTCTACTGCTTCCCAACAATCCACATCTCTGCAGAGCTTTAAATACCCATTTGCAGCCTTCTGGTTCCACAGCCTTTCCAGCATTTCTGAAAAGGTCCAATGGTGAACTTTTTTTTCTTTGCTAAACATTTGTCAGAATAAGATTTTAAAGATATATTTCATATTTAGTGTCTGAATATGCTGTAACAGCCCAAAAAATGGCATCTGATCTATTCAGGATGGGCTCTTATCAAACACCAAACACACTACATCTGGTTCAGGATATTTATTCCTCTCCTCTTTGAGCAACTGAATAAAAGAAGTTGGAGCCTTTTTACTAGAGCTTCAGAAGTCACAACACTCCAAAATATTAATCTCTTTCCAAAAAAAGTGAAATTACCTATTTAAAGATTCTAGGGAAGACTTTTATCCCCCTTCCCCCCCCCCCCCCCCCCCGAAAATGTCTCATCTCTCTCCACTTGAAGAACTAAAGGAGTTTGGTTAAGCAATAAAATTGCCATGAATCAATATTAAAAATGTCAGATTTTTCCAAAATGATCTTTCTCAAGACATCTTTTGTTTCTCTACAGCCAAAATGTCATTTTGACATTTTTGACTTTGATAACAGAGCCATTATTTTGACATTATTTACGACTCTACCAATGCATATAAAATCCCATAAATGCCTGAGACTGAAGGTATAAAACATGAGAGCTTTTCCCCAGGTTTTAAAATATTTAGTTCTCTCCAAGATTATACCATAAAATTATCTACTCCTGCTAAAGTAAGATGAATAAGTGAAGAATGGACAAAATGTTGCCTACAGAGTTACAGGTTACAGCTATTCATGTTACAAAGACTGTTGAGCAAAACTGGTCTTAGCTAGAAGAGAACTTGGCAGACTTCAAATTTGAAATGAGGCAGACTTCAGATTTAGAGTAAACAAGCACTGACCAGAAGATTGACAAATGTACTGCAAATGATGGAAACCTCCTCTAGCCTGCCCCCAAGCCAGCCCTAACCT
Source organism: Coloeus monedula (assembly GCF_965178545.1). Lineage (NCBI taxonomy): Eukaryota > Metazoa > Chordata > Aves > Passeriformes > Corvidae > Coloeus > Coloeus monedula. The sequence goes on along the minus strand of NC_138782.1, from coordinate 8,020,060 downwards.
CATGGTTAAGGTGAGGATGCTACCCAACCACTCTAATGTTTTTCATGTGGAGAAACATCGCAGGTCAAGCTCCAACTATGTTCCAAATGGCACAAGATGACAAAATATTTCAGCCCAAATAGAGAAGAGAGAAAACAGAGAAATAACAGCAATAACTGTTCATTTTCTAGTGCTCTGACAGAAATCCTACCCCTTCAAAGTGTTAAACAACTTCTAAGGGTGATTAGTGAGCGAAATCATCATACTGAATGTCTTGCTGAAGGGAGATAGAAAGAGATGGGAAATAAGATGACAGAGGTGAGAGTGGGCTCAGAGGAGAAATTGGCTGCATATTCACACAAATAAATATGGGATTTACTTCCACATGCTTCAAACTGTGTTGTGGAATAAATGTGCTGATTAAACCTACAAATAAGTGCTGAGTGCATGGTCATTACAACACAACAGGAGTATTTCCAAGTGTACATATATAAAGGGACTGCCAAAAGGTCTGTTAAAACTGTGTACACTTATCTAGTCAGCAAATAGGTCAGTGATCACCACTTACTCTGGTTTTTAATAAAGGGATTTGAGAATATTCCCTAATCTTATAAGAAACATAGATTTTCATTTTTCTTTTGTGAACCAGAATGAGTGCATTATAGTAGTCGGAAAAAAATTAAAAAGCATCTTAGTTTGCCTTTTCTCTTCAGCTGCTCCCTCATAATATATAACTTCAAGTTACAGTAGAAAAAAAGGGAATGAATTGGCACACGTGATATTTTATTACTGATTTAGGAAAAAGCAACAGCAGGTTTTTATGAAACACACAATGCCTCACATTGTTATATTCTTCAGAGTAATCTGGCTTGGTTCTTACTATTGGCAACACGGTATAGTAGTGCGACTGCCAAGTTTTTGATTCTTCGTTCCTGCAGGCTCCCAGCGTCCCAGAGCCTTGAAAGCACCAGGATCTGGGACTCCGTGGGAATACGCACTATGGTGTGACTCTGGAGCTGTGAAGTGAAATGAGCTATACAGAAAGGACCCTGCAAGCTCTAAAAACCCCCAAAAGACAGAGGTGAGCTGGCAGTAAAATTTGTGCAATTAAATCAGAAGATAACCTATGGTTTGTCAGAAGTTCATGTACACTGAGACACATCTCTAAAACAGCAAGAAAGAGACATTTTTTCCACGGAAAACCACATCATTGAAAAAATTCCTAGCACATTTCAAAGCCGCAATCAGTAACTGAGCAGAAATCCAGCTTTAGGTTGGAAAAGGGATTTTGTTCTTTGTTGGTCCTTTAGTGGCTTACACAGCTCCAGTGCTGAGGATTGAAGGGATTGCAGATGACTCCCAAGAATCTAGTGGTCCCAGTGAGACAGAGAGAAGAGAGAGGCAGGTATGTGCTACCCTTTGCTCTGGGATGCGTTTGAAAACACACACAAAAGATATCACATAGAACAGAAAGACCAGGTAGTTTGCATTTTAGTAGTTGCTACATTTGGCTATGCACATAGATCTAGAATGGGTCAAACTAACTTAAGATCCATGAATTTCTGTTTAACAGGACTATCAGTCCCACGTTAGCTTTTTTCCCACAATCTTAGACAAAAATATGGTATTTCATTCTATGTCAAACGTACTGTGTGTGCTGTTGGAAAACTGTTCAGCTGAATTACTTTAGGAAGTAGCACCTGGGTTACATAAAATACTGTCACATATTAAATCTCTTTTTTATGCCAGGTAATCTCTTTCCATTAAGAGGAGCCTCTCATTGGGAAATATATCTTATTTTATCAGTTTTAGCTTCAGCTGATCTTTTTTACCTCTTTTTGTTGAGACCCACTTCACTTTATGGTAAACCTTCAAAACCCATGTGGCAGAATTTGTGCCCACCAGAACAAGAAGCGTCTAGCAAGATGAGCTACGAGGGTGGTTATACCCACAAGAATGAAACAATGTAAGGGAAAGTCTTTATGTCCCTCTCTGCTCCTGCTCGGCAAGAGCACCCATTTATTTTCCCTGTGCCAAAGATAGTATATGTGCAAGAAGCTGAACAGAATATTTATGCTGTTATCCTGCACACAGACTCAACACATTTCCTCTTATCATGGAACTTACCAAAAGATCACTTAAACTGATGGCACTCCTTCTATGGACTTCAACAAGCTTTGGATCAGATGAATCCTGCACAGTATCAACACCTGAGATCTCAGGTAGGAACAAGTTCCAAAATACTTAGCAAGAACTCTTTACTTAGTATTTAAAACTTTTAAATCAAGGTCTGGAAAAGGAAAGGTGCCAAGAACAACCCTTTTCTGACATTACCTGCTCTTCCTTAATGTTGCATATTTTAGTAGTAAGTAGAACAGATGTTGAAATATAATTTCTCTGCTGGCAACTAAATGACAGTCCTGTAGGGGACTTTACAGTAGTAAAGAGGAGAAAATGTGCAAATAATGAAGATAAATTTTGTCCAATTTGCTTGTGATGATGCATAAAATAAAATGTAAATAATTTCTGTTTGGAGGAGATTAACATAACAACATTGGTATTTGCAATCAGAGTGAGCCTGTATTGTATGACCTGGGTTTGCAACTGAGGTAGTGTGGTACCATTTACCTGAATTTGAACATAAGAATTATATCAATTCTACCTTCATCATCATTAACACAGCACAAAACCAATACCATTAGCACAAATGATAACAAGGAGATGTGATTAGTCTCAACTCAGATAGGCAATTGAAATTAAAAAAAAAAACAGGGAAGGAAATATTGTTTAGCTGTATATGAACAAAGAGGTTCTATTAACCTGGCTTTGCAGTGAAGAAAACTGTCAATATTGCTAATGCAGGTTTGCAATTAAGTTGGTGTCAATGTTGCTGAGAAAAGGACTTCATAATTAGGACAACACAGTTAGTATTGACCAGAATTTTCAGTAAAAATCATGTTGGCATTTTAATTTGGAACTGTAAAATTCAACCTTAGGCTCTACAAATGACCATATAATTAACTTGCATTTACTTTAAAATTAGATAATTATTTACATAATACATTATTTTTTATATAACCGTGTGCCTTTACAAATGGTGAGATGACTGCAGGGTTCTCAGAAGTATCCAACACTTAAACTTCTACATTTCCTTGCAAAAGCATTCCCAAGGTTTTCAATACTTTACACCCAGAAAAAAATTACTGCTTCAGAAGACTCTGCATTTTCGCTCCAAATACTGGTTTCTTCATGACAATTACTAGTTTTAGTTAATCTTTAGTTAAATCTCTACTAATGACTTCACAAATAACTATCAAACCCATTTATTTTAAATACTCTGGATGCTTTTAGCATACATGATCAAAAGTATACTTACATGGACATAAATTGGTTGTTTAATCAGTATTATGTGCTTAAATGCAAAAGCTGAAAATGAGAAGCGTATTTAAACATCATTTTTGAACTCGAGTGTGCACTTTTTTGCACTTAGCTTCCTATGCAAATTCAAGTCCAATATATCAAAATAATACTCAAAAATAAGACAAAAAAAGGATTTTTCTTAGGGGGAAAAAAAAAGCTTTAATGTGCTCTTTCCATGTTTCCTCACAATAGAAAAGGATAACATGAGTCCCGCAGCATTCTCTGTCTCCATCTGTTTTATAATAGGCTCACCTCCTTCTTCTTTTCCTTCTTCTTCCTTTTCCTCTGCACCAAGAATCAAAGGTATCTCAGCTTCTGTTTTGTCTTCTTGGTTCAACAGTGGATCTGAATAAATTTGATAAAAAGATGAAGAATAAGGCTTTTCAAAATGGACAGAAAAGGATTAACACTCACTAGAGACCTTGCCACTAAAAACACTGACAGGGGAAAAGGATACTTTCCTCCAGGAGTAAAAATGAAAAAGCTGTCCAAAGAAATCCAAGGGGCTCTAGTTCAGAGCAAAGTCTTGAAGATACTGAACTTTCTGGGATTTAGCACAAAATCCCATGTGCCTACTCCAAGCATGGGTCCTCACCGGGACTCATTGCAATCCCAGAGACACATATACTCCATGCCCAATTCCTTGAAGTGTTGAAGGCCAGGTTGGATGGGGCTTTGAGCAACCTGGTCTAGTGGAAGGTGTACCTTCCCATGGTAGGGGGGTTGGAACTAGATGATCTTTAAGGTCCCTTCAATCCCAGACATTCTATGATTCCATGATTCTATGTAAGTGTTTTTGCTTGTTAATCTTGTTTTTTGATTTCAAGGCACATATAGAGTACCTTCTATTTCCATGCAGGAGCCTTGGGAATCTGCCCCAGTTTTAATCTCCTCATTTGCAGAAGCATCCTGTTGTCCTGTTAATACAACAAACAGAAAATGGTATCGGGATGATGTTGCATGCAGGCAATGCTAAATTCATCAAAACAGAACATGAATCTCGCACACAGCATGGTATTTCTCAGCCAAGCACTGTTTTTCTTCTATTAAGTGAACAATGTCAGACACATTTTATATATGAAAATATCACTTAACAATACAAAACATTAAGTTTGTCAAATAGCTGGTCAAAACTGACCCTGCAGCACTTACAGGTTTTTCTTCTTTTTCAGCTCAGCCTTGACACTGTTTCTCATAGGAGCTGTTGTAAAGCACTTGCACTTGACAGTCAGGAGAAGGAACAGAAACAGCCCACAGGCTTTCAGAACCACAGTGACAACATAAGAAGACAATGATAATGCTATGCACCCAGGATCAGTATGGCTAAACCTATTTAGAGGCATGGCTTTCCCAGTAGCATCAGGGATTACTGCCCCATGACTGGCTGACACACAACCTCTACTAGCCAACAGCGTTTCCTTAAGGTGGCAGAGGTCAGGCTGACACCCACTGGATGCTGACACTGGAAGAACTGAAGTTTCACACTGGTTCATTATATCTGTCTTAAAAAACTTTGATACAAAACTTTTACCTTTGGCTTGATCTTGTTCACACACCACAGGATGCACTGAATCACCCCCCTGTGTGCCTTTGGAGTCTTTCAGAGGATCTGAGGAAAAAGCAAACAAACAAATAAATCCTGAAGCAGCTTTCATGCTGGAAAAGTAACTGAAGTTAGAGGTAGCCCACAGGTGTGCCAGCTTCATATTTGGCATTTTGATACACTCTTTGATTTTCTATCTGTTTAACTACAGTCTTATAAACTACAGAAGTATACTAGTGGGTTTCAATTATTCAAACTGATTTCGGAATCCCTACCCTTACTGAACAGTTTTTTGCCTGCAGTACAAACCTTAAACCAGAAGCTGGCAAGGAAGGATGCATAAGAATAACCAGCAGCGCTACCAAAAATTTTATTCCTAATGAGTGGAGCGGCACAAATCTATGAGAAATAGTATGAACCACCTACTTGATAAATAAAGTGATTTGTTATTTATTTAGAATAACAGTTTTTCATGGTTGGATTTCTAGAAACTTTAAATCTTTCCAGAAACAGTAGATCCCATAAATCCCTGTGCAAATCCTAGCCTCATGTCACTTGATGACAGAACTCCCAAGGTCATTATTGTGGCCAAGAGTGCTTTCCTTTTTTGGGGCAGACTATCAAAACAAACTGCCCGAAGCGATACTTGGAACCAGTGGCACAGTGAGACTTAAATTACATGCCAGAAAGTCCAATTGCTGTGCTATCTAGGGTCTTCATAAACACAGGGAATTTTTTTTTTGTGTCAAACAGCATTTTCTGACAACAGTCAGTTTTTGCATGGGGATCGAGAAATGCATAATGCATAATTCCACTGCATTCAGGTAATACAGCAACACAGACACTTGATTTAGTTTTGCTCATCCTCATCACACACAGATTTCACTGGATAAAGAGCTCTCTTTGAGCCTAGTTAAAAACCAGTGCTGATCTAACCGGACATTGTGCAGACGCCAGGGGTAAGTCCACTCCAGGTCGTAACAGCAGCAACAGATAATTAGTATTTGTGTTCCCGTGTGAGATGCTTTCTAGAATGCTGCTTGATGGAAAAAGAAAATGACAATGCTAAAAGATCTACAGCATGTGATAATAAATTACGTTATGACAGTGTTTCTATGGCTTAAATTCTGGAAGGTCCCTCTCTACAATATAGCTGAGCAAATCTTACAATATACCAAAGAATGTCCCTGTAAACTCAGTTCCTGAAAGTGTCCAAAAATAATCTCAGATGGATAAGTGAGAAAGCTGGGTTGTTAAAATCTGATCCAAATGTAATAATCTGTAGGAAAGGTATGTGCTGAAAGTGTGTGGCTTTAATTAACTGCAAATAATCCCCCAAGGCAAATATATAACTACCTGCACAGTTTCTTACTTCTTTTCTGGCATGACAGTAAGTTTAAAAAACCCAAGTTTGAAAGTAGAATAACTCACTGATGTACAATTTGCTAAACTTTATACTTGCTGCACTTTTTTTTTACCCTACCATGAACTTAATGTCTACCCACTCTTCTTGGGTAGACCAGTGCACCAGTCTTTCATACCATACATACTGTACAATGAGGTTCAAAGGATTACCCTTATCAGCCTAAATTGGAGCAAAACTAAATTAGAATTTTATCAAATTCCAAGTTTAATCAAAAATCCAGTTGAAGGACCTTTTGGTATAAATGGGAATAGCACAAAAATTCTACAGGGAATTTTTCAAGCAAGCTTTTAACACATTTAAAGGGAAATTCTGGGTTTGCTGAAGTTTTTGGCAAAGCTTTAGGATTTCAGACAAGACAAGATTTGTACTACCTGTAACTCCATACCCTAAATTGATATATTTTTCTGTATGATACAGTTGCATGCTAGTAAAAGGAACTGTACTGGCAAAGCTGGAATAAGAAGTCCTCTGCCTTGAGTGCCATGATGCCAGGGCCCAAACACAGCCCTTCAAGCAGTCAAAAGTGACAATAAGTATGATATCAAAGTCTTTGAGAGGGGGACATGCAAGCAGCTCTGCCCCATCACTCCCTTAGAGCTCTCTTATCCCATACCTATTGCACAATACTTCATACTTCCAGACTGGCGCCCTTAATCCCAGTTCACAGGTGCCACCTTTTTTCCCAGAATGAGGAATGACTCCAATTTAATGCAAAAATCAATCCACAGCATCAGAGGCACAATTACGTGCTGTGGTCAATGATAACAAATGGATTTTAAGAAGCCTCAAGCTTGGCTGACATATGTGCCCTATCATGCTGCTGTTTGTTGTGGAGCATCAGAGGGAGGGGTGTCTTCGCTATTCCCACCTATTGGCACAGCTGGCAGTCTGCTCCATGGGCATTATTCTTAAGGAATTATAGTTTTGTGTTAAACTTTCATTTTTGTCATAAACAGTTGTCCTATTGCCCCAGTATTTGAGAAAGCAATTTAACTGCACTGAATTCCAAATTATACCAGGCAATATACACTGATAGTTTTTCACAAGTTGTTTTTTTTTTGCAAAGCATGTCTCTGAAAGTAACAGACAATGGACAGAAGTTACTGCCTAGCTGTAACATCTTGATTGATGTTATCATGCAGATTCTGAGTTCCAATATCCTTAAGGTCAAGACCATATCAAAGGTTCCTTCTTTTCAAATGCAAATATTGCACTAAATATTCAAGCCAAAAGGTTCAAAGACAGATTTGCTTTCAAGATTAACAAGAATAAAATAAAGCAAAGGAATAAACCCAGATTTATGAAGCAAATCTGTGCCAAGAAAAAGTGGAAGTGTAAAACCAAAGGCAGTGATCAATAAAAATGCTGATGATACACTACTTTCTGTGTGCAAGTTTTCAGTAGGGCAGTGGTATTCCTCAGACTCAGCTGATCCTCTGTGCTCACTTAACCCTTTGGAGCCTTGTGCAACTGTGCATAAGCCTAGTATTATAGTACTATATGATTCCAGGGTCTACATGGCCTCTGGCCATCCCTAAGGCCTTTGTTCACCTCTCATGCACCTGATTTTTTAAAATGGCATAAAGCAATGTTAGTCTTCTCCTAACACAGTTAATTATCTGTTAAGTCATACCTGAGAATCCAAGCCAGGATATTCTTTCACAGCACAGTATTGCTTAGCTTTTTGATAACATACATACTGAGCACTACTTACTTTGGGTAAGTACAAATTGGGACTGTAAAGGTTAACACTCCTCCAGTCAGGACTGAAAAAAAAATCTGTGTTTCTGATACCACACTGGAGCACAGTTCCTAACATCACACATGAATGAACCAAACAGGACATTCAATTGCATAAATAAGCCAAAGATAGGCCACATTTATCTACTGCACATCAGGAGCTTAAGTACTCATTGAAGTCTGAGCATCCCTTAGTTCCCTCGAAACTCCTCCTTGCTGGCTGGAGTGGCAGTGTCCATGTCAGGAGTGCTTGCCTCAGCACCCCTCCATTTTATTGGAACAAGTGTCTTATGGGACACTTCTGGAAGTGATTCATGCTTGAATCCACCAGGGAATTAGCCCCAGTCTTTAACAACCTGTGAACAAAATATTTAGGCTTTAAATAAACTGATCAGAATACTTCCCAAGTATATTCACTGCTTCTATCAACCGCATGTTGAATTCATATCCAAGAAAAGCATGTAGCTTGCAGTAAACTGTCAATCCTATCGTTCCTACCAATAATCATGCACTATTTGTCTAAATCCTGCATAAATCCCCATGCTTTTCCATACCATTCATTTTTTCTTTTGGCTGTATAAGGCAACATTGTTCTAACACGATTTTGCAAAAGCTAAGGAAGAAGGGAGATGGTAAGAACTGCATGTTAAGTGGTTTTAATGATCTTTTAAAATTCACATTCCCAGCTACTCTCTGTATGGCTTATTTACTGAGTAGTTTCTAGTGTGCAAAACACCTGGGTCCTGTACACAGCATAGATAAATCCCCATGTTTTAGGGAGCTCTAAGAAGATTAAAGAGGGAAAAAGCTGGTCATTAGGAAAGAAACAGGTTCAGTGCATTTTATTTTTTTAAGCATGATACTGTGATAAATGAGTGGAATATTTCCAGAGTGGAAGAAATCAAGCAGACATCTAAAATTACAGGTAATGGTGTGCACGGAGGCTGCCACATGATTAGGGTATTCACCTCATAAAACAAGGAAAATATGTTAAAATGAAGTACTATAAAATGGTGATTTATGAGAAGTTAGGAGGAGATTCTTGAGCTTTGACTTTAAGATGTAACTTTTATATCCACCAAGATTTCATTTTAATCTGTCTTTATAACAAATTAGATTTATTGGAGCCCAAGTTTAAATGGTTTGGTAAACCAGATCTTTTTAGGTGCAACACCTCGTAGAGATATTTTAGCAAGTTTTCAGGTAATAGACCAAGCAGCTCATCTCTGCAGGTGGCATCCACTGAATACTTCTCCCACCCATTTGTGCTTCAAGCTGACAGAAGGGCATCTCACCTTCTGTCCACCCAAGAAATTCCAGGTGCAGCTGGTATAAAAACTACGGGCACCCTTCTCCTGCCATAAGAGGCAGGACCTGCTGTACAGGGCTCTGGGAAAAAAAAAGGCTGAGAAAAACCTGACCATCTTGTTTAGAGCCTGTCCAGGAGAAAGGATTGGAGGGATGAGATGAAAGAGCAGGATCTCACACTGGACTGACGGGAGCGCAGCTGGATGGCTCCAGGTCAGCTAACATTAAAAAATAAGGAGGCTTTAAATAAGCCAGCTAAGTAGATTAGTGCTCACTGTTGCAGATGCCAGTACTGGTGAAGAGTAAAGCAGAAATACCTCTTGAATGGTTCAGGGGCTGGACCCCATCTGGATGCACAACTCAGGTCAAATTAAATGTGAAGAAGTGAAAAACCCACGTTACAAACAGCTCAAAGTGAACCTTGTGGAAGTTGTTAAGTGGCTGGTTGGATCGTGGTGCTGATGTCCCTGGTTAAAAAACCCCAAAGCCTGCAAATTAGCTTGTGTTAGCCACTTTGCTTTCCCAGAAAGCCTTCCAACTAAGGGACAGAAGACTGTTTTCACTGTAGTAGGCATGCAAAGCCACAGCTATGGCTGAGGATGTTGAAATTCTTTCATTAAAAAAGTTTCTTTTTCAGTTACCTAAAATTGAAATTTTTCAGGTTGAAATTTAGGTCTAATCATAGCCCAAGGATGAAGTAAAAACATTTCATTGGCAGCTGCTGAATGCTCAGCACTTCTGAAAATCAGGTCAGTCATTTAGATGTCTTAATATATACCTAGGAGCTGATTTTAAACACCTCTTTCTGCACATATTGGCCTTTCAGTCAATCTTTTTCATGCACTTACCAATGACTAATTTATGTCGATTTGCACAGCTGCCCTGCATTTAAAATGCTCTATCTTTCAGTTTATCTCTTCTCAATCATTTATGTCTTTAGGACATAAATTTTTTTCCATACAGAGAGCTACAGCTGGTGAAAGAGGAATTTATACCCATTACATTTTACAAGCAGGATACTAACTGGCTTCTGGGTTGCCCAAAGAGAATTTTTAGGGGTAACCCCTAGCCAAGTCATATACCTAATTCTGTTTCTGAAAACACAAACCCTCCAGCCAACTGAACTTGACTCCATTTCAGAGAATGCAGAAAATCAGTGACTTGCTTTCAATGGCCCTCCCACAGAAGCCCAGACTTTGGTGAACACCTGGAAATAATTAATCACTACTTTATTTTTTAAATTAATTAGTATGTGATTTAATTTAGTTGACCTTCAAATAAAAATTCAGTTCTTATTAAGTGCTAATGAATTATAATCAAGGTGTTGTGCGCAGAAACTTTGCATAGTATGGAGTTATGCTTCACCTGTACTAAATCCAGCTCCTTTTTACATTTTCCTGCCAGAAAATCTAATCATTAAATTGAGTTAAATAGTAATTGGTAGACTGAGATGAAGATGCAGAACACTCTCTGACACACACACACACACACACACACACACACACACACACATGCATGCACACATACTCTCTTTAATAAAAGATAATCACAGGTTCAATCCAATCTACATACTACATGGTCAATTTAAAATGAGTTCGTAGCCCCAGCACAATCTTGTACAGACAGACATACCAGACTGAGTGCAGCCTGCCTGATATGTCCTTTATCTGCTGCATAAACATTAATGACTTTAATCACTTTGTTCTGCCCTTACATTTCATAGAAAGAAGCACCGCTCATGTGAAATATGCTGTGTAAAAAGGATCTACTTCCATATATGCAGTAATGAAGCACTTGTGAAGGTGTTGCCTGGAGATGTCAGCTCTCCCCCCAAAAGATCATAGCCAAGCATGTAAGTTTTTAAGGGTAAAATTGCAACAGTTCTTAGCAGACAGTGGAAAGAGAAACTTGACACAGACTAGAATAGGAGGATACCTCTACAGTGTTGCATGAAAGATCCTGATACTCTTGAAATATGACTGTTCTACCCCCTGCGCCACCCCCCCCCCCCCCCCCCCATTTTTTTTTCTGTAGACAGATGAAGACTCAAAAAATTCCATTTGCTCAAAGGCCATGTGCAAACTGGGTTTGTGTGGACTTTCTTCCTGGACAGTATATCCTCTATAGTAACAGAAGACATACACTTTTACATGAATTGAGATTTGCACTCTCACAGGAGGTTTTCATTTTAATCGAAGCCCCTCAAAATGTAATTCCTGCACTGTCCCCCACTCTTATAATGAAAATCCCTTTCACGTTCCCATCCTCCCCCTTTTCCTTTAAAAAAATGATAAAGAGGACTCAAACCAAAAATATTAGATCTTCACAGTAGCAGAGATGGATGTACTCTGTTTTGAATAGCATCACATTTTAGACCAATAAATAGCTATTCAATGTGTTTGCTATATTCTAATCCCAGAAATATGAAGTGAAAAAAAAAAAAGCAGAAAAACTGTTAGTCAACTCTAATGGGACTCAAAATACTTGTTTTGGTACACTCACAAGTGAGCTGACATTTGAAAGACTTATACTTTTATAGCAGGAAACTTCCCATTCTGAGTTTGGCAATATGCAGCTAGACTTATTTGCCATAAATCTTTCACAGTAATTAGGTGGAAGGACTGGGAAAACATAATTTCTCTAAATGCTTTATGTCCTGTTCATTTAGTTGAAGATAAACTAGAGAAATGAGTATGTTCCAGAACCTGGAGATTTTAGGCATGTTAACTCAGTGGGCAAATAATTTGCAACCTGGAATTTATTTTGGGAGCATCACGTGTTTTCAGAAATGCCAGGATTTTGTAAAAGTGCCATTTCCCAAGAAGTAGCACTTTTTTGGTAACACTAGTATTCATTAAAAAACCCTCAAAATCTAAAATTATAGAATCATTGAAGAATCACAGAGTTGTTTGGGTTGGAAGGGATCTTGAAGATCATTTCATTCCAACCCCCCAGCAGTGACACCTTCCACTAGACCAGGTTGCTCAAAGCCCTGTCCAATCTGGCCTTAAACACTTCCAGGGATGGGGCACTCACAGCTTCTCTGGGCAACTTCTGCCAATGCTTCAGCACCTTCACAGTAAAAATCTGCAAAGCTGAAAATCTACCAATGGAAATAAGGATTAAAACCATGGCCTGGTCCATGGTGGCCTTGCTGTTCAAAATTCTGGTGTCCATTAAGGAAACTAGTAATCAAATCCAAAAACATGGTCTCTTCTCTCTCTCTTTTTTTTTTTTTAAACTTGTACAGTTTTACAAACAAAATCCATGTCTTGTTCCTTTTTCCCTCCCAGACGCTTTCCATCTTACTTATGAGGAGAGGTAGGACATCAAAGAGATAATGCACTTTTGATCTCTCAGGGCACTGTCTCTTCCATCAGCCTCTCAAGAGAAGAGGGAAAAACACTCTATATACTCTTAGTATATTATATGAAAAGTGAGACTTTAACACACAAAGATGATTTCTTTCCTGAGAAGAGGAATACAATTCTAATACAATGGTGTAAAAACCCAGAGGGGTTACACACTGAGAAGCATATCAGAAGACAGTCATCTTAGTTAGGAACAAGCACTCAAAACAATAGCAATTTGTTGGGATCTTCCACTGACTGCAGACAGAAAAAAAAATCCAAACCCAAAGCCTCACTGTGACCCTCACATTGTGAAACACACAAAAATATCTAATGGGGAGTCTTCAAGATACAGAATACATAAACAGGCTGAAGACCATCAAAACAAGAAAAGTTAATGACAGGCAATCATCAACCATGCTGGGACTGAATCCATCACTATTTCTGCTCCACTACCCTTGCCACGATTTAAATTTGTGGTGTATCAAAAGCAAACGCCAGTGCTCCAGCAAAGGTTTGTGGTTCTTTTTTTTCTTTGCGGGATCAATCAATCAGTTAAAAGAGCACTTAAATCAACCTGCACAAGGCTTTGGACTCATAATCAGGTAAGTATGTGGGCTGTCCAGCACATGGCTTTGGAACAAAAGGGCAGGATCTCATACCCTGTCACACTTATCTAGAAAAATGAGAAGAGAGACAAGTAGCAATGCTGAATTAAACATTAAATCTTTAAAAATAAATAAGTTAATGGATGTTAGTAGTTATGTTATCTCAGTAAAATGCATGAAAATTTTCTATTAGTCTTGAAGGCTGTACTGATGGATTGTATTTGTTATAGAGAGCATAACTCCTGTTTGGGATTATCGGTAGCAAACACTTTGGATATCACCCAGACTTTTTCCTGACGTACCCCCACAAAAACGCTAAAAAATGTAGACCAGCACAAGCAATTAATAGCATGATTATCACAGGAATATCAAAAACAATACAGCTGTCCACTGGTTCCTATCTGTTGGTAAACGAACAGCTCCACAGGAAAAATCTCAGCTTGAAACTTTTAAATTAGATCATCTCTCTTGTTTCCTAAACTCCCTGTCATTTGGCCCTGTGACACTTTTAAATATTTATCACAAACTAAATGATCTGAGTGCCCAGCACAGTCTCCACAAGATAAACATACTTTCTGCCTCTCTATTATGACTTCATCTCCTCCTGTCTCCTCCTGATGCGTTTATAGCTATTGCATTTTCTTTTCCTGCATCAGGAGAGCACTGAACAGGGAGATGATATTGCTGAGATAGATATGCATGCTTAGCTATATTCCTGTGAGTCACCCCAGGGAGCCCAAGCTTTGGGCTTATTTCGGATACGTCATGTATGATATTTTAGTATTAACTCTGTAACAAGGGGACTTAGGAATTTGTGGCATTTCTGCTACCAGCACAACAGTTGGTGCCAAGTGCTTCATTACAAAGACTTTTGTAAATGAAAATCCAGGTGTTTACCTATTTCTGTATTGTTTAACTGAGATTTTGGCAATTTCCAGACAAAGGAAAAAACAGTTTCATGAAATTTCCTCTTGGGATGGGATATTTCAAAACACAATTTCCAATCTGTACCTTTATTCTCACTCAGCTCAGTGTCTTCTGATGACAGGCTGGCTACAGCTGAAGGTTTTGTTTCATCTATAAGAACAAAGGTAATGAAAGAGAAGTTATTCATTAAACAGAAAACTGATGAACCACTTCACTGAAAAAAAAAGTGTTACGCCTTATTGAGACAAGGTATTAGACCTGAATTTCATTTACTGGGCTTCCATCTATTTACTGGCTATTACTGGTCTGATTGTCTTCCCTAAGAAAGATGTAAACTAACATTCCAATACAGCCAGATCAAATCTGTATTTCAATATCTCATCATACAGCTATTGGTTTCATGCGTAGACTGGTGTTCTATTTGCTCTGAGATTTCTTTCTTTCATTTAATCCATATATTTTGAGAAAAAACAATTAAATCATTCTTAACTTGAATCATGTCCATGAATCCCACTGGAACTCAAATTACTAGACGCAAATGCTTTCCTGAAAATAGAAGCTTTCATGAATCAGGCCTGAAATTAGAAAGTTCTTAGAAATCTGCAGCTTGGAGTTTTTTAATGGTAGAGCACATAGGTAAACCTATTGTAGTTAATATTAATAGATACAACTGGTACATGAACTTAATAAAATGTTTTCACTTTCACTGTTGCTATTTCTTGCTGATTTTTATAATTGTAAAATTTTTATAAGCTTTTGTTTTCATTTCTAGACTTTAATTTCTTTCAAAAGACTTGTTGTTGATGATTCTGACAAATTTTTTTCCTTACATAGACAACTAGTACTTTTAGCTAGATTGAAACAAGAGCTCAGAATCACCTGCCATGTTGTTTTTCCATGTGTTAACTGTGAAGCTCATAGATGACAGACTGTAGGCCAGACTTTAAAAAAACCCCACACAGTTGAAAACTTTCAGTCTTTTTAGACTATTGGTGCTTTTACCACTACTATAGTTTTCTTTATAATATATACTTTTCTCTATGATATCATAATATTTTTCACTATAATGAGAATATGTAAATCTTTATATAATGGACCGAGTAAGAATAGAGCATCAATTTTTTGTCCTATATTTTCTTTCACAATGTCGAAGTATATGATTTGTCACACTCAGAGGAAGTTTATGCCTTTTGGTTTATATAATACAAATAAGAACTTTAACATTTGACGGGATTGTTCCTAACAGTGGTCACTTGTAGTGTTCAGCAATCTTCTAGGCATACAACTGTGTACCTTGGAAAATCAGGTAATTTTCTACTGCCATGAAAGGAAGAAAAAGCAGCAATCTCAAAGTTCCTGGTAATGCTCTGTCTCCGCAATGCATAGAGCAGAAAGCAGCAGAGACTCACTAGGTAGATGTAACTAACTGGAGGTAATTGTGGCCCTCTCTGTTCCTGTCACTATGTAAACTAGGAGGGAAAATTGCTAAGCCAGATCATTTTCTCCTGTAACACCATCTGCCTGTGGCCAAGGAGGTGACTAATGAGTGGGCACGACATTAAATTTAGGCATGTACCTAAACTGTGTTCCTAAAGTATGACATTTTCTGGATCTGGGATCTCAGATGTCTGGATCTTTTCTTTGACACTCTTCATGAGAAAAATGAAACATGAGTACCAATTCAAGATAGCAAAAGAATGTACATCACGGCTCTGATGAACCAGCTCTGACAGCTCGTATTGCAACAAGTCATAACAAGCAGTTTTGGGAAAAGCACAGTGCATTTCAAACACATACAAGTAGCAAAGTAGTAGTTTCAAGAGGTAAACATTCCTTAATTCTCTTTGGAAAAAGGGAATTTTATTCAATCAAACTGAAATACTTACCCCATCAGAGTGACTTTCAGTGACAAGCACAGCAGGCTGTATTGGGCATCTCCAGATGCAGGTTTAACAGGAACCTCTACAACTGGAGCCAGGAGCTCCAGGCAGTATTAGCTCTTAAGTGAGCTAACAGTCAAGCAGTAGTCAGTATAGTTAAAAGCTGAAAATTGCTTGGAAAAAGATATACCCCAGTCTAGTCAGAGATTCAAAACAGAATCTCAATTCGCATGGAATAACTCATTTTCTCCCTGGTCCCCTTTGTCTGTTTGAAATACAACTAGCATGAAAGTGAAAAACCCAGGGAAGGACATGTGGTTGCCCTCCAGCATTTACAAAACACCACCATGCACTTATCTTGGGGAGGATATAGTTTGCTGAAGTCCATGGGAATCTATTTTATTCTGTAATACTGTGTGCCTCTGGCTTTGTCTCTCACTGCCTGCCCTGCATGAGGACATACAGCATCAGATGTTAACACTCAGTTGCAGAAGAGTGACCTGTGCAGGGCAGGGAGAAAAGCTGCCCTTCCACCTACACAGTGGCCAATGCATAGGACAAAAAGAAGACACTCATCCAATGGATTTCTCATTACCACAATGCAGGAAGCAAATCACGTAAGTCAGGAATCCAGACCTTCTAAATTTAGCTACTGTGTTTGCTGACTGGCCACCTTCAGCTCAAGAAACTCCAAAGAAAACCCTTTCATTCTCTCTGGTTTAAATATGCTTAGGGAACATTCTGCACTACAATGGGAAAAAAATCCTGATGGAATGAGAAAAGCAGAGTGCTACATGCAATACTACACTAAAAGAAATACTTAAGAAATAAGGAGATAGACATTTTGATTGCCACTTCAGGTCTTTTGGTAGCTAATTCATTCTAGCTGTCTCTTGCAAGGAACAGAGTTGTGTAGCATGAAAAATTAAACAGAAAAAAAATCACTTGTGAGCACAGAGTGACACTGTATTCCAACATACTGAACTCACTATAATTTATAAGCATGTCACCTGCAAAACCCACTGCTTGTGAACTCTGACATTCACTCACAGCATATGCAATATTTTTCTCTATGGATTTAAATCTTCAAACCACTACGACTTGTGTAGACAATTTTTTAAAATTTGAAAATACCCTTAAAAATCATCAGGAGTTATGTTTTCATCAGAAGGAGACTGCTGCTTGTTTCCCCCTTCCCCACATTTCTTTTACCTCATTTCTATTCTATGCAGAGGAGAAAAAATTATTTATTCCTTGTGAGAGGATTAGCTAGATTAGGCACCTTAAAGGGAGAATGTAGAGCTGGTAAGCTGGAGAGGGGTCTGCATTCCTGCACTGCAACACATTCATTCACAATGAATGAAGATTTGGTCTCTAATGGGAGAATTGCTGAAGACCTGAGCTAATCTGGTGGAAATGTACAAACATTCCCCTTCAAAAGCACTGACTAAGGTTATTGTTCACCAAGTGGATAAAACCTAAGATAGGCCTTTAAGGAGCTGGGCACAAACCTGCTTCTTGACTCTGGGTCTTACTTTCATTGGTGTTTTTCTTATCCACTGTGCCATTACCACCTATTGAGAAAAACACATAAAAATTATTTATGATACATCTTTTTATTGGTAACTGGAGCAGTGCAATATTAATTTAAACCAATTTAGCACAAACTGCTAATTTACAACAAAGTGCTGTGATAAAAAAGGAGAGGTGTAAAGGTAAGCTGAAAAAAACTGTCAACAGGAACAGTTCCATTTAAACCAGTCATATTTTTATATCTCAAGATGAGAATTATAGATTTTATCTCAATAGGCTCACTGGAAATAACAATACCAAATAAAGGGATGTTTCCCTAAACACAGTCTGCAATAAATGAAATTGCACTTGAACTTTATAAAGTTGCTTGAACTTCTATGTATTCGATAAAGAGTTTTTTTCCCAAGATTATTTTCCTCCAGTAACATTTCAACAGAATCCTTGAAGTGGCTGTGTTTCTGACCTGCAGAACATATTTCAATGCCTATAGAAAGTAAGAATCAACTGAATTTAATTTTATAGCAGAAACCACAATGCCACTTAATGTAAAGTATAAAAACGCATCACAAATGGCTATAATGAAGAGAGCACATTAAACCAAAGTAAGATTGTTTGGACTGAATGAAGTTTCCCCCTTTTTACATTCACAGTCATTCCCAATTTTCTCCACTACTTCACATTCATTATCCATTTTCTACCCTCCATCTCTCTTTTGGAAGGCAGGTACCAAACAGCAAATAACCACTGAGAACGGGTAATACCCTGAAAAATATCTATGGGTCTCTTAAACTTTGCTTGCCCTCATTAGAAATATATCAGGAATTCTCTATTTTCAGGGATGGAAAAGGCTCTTTTAGCGTCATAATAACATGAGAGGGCTGCAGTGCTGCATGCAGGATCAGGTGCCATGGCCATGCTCCCTTCTTTGCAGCACCACAAGCTGAGTGCCAGCCTTAATGAGGTATTTGAAAATCTGACTGCTGAGCATACACATTGCAAGAAAAGAAATTTATTCCCGGGCCTGAAAATGTCTTGATGATGATACGCATTTTTTTGCTGTGATCTTTGCTGGCTGCTGCGTTTTCTGATTACAGCTTCTCTAAAGCAACACGGCTAAAGTTCCTTGCGCAGCCACCTTGCTTTGACTTAACACATGGAACCTGGTGAAGGGAATAGCAGTGGTCCAAATGTGATTAGGTGGATGGAAGGAAAACAGACAGAGCAGATGTTTTCCACAGGCAGATGTACATCTGGTGGCACACTGCACCCAGCTGATATTTAAAGGCTGAGGTATGATGCTGTCCCTCCTTCCAGCAGGCAGTTCTTCCTGGCATCCAGCAGATGGGACTAGTGGAGAATTATTTCCAAGGCTGGCCCTGCACAGAGCTGCTCTCAGGAGGAGAGGAGATGGAGCAGGAACTTGATACCCCTCACCTGAGAGAAGAGAGGTAGGCAGGTTGCAGGTGATGGCCATCAGCGGGGACTTGGGCTTCCTGCCCTCCTGGTAACTCTTTGTACGAATTCTAACCTTAATGGATGACTTGCTATAGTGATTTCTTAGCACATTTTTGAGTTCTAACCTGTAAAAAATTGCATTATGTGGATGACCAAAATGGCGTGACAAAACCTGTGGAGTTTTTCTTTCCCTGACTTGAAATCAAAAGGTACTGTTTTCAAAGTCACCATTCTGCCTGTCGACACACAACGGGAGGACCACGTGCACAATAGAAAGTTAGCTATACTAGAGGATAAACTTTCTCTCCCTCATCCCTTTTCTCTTAAAACACAGGCTTGGTGTCATCAAGCTATGCAGCAAGCAATTAATAAATAAAGACAATCCTGTAACACCACAGTGCGGCGGCACTGGAAAAATCTTTACTGATAGGTCAGCCCCAAAGAGATTATTACATCATTGTGAAATGAGCAGTGCCAAAGCTTCAAGGACTTAATTATGGTCAAGTGTAACATGTTTCACTCTCTGAAGAAAGACTACAACCAGAAAAAGCATGTTAGGCATAAATGGTAACTACTGATATATTACTGAAATTAATTTCAGCCATTACCTTACCGCATTCACAATTAAAACTCTATTTCCAGATGATGCTTTGTTCTACATCCATTATGATGACTATAGCCACAACTTACTTGACTAAAACCAGGTATTTCAAGGGTTCATTCATATTTATTGCAAAGAAACTATATCTCTGGCTTAAGTCACTCAGAGAAAACTTAAACTATGAGAGAAAGTTTAAATGATCATCTGGTTCGGCAGATTATCAGATAAACCACATTTTCTCAATCCTAAATGTATTATTTCACTGGACATTCACTGTTTAGAACTGGTCGGATAGAACATAAATTACAGGATTCTCAACATCTTTTCACTTCATTTTGTTCCTTTAGAAAGAAAAATGTGAAAGACTTTAAACAGAAACTTCACCTCTTGTATTCTGACCCAGCCCAATAGACTGACTGGATCATGACATGAAAAGTCATCTTGATCAGTGTACTATAAGTAAGCATTGTGCCTGGCAAGAGACTTTTGAAGAAATAGAGAAAAGGAAATGCTAAAAATTAGGACTGGACAAGTGATGCTCAAGTAAATGACTTGCAGAAGGAACAGTTAAACTCTGCTTAGCCTAGAGTATCTATTAATCTCATTAGAAAGGGAGGAAGCAGAGCATGAATACACTCATAAGAAAGCAAACTATTGAGTGGAGAAGTGACTAATCCCAAAGTCTTTGACAAACAGGTTTTTCCACTTTAAAAAAACCCTCCTAATGAGTCTCTCACTGAGTGTGTTTGACTGATGAAGAGTCTTTCTGCAGTTATTGCTCTTCACTGGAACTGGGTGCAGAGCAAATGGAAAGGCTTTAAGGAGCATGTCCTCAAGGCAAAGAGATGGAAATATATTTTACGAGAGAAGTGAGACAATTTTTCCACCATATTTTTATTCACCCCTGGATCTCCTTTTCTCCAGGCAGAAAAGCCAGAGCCAGTGCATTTTCCTTGAGTCTTCCCCATGACATTATTTATAATAAAAATGTATTTTCCACTGGATGGCTTCTACAGTATCTACCATCCTTCTCTTCCCACTACTGCAGCAATCAGTGATTGCATTTCTTTAGGTGAAAGCTGTCCTCACAATATTTACTTTTCTATTACACTGGTAATTGAACAACAATTTGTCATTCACTCCAAAGGAGGTAAAAAAAAGTAGCAAATGACATGTCATGTCATTTCAGGCCAGAAAATGTAAATTATTTTGAGCCACATCACAAAAAACAAATTGGAACATCTGTTTCTTTCCCCCTGGCATAACGGCTTAAAAAACCAGAAGTCTGAGGATCACAGTAGCACCATACAAAAAAAAAAAGCACATCAGATGCTAAAAGACCTACTTCTGTCCATATATTGGCTATATATTCCATATATAGCCAAGCTGACTACTGCCTGATAGGTTCTTGCTGTCTCCCCTTAGCATTTTCTTTGAGGTCATAAAAAAACGCCATGCCCCTTCCCCACATGATATATTTGGTAGAAAAGAGGCTAAACAAGGATCAATCAGCATGCTCAACAAGCTGGCAGAGCAAGTGGAACTTCTAACTCCACCAGCAAAGAGGATTCTCCAGGAGTGCCTGCCCACCTTCTCTTACAGAGAGGCATTTAGCATGCACAGTGAGGTGCAAGCTGCAGTGGCAGCCCCCACATGAAGCAGATAATATGATAAATAATAAGCCAGCCATCAGACAGGAGAAGGCTGTCAGACAAGAGAAGGTATCAGACAAAATCATGATGAAAGATCAGAGGACAAACCCTTGCAGTTTTAGTATTCTTCATATTTTCTCTGCAAGACCCTGGAAGCATGTGGCTTCTTACATCTTCCACTGTTCTTGTGACAAACATGGCAAGTCAAAAATATTAATAGCCTGCTGGCCTCTTGGCTCTTCCCATTTCAGAGCAGAGGAAGTGCTAGGTCTGCTCACACACCTACTCCTCTTCAGCAGCATCTTTCTTCACAAGCAGCTGGCGACATACTTAGAGATGAGGCTAAAGTCAGTGCCCCAAAAAATGGTACAAAAAGACATTTTTCAGAAGAAAACAGAATTGCAGATACTGTATTCTTCTATTTAAAGGAAGAAATTCTGTATAACCAGGAAGAAACAGTCCATTTTTACCCCTCCAACACAGAACCACAGAATCTGATCCGGAAAGGATCCAAAAGGATTATCAAGTCCAACTCATGAACACATAAGCTATTAATAATAAAATTGTTTTTGCTACTGAGAAAGCTGTATTTATATCATCCATAGGGTGTCAACACCCAGAATAAGGTTTCCTCAAACCTTCTCCTCCTTCCTGGGGTAGAAGTAAAAATGACAAAGGGCCAACACCTGAGGCTTTCATCTTAATTTGTGCAGGTACCACATCCTGGAACAGCAGGTTTGATCCTGCTGCATCTCTGCATGGCTCTGCCATGCAAATCCAGGAGCATCATTTGCTTCTCTGCATGGCCAGTGACTGTGGCATCTCTCCATTGGTCTGACCTGTGCTTCTTTCTTGTATAACAAATGCAAGTGTAACCAAGATCTGGCAGACAAGGGATGCCAGTTTTCAACTATCTTTTTTACAGCACAAAAATACTGCCATGGTAATCATAGCACTAATGACGTGAAGGTCCTTATAGTATAGCAGAGAAACTAATTAATGAGAAAATTTAAAATATAGGCCTTGATCTGCATTCTGCACACAAGTAGATACGCTGGCATCAGTGAAATCCCTAAAATGTGAGAAGAAAGCACATGTACGTCCATATAGACACTTGAAATCATACAGCCTGCAACTATTTTCAAACTATTCCAGTGGCAAAATAATACTAGACATAAACCAAGAAGCACATACACACAAAGGCCATTGTTGCAGAACTACAAACACATTAAAGTGAATCATTAGGGTGGTGGCCTGAGTTGCTGAACATTTTCAGTTTGCACTTTAATTTCTTTTAATTAAATTATGATTTAGGTCACTTTTAATCACTACTTGTATTTAACCCCTTTGGGGTAAATTTTAAAAAGGGTTAATTATGAGTTATCTGCAGTAATTGTTTAATAGAGTTATGAGACTTCTTCCCTCTGTGCTGCTTCAACAAACTACTGTGCTGCAGGTGCAGCCCTGAACATGCTACTGTGAATGCACCCAGCCCAGTGAAGCTTGTCAGCCCAATAAATAACAGGGTTTCATTTCCACGCAGCATTTTGTCCAGGAGTGTGGGAAAAGAATGAGAAACCTGTAGCTTGAGTGGCTTATCTCAGAGGTTAAAAATAAAATGATTGTATCGCACCTATTTAACATCCTGAGAAATACAAGAGTCTCAGCTAAAGCTTCATCATACCTCTCCTGGCTAGGGAAGAAGCAGGCAACAACAGCTACAGCATTGTAGTGGTTTTGGTTCAAAATATTCATTACTTACTTATTTTCCTTCTGTGAGATAAGAATTAGGAGAAAAGCAAAGCAGGCACAAACCTTAAACAGTTGCAGTACAATGAAAGAGTTTTATTACTAATAGAATTAAAAGTAAAGAGACAATAACAAAACAAAATTAAAGCAAATCCCCCCCCCCCTCCAGCACTTCTCTCCTTTTACCTAGCTCACACAAGGGATAACAGAACATGGGATGTTAGTCAGCGTTCCAGTTCTTGAAAAGTCTCTCTCTTATGCTTAAGGGAAAAAAGGGTTTTTCCTTCAGTTGCACGTGGTTCCCAAACTGCCACCAACAGCAGATCCGCCCGGAAACAAACAATCTGCTGTGTGTAGAACATCTCTCCCATGAAAAATCTCACAGTTCCTTCACACTACAAAACATGGGCCATCACATGGGGTTATTAATCTTTTTAAGGATAAGTTCTTTTGGCCTGCACACAAAAACTTTTTCTTCGCCACAAGTCTCTAGCAGCCTCTTACTACTATATAGCCTGGCATAGGCATTCTTCACAATCTTCACAGGCACACGAAGATACTCCATCCCCCCATGTTCTTCAAATGGATTAAAGAGACAAACAGTTTGTGGTATTACACTTTCTTACCGCGGCATGCAAGAAGGTTTCTTTTAAGCTGCACGCCAGAATCGCGGCACCGCCCTCTTTTCTCCCATCGCCATGCTCAGCTCCGTCCCACATGGCTCACTTCTCTTTCTCTCTGACTCTGACGCCGCCATGCTGAAGAGTGTTCTTGTTCGGGCTTTACGGTGGGGAAAGCCTCGCTCCCTTTGTGCTGCTGGCTGCGTGGTGTCTTCTTCAGTTCAGCACGAAGTGTGCTGGCTGCAGACAGGAGGCTCTGCCGGCTCCCGTTGACTCCGCCGGCTCCGCATGGAGAGGAGAGGGACCCGCCGGTCCCCAGAAGCCGCGCTGGATGGGTTTAGCTGTGGCAGTCCATGGCTGGTTTTAGCTGCCTGTGGCTCTGAGGCAGTCCCCCCCAGCCACCCAGGGTCCGTGCCACAGCGTTGGGAAAGGGGGAAAGGGGCAGTGGCCCCGGCCCGGCGGGGCCGGGAGGCTCCGAGCTGCCCCCACCTCCCAGCAAGCGAGCTCCGACCAAAAGGGGAAGTCCCGCCTTTCTGTGCGGTTTAAATATGTAAATTGTGAGAAGCGTCATTGGTCTTAAAGACTGTCCATCAACTCAGGGTCAACCCAATACAAGCATCAAATTAAGTCCTGGGAAGACAGGAGCATGCCCATTTGTCTCAACTCACTGCTGGGAACATGGTGCTCACCCGGCTTTTCACTGGATGTAACTCTCCATTGACTCAGATTGTGCAATACAGGTGCTGGGCAAGGGGTGTGGAACCAATGATGCTGAGCATCACTATTCCTGTGATGGTTCAAAACAAATGAAGGGAGACATCTCTTGGAAGCTTGAGCTGACCAACACAACCAGAATATGGATGGATATCACACCCTAGATGTCACAGGCAGTCTGTGCAGAGAACAAAGATAGAACTGGAATTTTGATGCAAAAAAATACACACAGTGTGGTGCACAGTATTACTACTGTTCTCGTAGTGTATAAAAGTGGACAGAAATTGCTCCTGTGAGTTGATGCAGAGTTCACAGCACTATAGAGAAGTCCTAACTCCTGGCCCTACAATTAGCCCTATCCAAGAGACAGAGAAACAAAACGACCCGTGAGGGCAAGTGCAAAATAAACGCACAAATTTTATTGTTACTATATAAATTTACTCTTTGTTCATACTTTTACAGTTTGCCTAAGATCTGAGTAACTATGTACCATGACAGACAGCCACATGGCTTCTTTTCCAAGCCGCAGTCAAAATAAAACTCGAGACCTATTTTGATTTTTCACAAATTGAAGAAACAGACAGAGAAGCCACAGAGAAGACTACACTCATAAAAAACCCACACAAAAAGCAAACAAAACCATGGACTATTTGGCATCAGTATTTCGGAATGAAGGGACCAGCCCCATCTTCTGCACTGGACCCAAACAATTGTGACGGTTTACTGTTATTCACATCACGCCTAAAAATGAGCAATGAATTCCTTGACAGATGAGTCCCTGGCAGGTGACTCGGGGTGTGTCACTGTGTAGAATTCTCCTCTGACAACACTGCATTAGTCACCCCAGTAACTTAGTCTTTTGCACCCTAGCTCATCTCAGAAGGAAGACAATCTACTCTGAAGCACTCAGGGCGAAAACAGGAATTGCAAGTGTCTTCCTGGTTCTGTTACACAGATGTACATTCAGTTGCTAAAAGAAACCCAAATGGGTAAATGGCCAACACAATAGGACTGCACATCACCTGTAGAGGCCAAAATGAGCTGCGTTTTCCAAGCTCTGCACAGCCACTGCAAGGCAATTCGATGAAACAGCAGAAGCCACTTCACCGATGAAAAGAATCTTCTAAGAAATGTTTGCTCAGAGAGAAAATACAACTGAAAATACAGATAACAACCTATTTTACTCCTGGCTAAGTGCAAGGTGATCACCTAATATTCTGAAAGCTGCAATCAGTCAAGACAGATGGTAGACTTCAAAACAGAAGCAAAAAGAGAAGCTATCAACCACAGTGGATGGAGGTTAATTGCCACTTTTTAAATATAACCCATCTGCATTAAGGTGAACTGTGGCAGTGCAGGTGGCTCCAGCCACTCTGTCTCCTGAGGAGAATGCAGACCATCAGCTGTGGTGGTCAGCAATCCAAGCTTAGTATATCACTTTGCAGTTACGGTGAGAATCCATGATTCCTTTATTCTGATATTTGCATGTTTTCCCCTGATAAGTTACTGTTTTCCCCTCCCAGTTTCATGTATGGAGTTACATATATTCATTTCCCTTGATTAATATGCATATGTTCTAGAAAGTTCTTTGTTCCTTGATGCCTCATTGGATCCTTCCCTAAGTCCCTCCTATGTGTTGTTCCCATTGGTTCCTTTACTGTCAACCCCGCCTACTTGTCCCTATTCCATTGGATGTAATCCCTTTCCCTGCCTGTCTTGTACCGAGTATAAAATCTCTGGACCCTCCTATCAATTTGGCTCTTCGTCCCTGTCACCTGAATAAACATCTGTGTGGAACACATACGAAGAGTCCCCTCTCTTTTACTTCTTCGCCTCTGCTACTGCGTGTGCTCACAACAGTTCAAGGGTGAGGAGCATACCCTGTCTGCCTGCATATATTTGTGTGTGCCTGCCATAGTGTGGACGGGTCCGTGGCTAGACCTCTGGGCTCTCTTTTGGACTAGCACACAGCACACCGTTAGTGGAACATCTCACAGACATGTTTGATACACATCTTTCCCAGGGAATTTCTTCTGTAGCACTTTATCTTCGTTTAACATTTTACTAAAGGATTAGGTTTGGTGGCAAAAAGAAGACACTCAGTTCTAAGCCATCGTAATAAAAAGCAGCACTCTTAAGGCTGAATAAGTGACTGTGTGTTTTTTGAAGTATAATTATGTGACTCAATGTTCATTTTTAGTACATTATGATTGGAGCAGAAATTTACTGAAGAATATGACTGCCCCATGGGATGCAAAGTAAGAATGTAGCTACAATTTATCCTGGGATAAAAGAACTGCTTGCTATAAACTGCAGAACATATTAAAACTAATCAGAAGTCAAATCTAGATAATATTAATTCATATGTTAAAGAGAGAGACAATCAGGCCTGCACAGTTAGAAGAGCCTTAGAAAAGATGCTTAGAACATCTGTGTAATGGCCAGAAAGAGCAGCTACTCTGTGCATCCCACCAGCTCCAGAGAGGATTGAGCCCACGTTGGAGGGATGTAGCACAAGCCAAGTACCATGGACTATGGTGGGTGCATACACTAGATCCCTCTCCATGAAGCTAGGGAGTGAGCAGCACAGCTGCAAAATTCATGGCACATACAGGAGAAGCAGGAACAGGAAGCCTTATGTTAATCTCAGAGGATTAAGCCATGAACAGAGGTTTATTTTCTAGTCCCAAGACTATATGCTTTTTACCATTTCACAAAAACTTTTTGTGTGTCTCCCTCTTGATGAAAATCCTACTGAATGGCCATGACCTGCTGGACCAATGAGTTGTCAAAATAAGATATAGTTTTATTTTGCCTTATTTCTGCTATGTATTTCAATCACCAGACTGACATCTCTCATGGACAGAGCATCCACCAAGTCAGGCAGGTGCCAGCTGGTGAGCCTATATTTCTGACACAACATTCAGACATGTGATGTTAGCTTAGAAAGCCAAGAGGCCAGATTGTGATGACCCCATCAGGCAAAGGAACCAACACCATCAACTCTGTTAAAGGTGATTTGTGTTCCTTTTGACCTTTGTGGTTTGGCTTATTCATCAACCTGTTCTCCTTCCCACCAAGTGAATGGAAAGCAGACAAAGTTCATCCTGGACAAATAACTCCAACAGACCTGCTCCTTGCACAGGTGATCCTGGGAGACCGACAGCCTATCAGTCTATCAGGATGAATCAGATCATTCATCTGGGGAGCAGCTTTTGAGAGAAGCTGGAGTAAAACAACTTCCAGAGCTCCAGTTCTGTCTCCGCATCCCTTGAAGGAGGGCAAGGAAATGGCTTTTGCAGCATGGATTGATTATTTTTCTGCTGGAGGAAGAGAAAAAGCAGGCAATTGTGCTGCTGTTACTGGATGTGTTACTCATCTTTGATACAATATTGATCTCACACAGACCATGAAGGGAATGGATGGGGCAGCTCTTGGGCAGGCTCTGCTTTATATCTGAGAAATCCCATAAAGAAGGAAAGGGCAAACAGTTTTGCTTCTCCCACTATCGGAAAAATTTATTGCACACACCATGCTGTTCACTAGATATGGGAGGACATGTGGGGAGGTAGGTAAGAGAAACAAGGAACATTTAAAATTTTTGTTTTGTTAAGCTTTTGTATAAATGATTTGCCTTAGCTTGGTGACAATAAGTAGGATGAGAACGGGTGACTGTGGCATTTGTGCCAACTCATGGCTGCTATGCTGTGACAAGTACTGCCATTTTATTTATGTAACCACTTTAAGATTGCATTATGAAGCTACTGAAGTAAGATGTGTGTATGTTTTGTTTAGTGCCAAATGTATTTTGTTCACCTGACACTTTACAATCAGTCAATCAATGAATGCACCTGACCAAGGGAAAGACAAAATTATCCCTGCCTGCTTTTACTCTCCCAGGATGCGGGAAAGTGGTGGGAGAAAAAAAAAAAAGGAACAAAAAAGCAGAAAATTATATGGCAAGTTTGCACATGTCAAACCTGAAATACTGCAGGGAATCTGCGAGTAAAAGATGTTTCCCAGTCTATCCATTTTCACAGACAATACCTCTGCAGTGAAAATCTATGGAATACAACCACTGACATAAGAATCTGCTGTGCAGCTCACACTTTTCTCTACCAACAGTCTGGAGGTGGAGAACAACATATTTAATAGCATAATAACAGACACCATTAATACTTTAGTGGTTCGATGTAAGATTGCTTTCATTAGCATGTCAAATGTTTATTTTAGCTTACTGCAAAACAAGCTCCTTACTCGCCTTTCCTTGATTACAAGGAAGGTAATAATAAAGGAACTTACTGTACCCAATCTTCTGTGGAGGTTTTTACATGCACTGAAAAGATATTGCTCCATTGCCTCTAGCCAATGAACCAGCCTGGTGAGCTGGAGAAAAATATTACAGCAGAAATATTGCTGAACTCAGTGGAATAGGTTTCAGAGACTGCCACGAGGGCAGACATGAGGCTGATATCATTGCAAGTTGTACTCCCATCTTCAATCTAAAAGGACACTCACAACCAAGCAGAGTAAAATACATTGGGTTCTTCCCATGTCTCAGTATATATTTGTTAAATATTTTATAGCTGGTCATGTTACCGAGGGGAAAATAATACCTTATGTTAAATTTGGACTTGCTTTTATTGTTAAAAGGTAAGAGTTGGGCTTTTGGGGGTTTTTGTTTGTGGTTTGTTTTTTTTTTTTAATATTTGTTTACTTTTTTGTGTGTGTGATTTTGGGTGGTTTTTTCTTTCCTCTCTTCTTTTTTTTTTTTTTTAAAAAAAAAAAAAAAACCAAACAAAACAACCTGGGGTACCTAAAGTGAACTATCCCAAATTTTAAACACACCACAAAGCACTTCAGTTTTACCCTAAGGGAAATTCAACCAAGTTGACCTCAGGCAGAGTTTGGCTTTGTTGTGTTTTATTCAAGACTGTTTATATGCATAAGCTACTCAGTTTTTCCATTAAAAAGAAAAAAAGGTAGCTTTTTGGAAGTGAAGACAGACCCCTACCTAAATAAAATTACTCAGACATGTAGTTATGGTTCATGTCACATATTCAGAACTTTCATAATCTTCAAGGTGCTCCATTAAAAGTTCTTTTTATTAGTCAAAACCAACAGCTAATAATTGGACCAAGAGAAACTAAATCCTCTTCTCAGACAAATACATGCAAATCCCATTTACTTCAATGGAAATAGCTCACAGGTATGATACATTAGACTCCGGCCACCTGCCAACTTGACAGGAATTCAGTGTCTGGAGCCCAACTTCTTGTCTTCTCTTCCAGAGGCACAGATAATGCCAAAGAAACCCAATCCAGGTTTCTCCACAGGCCCCTCAGCAAACACTTTAATCACCTATTCTTTCCTCCATCACAACAACTCTCAAGGCCAAATTTAGACTTTCAATCCTAAACATTACAGATTTGGTTCCTGCCTAGGAGATGGGGGATCTGCCACTGGCTATATTAAATCTTGCAGCAGTGATTACGTTTTACAGACTTCAATTCTGCACCAGCAAAATCTTCTGTATGGCATCAAATTCAAGGAGTTCAGGCATTTTACAGCTCAGGAGTAATGCAATAATTCTACTGCCATACTGTTTACTTTGCCCTTCCAACATATTTATTTGTGCTTCACAAAGTGAACTGTAGGTCACCAGGAAACATGGATAGGCACAGAGAAATAGGAAACAGTATCTAGGGAGCCACAGAAAGAATGAAACAACATCATCAGTTAATTTTTGAATGGAAGGAAAAGTTTACACTTTGACAATACTTTTTCTCTTCTTTTTGTTTTGCTTTGGTTTCTTTTAAGACACAGATACAAGGAAAACTCTTAGCCACACTCCATGTAAGAATATATTGTAAACCAGCTATTGCTCTGCCTGTTTAGGAACACTGAAAGTGTCACCACGATCCCACCTGTGGGTTAGCCCCCATACAAATGGACATGTGGTTTGTCATCGCTAAATTCTCTAATCCAAACATAAAATTGGTATTTTAATTTAATCTCGGTTCAGTGCAGCATGAAAGGAAAGACACACAGGAGTGATGAAATTTCTTGGGTCCCTCCACACCTTCCAGGTGATGACAGCTATTGCTTTAACTACTTGCCATTAACAACCAGCCACAACATTAATGACAGGATGTTACTAGCAGTTACTTAAAATGATAGATGTTAACCCTTTTCTGCTCTTTGTGACTCACACTATACACTAGTCAGAATATTTTAGGAGCTGAATGCACAGTGCTAGGTCAAAATGCTGAAGGTTGTGGAGCCACTGGTTGAGGCGCAAAAGGAGATGTGTCATTTGAGGAATATTAGGTCAAAAAGAACCCATGATAAGGAACTGTCATGGATTAAAGATTAAGGTTCCTCCTTTTAACTATTTCACAGAAGGGGAATTTCTTCAGCATTGGGGTGTTTTGCTCTTCCACATCTCTGAAAGCAGTGTGAAACTGTGCACTCTGAAAATAAGCCTTTGATGTTAACATCTTTAATCAACTCTCCCAAAGAGATAGAGATTACGAAAATACACTCTGATACAGTTTGACAACAGCATAGACCACATTTACATCCATACACATGGACAAGCTTCCCTGAGCAGACTCAAGTGGAGGAAAGTATCCTTAGAGGAGCAACACTATAGGCATAACGTTAATCACCTGTGACTTCTAACTGCGGATAGATGCACTACACTGTGTAAGGTCTAGAAACATAAACACTGTAAAAAGGAAAACAGCAAAAATTTCTTGTAGAAAAGGAAAGTGATGATTATATTGCTCCATGTTTAGCTGCAGGTACCTGGCCAACTTAACCAATCAGACTATGACCCAAGCCCTGTACCATGTGGATTGCACTTCGGCTTTTAATTACATCGTCAGAACAGGTTAGAGATAAAACAGCAGCAATTTATTAAGATGTATCAGCAATAATCAGTAGACTACCATACAAAAATAGGATTTGTAATTGTGAATCTACCTTAGGATGAAATATACTACGTAAGACTTATCCAGGCCAAAAAGAACTTCCCAAGTGTGCAAATGGCATTCTTAACTGAAAGCTTTCCAGTTCTTTCCCAAGAATTCAAAATAAACTTTTCCTCCAAATGTGAATTGATTAATAGCCCTGAGAAGCTGTTAGACCACCTACCTTCAGCATCATCCTGCCGGTCCTCAGGCTGCTCTTCTTTGCTCTTTGTGGGAGATGGAGTCTGGCCTTCTTTAAACATAAAAAATTATAAATTACATATGTTATTTGGAAATGGTTTCATTTTATCAGATATTACCATGTGTGATAACACAACTCTATGTTTTATCTCAGCACTCCATTCAGTACTCAATGCCTATCTTTCTGTTATTAAAGTTAATTATTGCATCATCTCTTATGAGATTTATAACATGTATCTGTCTTTCAGTTTGGACTGCACTTTCTCTGACTTTCACAGAACAGAAGTGAAGAAAGCTCATACTGAAATAACATACTGCTTCACAAGCTCTTTATCTCTACAGAAACAGTAATTAAAAACCCGAAGCAAATAATGTTTTAATTTGTACTTCTAAACATAATATTTATTATACTGCATTATGAAACTGTGGAGAAATAATCTGAACGAAATGATTTTTTTCTCTCAGCTCAATTCTCCAGTCACTGTTTCAACATAACAAATGAATATAGACTGAAATGAATAATTAAATGAAAGGTAGAGAAATAAATTTGATAGTGAAGTTAAGGAAACGAAAGCTTTACAAGATAGAAACGTTAGGGTTGAAAAAAATCCATTCCAGCCTTTCAGACAGTAGGCAATATCAAGCTGGAGGAATGGGAGTAAAAAAGTAATTGAGGTCCATTAAATGTGAAATCTCCCTTACTTATAGGGACTGAAGTACACAGTGTTTAATCTCAGTTGGTTAAACTTTAAAAATTATGATTTTTTTTCTACATATTTTCAAAATATCCTGTCATCATAACATAAATTATGACATTACTGTTTGTTTGCTATGACACACCTCAAGGTACAAACTGGTAGCAGAGAATGCCTGTTAGTAAAAAGGGAGGCCAAGCTGGAAATTAAGCATAAAAGGTATTCATAAATTAAGACATTTCATGCAAGCAGGTTCTCTAATTAAAACATTCTTTGAACATTGTTGCTTAACCACGAAAGCAGCGACTGACAGACAACTAAAATTCAATTCATCGCACCTACTGAATGTATTCAGCCATGATGGGAAAACTACTTTCTGTCAAACCTCCTGATTCCTTGTGGCTAACTGAGGGCTTGGGTGCAGGAGAAGCCTAAAGAAAGCATATTTTTGTGTGTGCTGGAAATAAACTTTGACCACTTGTAACTAGGAAACTTCATTCGCCCTTATTGCTGTTGCCATTAGAAAATAAGAATCATGGTATTACTTCAAACTGATCAGCTAATTAACAACTGGGAAAGAACTATCTACACATGTTTTAAAGATTGCTTAAGTGTTTCAAAAATTCCCACGGTTTCTTCTGCTGTCACATATATGCCACACAATCATCTACTCTTTATGTTGCTGGAGTTTTAAATGGTTCTTGACAATCAAATTCCCAGCTCTCATAAGGACTTGGCTCTGCTAAGAACCATAGATCCTCCCCTTTTATGTTCTAGCCTTCCACAATGACATATATCTAGAAGCAAAATGCTGAAAATTTCAAAACAGGAGGTATGAAAGTAGTTTGGATGTGAAAAGGGCACTTGCAGATTCAAGGACTGTTGGACTAGTTGGACTCAATAATCCTTGTGGGTCCCTTCAATTCAGGATATTCTGTAACTCTTAAGAATATTGTGTTCATTCAAAAGACAAAAAGGGAGTGAATGATTGGCTTTGCACGGAGCCCAGGGAACACAGAAACATCCTCTGCCCCTCCTCTCGGAAAACTAGTTATTCAATCCTACTTATGCCCAAAAAACCCAGAAGAGCCATGGATTGGGAAGATGCAAGAGAGCTCAAAATATCAACAAAAATTCCAAAATGGAGATCTGTATGTGAGTAATTAAATTCTATCTCACTTTCTTAATTTTAATGAAAGACCACTATGAAAAAAAAAAGGCTGAACTGATCATTGCTCTTATAAATTTCTACTAGAAGGGAATTTCCATTTCTTTCTAGAACTACATACAGCTCAGAGCATGAAGGGTCCTTAGCAATCAGTAAGTAAAGCCAGTTACTGCAAAGCAGAACAAGCCTTGAGGTTTGACTTCATACCATGTGGTAGACTTCCTGAGTGCACTTAATACAGGACATGTCATGTGTCATGTTATCATGTTTGCTCATCTGAATTTGAAATTCAGACGCTGTATTTTGAGGAAAACAGGAGTTTTCAAGTGCTAAGATGAATTCTTTTCTGGAGTGAAGAAGGCAGGAGTAACCACACGAAAATCTGTGGGGAAAAATAAAGGCAAAACCTGCCAAATAAAGACATGCTTTGTCAACCCTTTAAAGGGCTCAAGAGCAATGCTGATAGACTTCAACAAGAACTTTGATACAAAAGAGAGATCCTGAAAATAACCAGACTTGTGATGACTTTTTCATGCCAATGCTTTCAATTTCTTTTAAAAAATAACTTGAATATTTATGGTGGACCATATCAATGGCTTCTTTGGTTGAAATGCCACTCTGAACTACCTACTATGTTCTCTTTTTTGGCTGAGAATAATTGACATTAGGGGACTGAATCAATAGGAATGCTTCAATCAACACTTGCCTCTCTACTGATGAATGGTCCATCTAACCAATCTGTGAAGTTTCCTCCAGTCCCACACGTCTAATGTCAATCAAGTTAAAGTGCAAATGTCCAGCCAGGTCTTTCAGGACTATTAGAATACATTAGATAATAGAACCAACATCTTAATTGACAAGCCAAAGACTGAGAGGGAGGAGGTGAACATTCAGAGAAGTCAGAACTGTTACTATCTTAGTAGATAAAAGAAGAAATGATCTTTTTGCACTCTATAAAGAGCTTTCAAAATGCTCACAAAAGGATGTAAAGGCAGTGTCCCAGGAGAACAAGAGTTCAATCACAATTTCACTATTTTTTAGCAGACATCCCTTATTCCAGAGACAGAAAAGGATCTGTGTTTACCATGATCAAAATACAACTCTTAACCCTTTCTGCTCTCCACCAGTTCCAAACAGTTAGCTAAATATTACAGAAATTTTGTCTGCAAATTTCTTTTTAAAAAGAGCACACCTGGACAGGCGTCTGAACTGATAATATTAAAAGCTTTTCTAATTGTGATCATTTGTGCAAAAAGGTTTCTGAGCTCTACTACTGGGAGAAATATTTCTTCTTTATAGGCTAATTCAGGGGGTCAACAAGTCATTTAAATCTCAGTCTGTCTCCAAGTAACCTATTTCCAAAATCCTTCACAACTTCCAAATTTGCCTTGCTGCAAGGGATTGCTACTTTCCTCTCAGGAAAAAAGATAGTCCCTCCAAAAAACAATCTCCAAGTGTAAGGGTGTGCATACAGTGGAACATGCAAAAAAATTCTGTATTTATGTATCTTGACTGTAATAGGGTGTTATTAGGTATTAGGCCTTGTTAATGTGAATGAGATCCTTCATCTTTGCCCGTGGCTTCTAAGTAATGAATAGGTAATTAATTAGGATGCACAGAATAGAAACAGCATAACCAGCAGGGCTTTTATTAGGAACAACTACTTGATGGGAAATGACAGTAGTGTGGCAACAGACTAGAGATGAGGTCAAAAGGCTTTGGTACCTGGCAGAGACTGAAGGTGAACAAGGTTGAGGGAGAATACAGATTCAGAATTGAAAGTTTTTCCTGAGTGTTTTTTTTTTTTTTAAATGGTAATTGTAAGAGAATTGACTTATGTCAGCACATAATAACATTAATATGTGGTGACATAAGTCAATTCTCCTACCATTAGAAAAAAAAAAGGAAAAAGAAAAAAGGAAATTAGAACACTCAGGAAACACTGACTGTTGGGTCATCCGGTCCTTGTCTTATGTAGGAAATCATTCACAAAGCAAAGCTGAGATGTAGACCTGCACAGGCCCGGACCTGCTATTACTGTATCTGCCCTTTTGACTCAAACCCTTCTAACACCTACTGCATGACGAATGACAGCCTCAAAGCACTTCAAATTAAATGGTGCCATTAAGCCAGCAACTGTTACAAGACTCAGCATTCAGAATAACAGACTGATGGGTTAAAATCCTGTTAGTCAAATGCCATTACAAGACTGGATTTGAGTGTGGATATTTAGTAAGAGTGGATTATTTTTATTTTTAAATGTCTTTCTTATTCTAGTATGTCCAGTATATGCAGTGATGTTATGTGATAAACTTGCCAAAATGGTCATTCCTGCTGGGTGATTTTATAGTATCAATGTAGGTATTGATGGATATTATCTGGCAGATTGGCTTGGGGATGGT
Organism: Coloeus monedula; assembly: GCF_965178545.1. Taxonomy (NCBI): domain Eukaryota; kingdom Metazoa; phylum Chordata; class Aves; order Passeriformes; family Corvidae; genus Coloeus; species Coloeus monedula. The sequence continues at coordinate 7,984,115 of NC_138782.1, read as the reverse complement.
TTTTTATCCCATACTAATTTTTATTTCTGTTTCTGTTTCGTGTCCAGAGTGGTCGCTGCTCCCCCCCCAACCCCCCTAGCTCCAGGAGTATTGCAGTGGGTGAGAACTAACCTGTGGGAGTTGGGGAGAAGCATGGTTGCTTCCTTCTGGCGGGGCAATTTTGTCTCCACGGCCAAGCGGCACGATCCCTCTGAAGAGAGATTCTTGTTGCCGTGTGTTTTTGCCTGTTTTTTTTCTTTTCCTTTGGCACTGTGACTGGAGCTTACTGGTTTGCTTCTCTGCTTTTCTGCTGCTTGGGAGCCCAGAGCCAGTGCGCATATCACTGGCACCCGGGAGCACCTGTCCCCTGCTGGAGCCGCCCCCTCTGTGCAGCCTGACCCCGGGGACCAGCCATCACAGGTGAGCTGCCCAGGGGAGTGATTCTCCACCCAGACCAGCTGTTCTCTGTCACTGCTTCAGGGCTGCTTGCTACACTGTAACCTGACACCCAAACACCCTGGGGCTTCCGGCTGCATTTTGTTTGCCATCCCTGGGTGTGCCTGCCTCTGCTGTTCCAGCTTGCTCTTTCTGAGGTTTCCTGCTGCAGTCCATTCAGTTTCCCAAGTGGCACTGAGACTGGCTGCTTCCTGTCAGTTTGCAAAGGAAAGCCCGTTCTCTCCCTCTTCTGCCAGCACACCCGCCATTACCCCGTGAGGGAGATGCGGCTGAGACCACCCCACAGCGCCCCCTGCAGGCGCGGGGGAATCATCGCAGCCGCCCTGCCCGGCCGGGAGCCCCCAGCGCCCCTGCCGGCTGTGAGTGGAACTGCACCCAAGGGGAAAGGGCCTGACAGCCGAGAGAGGCTGGTGCTGGATTTCTGTTGTGTTTGTTGCTGCTGCTGTCATTGTTGTTTGTTTGCTGTGTTATGCATATATGTACCAGTAAAGAATTGTTATTCCTTTTCCTATATCTTTGCCTGAAAGCCCCTTAATTTCAAAATTATAATCATTGGGGGGGGGGGAGTGTCATATTTTCCATTCCAAGGGAGGTTCCTGCCTTCCTTGGCAGACACCTGTCCTTTAAACCAGGACACAGATGTAATTAGGATATTCTCTTATTTATTTTGAAGATTAATCAAATAAAAAAGGCCTTTCTGCATGTAATGAGGTATTTGCACTTCAGGGTGGTAGAAACACAAGATAGATTACTTCTGTAATGTATCCATTACTCAGTAATACACTCATTTGGTAATCTCTTATTTCTTACTCCCAGGAAATTTTCTATCTATTCCTAAAGCCTAATCTGGTGTGCACTGAAGCCAATGGACATATTGCCACTGCCTTCAGCAGACACCAAACCAGGATCAGGTTTTTTTTTTCCCTTTGATTTTTGCCACCAGATTTAAACTAGGACTGATTCTGTAACCTCCATCTCATCATCCAACCACATTCTTCAAAACGTGATTGGTACAGACACAATGAGCCTACAGCTCATTTGTGTCCTTGCATTTCTCTGTATTTTCTCTTGGTCTGATATTGGCCCTCTGAAATGCCCAGCCAAAAGGAAGCTGAGGCACAGGGATTTAGGTAAAATTCAGATTTGAATCTCCACCAAGGTTCTGTACATGTCAGTAGTCTGCAGCATGTGCTCTCTAGGAATCCAACATTTCTTTTTCACTTTAAGCAAAAGAATTGGAAGAAACACCCCAAAGCAGGTTGGATATGGACAGCTCAAGGACAAAGGGTTATCAATACTGGTGCCAACTGTTGACTCCATCTGCTGCAGTCATGACCCAAGAAGTCAAATGTAATGAGGAATGATTATTCAATTAGTATGTTGAAGTGGTGACTAGAAGTTACTTCTCTATTTTCCCCTTTGAAGAGTAAAAAGCAGATATCCTCCAAACTGGTAAAAATCTGAGTATAAAAATGAAAACTCCCCTCAGTGTAAAAATTGTGTTTGTATTTATAATACCAGTAAACGCATCTTACAATCAGTAAAAACTCCATACAGAAATAGGTCAAAAAGGAATAACTTTTGTATATCTGCTACACTACTGGCGTGGATATACAAAAGATAGTTATTTTTAGCCCTGTAGGTATTGATTGCTGACAGCCAATGCACTGATTCCCAAAATGTCTCCAACTGATGAGGAAATAACCAAGGATGTGCTGTTGAAGCTCATAGCATCCAAGACCTGTGAGAGCAGCTCTGATGTGATCTATCTCATATGCACAAAAGAAAGAGACAGGTAAGGAAATATTTTCCTCAAATTAATTCAGTGGTAATTTCCCAGAGTAGCTATGTAGTTTTACCTACAGTAATGAATCTGTGAAGGATACAAGACAAAAAATAAGAGATTAAGTAGATTGGCTGTTAAGTAGAATTGTACTTCTTTTTAGTTCTAATTTAAAATGCTTTTTAAAAATCCCACACCAATTTAATTTGCATAATCTCCATAAAAACAACAAGACAAAAAATGCAAAATAATTTGGCTTATAAAAATACACGTCATGATAAATATAAAAAATGAAATTGGAAATGTTAGATGAATACTGCAAATTTAACTGCAGGATTATCTTTGGCAAATGTTTGTTATATAATGATGGGCTCTTTTTTTCTACTTTTATGTATGTTCATACAACTATATCAATCACACTAACTGTATTAAAATTACTGAAAGTTCCTATCCAGTAATCTTGACACCAAAATGTAATTACAATTATATGTAATAAAATCAACAGGCCAGAACAGCCATAAAAGAATGTACTGATCTATAACACCTATCTATCTGTGTATATCTGTGTTTTCACACCTATGCATATGCACCATTCTTCAAGTATTTCTAATTTCTAAGGTAATTAGGTGGTTGTATAAATGATCATAATCCATTTGTCTTTAGGACAATCTTGCCAATTTAAGTAGCCAACATACTGCTTCAAAAGCTTTTACCTCTATTTTCTGGCTAGTATATCCCTGCCTTTCTCCATGTGGCTCTTTCTGATCCTGTATGTTTTCATAAAGAGAGCTGGATGTTCCAGTCACTGGACCATGATGTGATCAGGGTCACAAAGACCTAGGGGTATTAGCTGTTTTGGAAGGAGAGGCAGAAGAGTATATCCACATAAAAGGAGGTCCTTCACTGCATAGAGATCCATATGGAACAGATGTTCACTGAGGGCCTCCAGGTGAAGTCAGCAGGGAAAGTATCACAAGGTCCTGTGGTGGAAGCCTGTTACAAAAAACCTGGTCAAGATTAAGTGGATGAAGCTTTCTAGAAAAAACTAGTGGAAGTCTCCTGAATGGAAGCTTTTGTCCTTACGGGAGTTATCTGATCCTCTGTCCTCTCCTTTTCTTGTTCCTCTGGCCTTTCTTCCCCTAGTACTTATCCATCATTTCCATTTCATGTCATCCACAAACCCTAAACAGTGACACTTGTTTTAAACAGCAAATTATGAGGACCAGGAAAAAATCATCTGAACCATTGTCTGATCAAGCTCAGTGTATTTAAGAGTTTGTGGAAGAGTTTTGCTACTGTTTACATTGCGAACAAATCACTACCACAATTCAGAATGGCAAATGACTCAAGAATTGGTCTATTCACACTTTTTTACAGACGAAGACACTGAAGAATTGTTATTATTTCCCCTTCATGTTAAACTAGCTGTTGATAAAAAGCAATGAAGTATCACCCAAAAGCTCGTAACAGATGATGACATTAAAAAAGTAGTCTCAGCCAGTCTTACCCTGCACTATTTATTATCAGGGATGGTTCACCCTAATTTTGTGTTAAAAACCAGAGATGACTGTTGTAACATTGGCAATAATGATTAGCACTGCTTATCTTGACTAAGGCAATTAATTTCTAGAATTTTTTCAGTTTGGTTTATGCTTCAGAGAAGTGATATATTTTAGTGTAAAATATTCTTTACTCACCTCTCTCTTCACTCAGCTGAGCCCCTTCTTCATTAGCATCGTCTGTCAAAAAAAAATTAGAGGAAAAAGGTTACTAGGAATACCGGCAAACATCTAAAATGAAATATTCCATGTTTCAAATTGCCCATAACTTATCTCCTATTTAACATTTTGCAGTGAAATCTGGAGCTGGATGGGGAAAGGAGGTTTTGATACTGGTTACTACGAGATACAGGAAATGCAGGGAATAAAGACAGGGAATAAAATTCTGCATCATTTACACAATTCTACAAATTAAGACAGGTATAATACGAAATTCCATTCTCTTTCCTTCAGAGCTTTTGGTTTACTTGACACATTTCAGTTTGCTTGGTTTCCTTGGAACAGCTGGCTATGCTAAGAAGAGAACTAGCTACCCTACTAGAAAACCACACAAGGAAGTTACTAAATATTTGCCAGCCAGACAAATTGATTTAAGAACAAAATGATTCTGTGAAGACTGAACTTGGGCTAGCTAGGAACAAAACATTTTTAAGCTTAAGATGAGAGACAAGGAAAGCAGATTCCTTTTGAAAAAGTTCCATTTTGGTAACAAAGGAATTTCTTACAAGTTGTTTTGCTGAGTTAAAAAAGGAGAAATTATTAGCCTTAGTTAACATCTTGGTAATTCAATGTTCCAGAGCCTTAATCATCTAATGGAGAGCTCACGGATCACAGACGTTTATGTCAATTATATTCCTGATTCATACAAACTCTGTTTATATCCTTTTAAATGGAGTTGCTGAGAGACTTTTTACCAGAGCCTGTAGTGAGAGGACAAGAGGGAATGGCTTTAAACTAACAAAAGGGTGGTTTAATTGAGATATTGGGAAGAAATTCTTCATTGTGAGTGTGTTGAGGCAGTAGAACAAGTTGACAGAGAAGCCGTGGTTGCCCCATCCCTGGAAGTGCTCAAGGCCAGTCTGGACAGGGCTTGGAGAACCTGGTCTAGTGGAAGGTGTCCCAGCCCATGGCAGGGTGGGTTGGAATCAGATGATCTTTAAGGTCCCTTCCAACCAATCATTCTATAATTCTATAATTTGGGCCTGTGCAAATTCTGTAGCAAGCCCACAACTTCTGTCTGAGTCTTAATATCTTTCAAACAGGAATATATGCATATTATGACGGCCAAAGGAGCTTTGCAATATAATAAGCAGTGCCAATGGAAACTAACAGCAGTATTTAGGTCCATTTTTACAGAGTTAGAACGTTACACCAGAAACTCTGCTGAGATCCAAATGATGTGACTGGCTATGAGGATTAGGCGCTGCTCTTACCAAGATTTGGAGCCTGAAATTTTATTCCAAGTATCATGAGAGCAGAAAAATTGGTTAATAATACAGACCTCCAGTGGGAATTATAATTCATTATAAGCATTAAAGTCAGGAGTGTGAGAATTTGCTGAATCTTCAGTACATGGATCTGCATCCACCCTTCTCCCCTTTCCCTCTCATTCAGACATGATCTGGAGGGCAGAACTTTCAGAAGGCACTAAACAACAGCACATTACATTTCTCTTGAGTACATTTTAGTACTGGCCCAAAGGACTGAAAAAAGTCACTGCACATTTTACTTCCTTTTTCCTTTTCTTCAAACAATTGCTTTGGAGGTGAAAAAGGCACATAGGCATATACCGTTCAAATATAAATTTGTATACTGTCTCAGTTTGAAAGACAGGTGTCTGCCAAGGAAGGTGGAAACCTCCCTTAGAGGGGACAATATGACCTCCTTCCCTTTGAATTATTATAAATTTGAAATTAAGGGGCTTTCAGGCAAAGATATGGGAAAAGGAATGACAGTTCTTTACTAGCATGTGTATGTATAATAAGGCAAACAAACAACAACACCGGCAGCAGCAGCAGCAAACAGAGCAGAAGCCCAGCACCAGCCTCTCTCGGCCGCAGGCGGTTTCCCCTCAGGTGCAGTTCCGCTCACAGCCGGCAGGGGCGCTGGGGGCTCCCGGCCGGGCAGGGCGGCTGCGATGGTTCCCCGCGCCTGCAGGGGGCGCTGTGGCGCGAGCTCGGCCGCATCTCCCTCACGGGGTAATGGCGGGTGAGACGGCGGAAGGGATGGAAAAAGGGTTTCCTTTGCAAAGCCCCAGGGGCAGCTGATCCCGGTGCCCCTCTGGATAGCGAAATGAGCTGTAGCAGGAACCTCGGAAGCAGCAAGCTGGAACGGCAGGGACGAGCAGATGCCAGAGTAGCAAACAAAATGTATCAGAAACTCTGGAGCTGTAGCAGGAGCCATGGGGTGTCTGGGCAGGCACTGGGTGTTGGGTTACAGTGTAGCAAAAAATCCAGGGCAGCGGCAGAGAAACGGCGGGGCTGGGCAGTGGCATCCCTGTCTCCCGAACAGGGCCGGGAGAGGCTCCCTCAGAGGGGCTCATGGCTCGGAGTCCCAGGGTTTCCTCTGAGGCACCCGAGCAGATGGTGAAGGGTCCTTTGGTGAAGTCAGGTGTTAATAAGGTCCCAGTGCAATCAATGGCCACTCTTTCGAGCAGAGCTTCACTCATGGTAGGAGAAGACAGCAGGAGACGGAACCCCTCCAGTGGTGGTGAATTCTCCCCACAATGACTGCAGCCTGTGTCCCCTCCAATGTCGAGAGTGAGAGCGAGCAAGAGGCTGTGGCCAGCCCCTTCCCCCAGCCCAAATTCCCGCTGTAACTCTGCCCTTCCCAAGAGAAAATCCCTCAGCTAAGAGAGTAGCAACCAGCTGCACTCATCCCCATCCTCCGTGGCTACATTCTTTGTCTCCCTTAAGTACTGGTCGTTATGTTTTCTCAGCAACAAATGGGAGAGAATTCCCTAAGAGAAAGAAACAAAAGGAAAAATCCTAACCCCCAACATACATATAACCTTAAGGAGCTTTGACAAGTAATTTTTAAGATAAGAAAATGAAAATTATTGTTAAAGCCCATGGGAATTCTGTAGTTGGCTTCAACAGAGCCAGGATTTTCAACTGGAGCTCTGCTGTTCTTCAACAAACTGCTCAGAAAACATTTGGTAACATAGAGATTATTAATTATTCAGTTTCCGATAACATGTTCTTTCCATGGAAGCATTTGTAATGAAATCAGCATGATAAAGTTTCAAATTAATCTAAGATATGACACTAAATCAGCAGAATATAATATCTTAACATACATATATCACCTGTTCTTCTGTGGAAGTTCTTAATTATAGTTCTGTAAGTGACTTGGATAATAAAATTCCCAAAGCAACAGAATAGTTTCTAAGCTGGTGATAATGGACACAGACAAGAAATCTGGTGTTATTAAAAAGTAGGGAAGTCATTATGCAATATAATTATGAAGGGGCAAAGACTGCTTTTGTGAACTAATTGTGAATTAAAGGCTGTTTTTTTTTCTGGGAAGAGCTACCTAAGGCTTGCTGAAAGGCAGCGGAGTCTCCATACCATTTTTGAAAATGGAAGTTTGGCTCCAAATAACTTGGTGACATGATCTCTGAATCATTGTGGTGCCTTTGAAAAATTTACCCCAATCTAGATATGAGTCTGAGTTTCACTTTGGCACACAGCAATCCCCAGACACTTCATATGTCTGTAATTATTACTCTCACACTATTAATCCATCTGGTGGAAGCATTTCCCTGTTAAATATAAAACATTGTCTTTCACTGACCTTGGTGTGGCTGGCTGAAGTGATGAACACCATGTTTAGCTGACAGAGCTCTATGCCAAAACCAATTATTTGACATAAAAATCAGTGGTGTAGAAGTCTATGTCCAAAATGCATTCACTTACCCCCCGAAAAAAATGATATTAAGGGCAGTTTCTTGGCAACTGGTTCTAAAGAAGTAAAAGTATTTTTTACTGAAGCTCTACATGCCTAATACAAAGCAAAATCAGTGCCAAGATTACCATAAGATTTGTTATACGTAGTTTTGTTTGATGGGTTTTTGTTTCTGTTTTTTAAATTTTTTAAAATTTTCCTTATACATTTTCTTACCCCATCTAGAGGAAGCCTTTGAAAAGTTTCTTTTTGTTTGAAATACGCACCACAGACATTCAATCCCAAAGCATAACTGGATAAAATGACAGAAGAACCTAAGAGTGAATCTTTGTCAGCTGCAAACATTTCCTTAAATACATATTGTCAATATTTCTTGTCCAAACTCCCCCACTGGAAAGACCAGAGGTGAGATCCTCTGTACCTCTCACCCTCACTTTAGAGCTGTTGAAAGATAATTGACTAGCAAAACATGCTCTAGTGTGTGCACACATCTATCCACACTTGGTTATTCCTCTGGCTGGAGAAGTAGAACAATGACCTTTCACATCGCTTCCCCATTAAAGCCCTGGATTTTGGGAAGTTCTACCAAGATGACCTTGCTAGAAAAGGAATGACTGATCTTGCAGTCTGGAGTGAGAGGAAAACTGACACTGACTACCAGAAAGGGTCAGCCCATCCCCAGGAAAAGTCACACCAGTATTTAGAAGGCTTAGGAGACAAGAAAACCTTCTAATCCAGAATGTGTCATATGGTTTGAGAGTGCAAAATTTCCCAGTGTATAAGCTGAGGTATACTACATAGAATTAAGGTATTAGATCAGTGATGTGTGGGAGAACAGTTTCCACTCAAGTACAAAATAATTTACAGTTGAAAGTCAACCTACGATTGAAAGTCTCCCTTTAACCCCCAGGCTACCTGGGGTAACTAGATCTCTAAAGATGAGAGCTTTACATTTGGGAGCAAGTTGCTCAGAGCATAAGCTTTGTGCAAGCCACAGGTTCCCTGGTGGGGTCATGTGCTAAGTGATGCCTGTGGCTCTTTCATTGCCCTCTCCCTTGTTATCTGCTGAGCTTTGGGAAATGGAATAATTACACCATATCTGCTCTTACCGACACTGGAAAAGAGGATGCCTTCTTCTGTCAGTTCATTTTGTTTTGCCTTTTGCCTTGCTGGTCAGGTTGTTTCCCTGTCTCCCTAGTCGTGGCATACAAGCAGACACAAGCCAGATGGCTACAACCATCAATCTGAGTTAAGATTTATGTTAGGAACAGAGAGGTGAAAGGCTCTAAATACTGCTGCTAATCCCCAAAGCCATTAAACCACCTCCTCCTTGTTGCTCACACTTTCATTTGCATTCTCCTTCATGTTAGCATGTGGAGAGCCAGCACTGTACAAACACTTTTTATTTTTAACTGTGTGTGCATTGAGAAGCCCTTACATGAGAGCCAGCTCCATGCTGCAGGCGGCTGCTGCTTCATCTGCATTCAGGTCCTGCATCCCGGGCTGCTGGCACTCCCCAACAGCACTGCATGCTGCTGGCTCCTCCCTGCCTCCCTCTAACCTTTCCTCAGCTGCCTAATTGCATCCTTCAGGATTTTTTTCTTTTCCCAGCATTTTCTGCAGTTTCCTGATTTCCAGATGTTTCCCTATTGTCAGTCAACCTACATGTTTCAGTCTGCTCCTCCTTGCAAGCGTGGCTCCATGTACTGACCAAAACCAGGGGAGAACAGGGAGGGTAGTGTGGGAATGGACTAAAAATCCCCTCTGCAGCTTGTATGAACATGCTCTGGCAAACAGAGAAATTAGATGGGCAGAGCTGTACAGGAGGCTGAAATGACAAGTTGGTGATCATACTGTTGATGTCTTAAAATAAAAACTCAAACAAAAATAAACCCCTGAAAATTTCATCACTGAGATCTGCAGCCATCCTCTTGAGCTATTTGCAGTGCAAAAACATGGGTCTGGCTTGAAAAGTTCCTACTGCCAAGAACTTCCCTAGCATGTATTCCATGATCTGCCTGTACAGTTTCCACTGGGATAACAGAGGAGGAGCAGTGCAGCAGTGGAAAACGGATCCCATTTTACCTTTGAGGAAAACTGATCCCATTTTGGGTCAGTCTTGAAAAACTTTTTGTGTCCAGTCTTGGAGCAGCCAGCAGTGTGGTCGAGGGTACCCGCTTGAGGCAAACCATCTAAACCATGATAATATCATGTTTCCAGAAGCTGAAAAGACCAAGCAGGTTCTCACTCTCTGTATTTCTCTCTCCAACACCTGTCTTTCCAAAATTTTATCCCAAAGCATCAACCACATGACTGCATGATCACCTTCACAGCCTTAGGGAGATTTATAATCGTATCTCATATCTTATTACAATCCCTAGTAAATGAAAAATCACTTCTTTTGGTGGCTTACAACCACTGTTGATACCCAAAAAGAGCTTCACGACAGTGTACAGGCTTTATGTCCACCTCAGCATGAGAGTCAATGTTGCTGTAGCACAGTGAGCCACACAGGAAGGTTTCTCGAAGCCCAAACGTACATATGAGGCTTGCAATAACCCAGGATCTCCCCAGCTCTTTTGGTTGTTTTGATTCCTCCAACTCAGTTCTCCACTAAGGAAATGTCACAGAAAATAGCACAAAAAAAGGCAATATTTTCTTTGAGGAGAAGCAGGTTTGGAAATCTCCGGCAGATGAGATCAACTAAAACAGTCCTGGCTCTTTTCTCCTCTCCTAGTAAAATGTTGTATTTTCTATAAAACTTTCCCTCATCCTCAGTGCTCCTAAGATGAAGGAAAAACCAAGAAAAAGGCAAAACAAAAAGATCCTTAACAAAAAAAGTGCATTCTTCTGCTTTGGAAGTAAAAATAGGACTTCTTTTTGTTCTGAACATTTCTATCCTTTAATCATGCAATCCTGCATACAGAGCAGCAGGCACTATATAAACCTCCACCTGATACTGAGCAAGTTTCATTGAATTTTTTTGTCTGATTATAAAGAAACTTTCACTGATACACTCTGTACATCCTGGCCATACTGCAGCAGTAGCACTGGTTTCCTTCCTGTGTTGTTTAGTTAAACCAGTCCCACAACACTGGAGCCTCACAGAAGGTAGAATGTGTTTGTAGCTTTTGAAGCCACATCACATAGAAATCCTTAGTACCAATCTCCTAAGAAGTTAGGAACCGGGGCTTTTTTGTCATCACATTGATGACCTCTTTTATGAACTATATCACTTGATCTGCTGTAAAATACATACCATACAAACCATATGAACCTCAGCTGCATACGAAGACTATGCAGTAACTGCTGTTCTCACAGTGAGGGAGCTGGACAACCTTATTCCAGTGAAGGAAATGGTACTCACATCAGGATCCCATTTGGATTTCTGTTTTCCAGATGCTTCTACCTTATGTAAAAGGACCAAGGCACTTCTTGGGGAAACAGGTTTCAGGTTTTAAAAAATAACCTATTCCTTATTTCCTCTCTGCCCTAAAATACTGAAAATAATGAAGTTTTGTTCACACAAGTGCTAAATTGGATGTTAATCTAGTAGACACACACAAAATGGCATGTTTTGCATGTGGTCATACATTTGCAAATACAAGGTTCTAACAATATCTCATCAGTAACCTATGGCAAAGGCAATCAAATGAGACAAACCCGAATTTAACTGCATCCTTGGAAATAAGAAGCAGTGGAGCACATGAAGTCATTTGGAGTCTGTGGCAAGAGAGGACAGGATATTTGGAATGCTTTAATGAGATGCCACAATACCCAACAGAATAGGAAGAAAAGATCTCTGATCAAAGATGTATTCACATAACGTATTAAACAGAAAAAGCTGCTTGTTCTTTTTCTGGTGCCAGGGATCCATGTGTCAAGGGCTGAGTACAGAAGAGAACAGCAACACACTTCCCTATGCCAGTCACTCCCTGAACCTAAGGTCACACGTAGGCCATGAATAGCTGTCATTGCACCAGTCCTCTGTTGGTTGAGCTCATCCTTTTTTAAACTGTATTTAAAACTTACAAGCTCTGCAGCACCTCATACCAAGTACTCTTAGATCCTAGCTCTGTGCTGTGTGAAAAACTACTTCCTTTTGCTTGTTTTCATTCTGATTCATCATTTCCTGGGACACCTTGCACTCCTTGTGGTACAAGAGATGGTAAATATCTGCTCTGTATTCACCTAATTACCAAGCTCATCATCTTCCTGTGCTCACCCATGCTGTTATCATGCATAGCAACCCGATCCTTGCACCTAAATGACCCCTGTGCCTTCAAGGGCATCCTCATCCACCTGCCACTGCTGTTTCAATGCAGTTCCTATACAGGTGTCTCCCAGGAACTGGAAATCTCAGGGATTTGGAGTGAATGGACAAATACATAGAAATTGCCATTTCCCCCGACTTCTGGATTGATTGCAGGCTCTGTTGTCAGTCTCACAAAAGGAGACATGAAAAATCTCTACAAGATGCCAAGAAGCATAGAAGATGAGGCTCCATTTAGCAAAGCAAAAGCAAAAGCTCCTGACAACAGCACTTTTATAGGTTATGGTCCCATTGCTGATCCATGCCCTGCTCCAAGCTGTGACACTGCTGCCATCAGGATTGAGGAAGCAAACGGTTTTCCAGACCACAGCGCAGACAGTATCACAAGCCTCTATCAAACCATGTTTTTGGGTGACCAATAATTGCAACACACAAAGTCTAGAGCAATTCAGCAGTTGGCCATAAAATAACTTCAGGAAGTTTTACTATGCTTCAAAAGGAAGTGGGAAGCTACCCATTAGCTTTTTTTTAGGTACTGGAAACCTACTGCGATGTTAGAAGGTGCTGGGAACCCTTTCTTGATCTGTATATCTCCTAAGATGCTGAAAACAGTATCTGAACCATCAGCTATATATTCTGTCCCCCAAGCACCACTCCAGAGCTGCTGCTTGATCACCCTCCTGCACTACACTGAGACATTGGCAAAATGCGCAAAACAGACAACCCCAATGAGTGGTAGGACTGGCACAATCTTTACCGTGGCAAATAAAGATAGAAAGTCATAGAAGAATTTGGTTTAACAGTTTTATGAACACATTTAGCTTTAAGTGACCTTGCGATTTTCTGAGGTAAGTTGTTTTCAGACATGTTTCAAAATGGACAGGTATTTTAAACATTTAAACTTTTGGATTGAGAACAATTTTTACAGCAACCTATTTACACTGGAGGGTACTTTATCAGGATCTGTAGGTGCTGTGGGAGAGAACTAGAGCAAAGCCAACATCCTATTTTAGTGCATAGGCTCCTCCAGCTCCCCCAGATGGGCAGTGCTTCCTTGGAAACCTCCACTACTGAGGACCGAGGAACCATCAGGGGAAACATTGGGGCTGTGCTTCTCCCCAGCTGTTTTGAATAAATTCTTCAACAAGGGGCCTTGCAGGAGCCATCTGAGTATGAGGTCTTCCAATATAAAGACAGTTCAAAGGGATGCAGAGAGCATTTTGTACCCTCATAAAAACATCAGTGTGCCACAACTTCTCCAAACCCACTGCTGCCTTCCACCTTCCACCCACCAAAAAATCCTCACTCATCCCTGCCTCAACACAAGACTTACACAAGACTGGAAATCTGAGGGGAATGTTCAATGCTGGCATGGAATCCAGAGCATGCTGGATGGTTATGAGAGCATAAATACTGAGGGGTACCCTGGTATGCTCTCAGTGGCTTGATACACAGCACTAGAAAGGAAAGGGATGCATGGTCATGGCACAGTCACCATCTGAAAAGCCAAGCAGGATCTCCAAGGGACAAGACAAAAGTTTCAAGAGGCAGAGAAACCAGAGTCCCCTAAGCAACCCAATACAACAGCTCTATTGGAACTATGGGGTTGAGGAAGCAAGACAGCAAACAGTACCTTGCAAGCTTTGTGAGGGAAAGCAGTGAAGAGAGTAATACAATGGTCTGACTGCTTCCAGTTTCACCCTGTGAGATCACAGGCATTCATCAGCTGTGAAGATAGCAACTTGGAAAATCTGCATGAAGGCAGGAAAAACAGCTGCAACCAAAACCTTCAGGATGGCCCTTATTGATGAGGAGAAGAAAGCTAAAGAGATATCAAACTGCCCCAAATCTTACTCGCTAAGGGACATTTCTGCAGGACCCCAAGCCCCGGTGGCCTTTGTACTCCAGCCATAACAACGCAGAAAAACAGAGCCTTGTGACTTATGAGGCAAATCACTGCCCAGGTGAAACCTCCCATAAAGGATATTGGGCACTTCCAGTAAACTGCTTGGCACCTCTCCACAGAGTAAAATAAAGCCCATGAAAAATACTTTGTGGAATACATTCAGGTGATGGATTACAGAAACAAATTGGCTCATGAACACTGCAAATGCAAATAGAGAGGCTAAATTTATCAGATGAATTACCCATTTGATACTGGATTACTTGCTAAGGGCTAACTTATGACTCCTTTGCTCATGCAGAGGACTGCTCCAGCCCCAGTGCAGTCTGCCATAGTAAGCAGAGAGAGCGATGCCTCTCAATACCAGTACAGAAATTACAGTCCCTGCTTAGGAGTTCGCTCACGTATTAGCACAGGGATTGGCCTTTTTAATACAAAGCCCTTCATTCAGCCGTTTAGACAGTTTCCAATTTGATTCCAAGCTTGGGAGATCTCTTAACAATGAATTTCCTCTGCAATTTTAATATATTCGCACATTTTATGCACAAGCAGGATGCTGTGCATCCTCCTGAAGTAATAGGAGAATTATTGTAAGGCAGTAGCTCTTATCCATATGGTTTGAGTAGGGGAAATAGTGTTTTCATCAACCAGGATGAAAGCAGAAAACGCATTAAATATCATAACCTGTAATAACCTGTAATAGAGGGAAGGGAAAGTTTTCTCAAGATGAAGCAATATCGCTCTCTTTTTACTAACACAACTGATCATGACTAAAAAAAAAAAAATCTCTTAGGCTCAGCATCCTTTCATTAGCTCTAAAAGGACACAAGTCTAAAAGCATGCACCTACCATCTATCAGCTGGCCTAATGAAAGTGCAAATGTCCTTTCTCCAAAAATTTCTGCAATGTTTTAGTGAAGTAATTTTGTTACTCTGTTTAAAGTAGCAAGAAGTTAATATAACCATGGATGGTTCAGCTTCACAGGACATCCCTTTTATAGCATTATTTTTGTCTAAAAACCTTTTTCAGAAAAAAAAGTTTCTCCTCTCCAATCCACTGATAACAGGTGGTAGATTTAGTAATACTTTAAGCATTACAATTGAAGATAAACCGTTTATAATATATGACAGCCACCATGAAAAATAAGCATTTGCCAAAGGTCCTTACAAGATTATCTGTCTGACATATTAAGTAGCTTTGTGTACACGGAATATAGGAGGAAAAGAAAAAAGGTATCATTGCCTCCAGCTGGCAACTATTTACAAATACTCCTAATTTTCCTCCTATGTATAGAATCCTAGAAGTATGCATTAGTTCAAAGTAAATGTTGGCAAATCTAGATTTTCAAGGGGGATTCCATTTTCTGCTAAGTCTTATAAATATGTATACTTAGCAATAAAAGTAATGCCTAATGTCTGGACTCCATATAGAGTTCTGTTAGAAGAAGCAATGCATTCCAAAAGAAAAGATGGTCTAAGTAGCAGTTCCTTTCCCAGAAAACTCACTCATACTACTAATAGCGATGAATCCAGCAATGTAACAACTACACATGTGAGCCAGAACTGCAGGCAAAGGTATTTTATTTGCTTGAAAGACATTCTCTCAGTTTACATAGGAAAAATGTTACAACACAGGTGAAGAGAGAATAGCTGGGCTATTTCATTGCACAAGGAGATAGGACTCAATTCATATAAAGAAAAAAAACCATCACTGTGGCACTGTTTGATATAGTAAAACAGTGATCCATCTTAAGCCAACAAAGTTGTTCTTTCTACTGCTCTTTTCCTACCAGAACATACAAAAACTTCTCAGCAAAACCTCAGAGGATCAACAGAAAATTCTGCCTGGACTAGGACCTTTTACTTAAACAAAACAGGACTTTTCTGGACAACACTGGCATGAGAACCTATGTCTGAGTTAAGTGGTGCTCTGCTCCCCCTTGGAGCATGCTGGCTCTGGCTTGGTTTTTGTAAAGTGTTATTACTGAGATTGAATCAGAAATGCTGAGACAGTTACAATTGCTCTGTTACTGCACAACTTTGCTACACTGCTAAGACATGACATTACTTCGAAGTCTGTCTCTTTCCCCTATATATTTAAAGTTTGAAAATGACAAGGCTCTTGGCAGTTGTCTTAATATCAATATTATTATTTGACTAATTTCTTTGGCATTCCACTAGCAAAATAGGCTTAATGATATGTTCAACTAATGGAACAATTTCCCTGTATCTATATTCCACTTACTCTAATGCACTGAGGTGTAATTCTAGCTTCATTTCATTATCACTTGACTAGCTCAAGCACTTGCATGTCTTTTTGGATTTATTAATGCAGTGGGTTTAAAGTAATAACTATTTATGTATACAACTCCATGAATATATTCTTCTTTCTAAGCAGTTTTGTCCACATCTATTAAAGTAGATATATTTCACAATGCTTCTGAATGCAAGATGCACTTTTAAAATGCCTTGATGTTTTTTCTCTAAGCTTAAAGCAATACCTCAGTGTTATTCTCTCCTGTGTTTAGATAGTGTCCTATCGATTTAAATTTAGGGCAAGTCTATCCTTAAAGACTTTAATTTCACTAAATTAACAGATTTCCTTTAAACCAAAACAAAGCCACCAGTTTCATTAATTTCTTCCACAGTAGAAATATCAGGAATTTACTGCCAAAGGCAGTTGCTAACTCCTTGACACAGAACCATGTTAGCTAAGTCTTCTGTGCGGGAAAACAGTCCTGCAGAGAGATGGGATATCTCTACAGTAGGGGAGTCTGCTGATAACTTGTCCAAGTCTGCTATATTAAATATAGATGGCAATTCATGAGACACCTGATAAAAGGAACAAACAGCAGACATGATGGTCATCTGGTGATCTCCATCCAGACCTTTAGCTGATGTTCTCACCAGGAGGCAGTTTAGCATGGGGCTAATTTCAGCTGACATCTGTTGAAGTGTTGGTACCTTGTGGAAAAGTGTCAATTCAAGTTGGCAAAGAAAGCCTGAGACTGTACATTAATGGTTAGGGCACTCCAGAAGAGAGGCCCCGATACTGACCATTTCTCTAGTGACACTACAGAGAGTCATTTGGGAAGCATGCATTTGTCCTGCCTCTCCCTGTCTCCTCACAAGCTGAAGATCTAAAGACACTAAAAAAAACCCACTAAAATAAAAACCTCCTGAATCCCTGGCTACTGGATCCACCCACAGGAAATCTTTCACTGAGTCAGAAAAAAAGCTTTAGATGCAAAACTGGTTCCTTTTAAGGCTCTGGCTCACCAGACAGTAAATGCCTAGTAACATTAAGGCATATCAAAATCCAAATCATTAGTTATGAGAAAATTGCAATGAGGAATCTATGATGATAGATCCTAAGGTATTTTAATAATCTATACCTAATCCCATAATAATCTACCTAAATTATGGATACTGAGAACTAAACTTTCTCTGGACAGTTGTGAACTTTGGATGAACCTTTTGTATAGCCACATATGCAAAACACTGGATTTAGAGGGTTCCTACCATGACTACCTCTCTATGGTGACATATCAGAATCCAAATTTTAGTTTGAGCAAAAAAAAAAATCATAAAACTGTTACATACATGAGAATAAACATACTTTTAAAACTATGGTATGGCAGATCATCTACCTAATGTGGTGTAATGCAATTATATGTTTTTCTATAACATGAGACCCAGCCACACAGGTTCTTTGTAGACAGGAGTTCAACAGTGTCAGGTTTTGAAAAACAAACAAAATAAATCTTCCTCTTTGCTCTCTTTCTGCTTTTGGGCTTGTCATGATACAGCTCTGAAGCATCTTCTTGTCCCTCAGACTTTCAAACACAAATGGGGATTACATTTATAGAAACAATACCAGGCTTTACACCACAATTTCAAAGCCATGGCAATGAAAGTGAGCATTAATACCCTTGATTTGTTGACAAATTGATGCTATGTTCTTCTCTCACTTAAACTAAAGGGCAGAAACAGAGCCAGCAACAGTAGGCAGGGTACTGCCACTTTATCCTTTGGGTTGGGTACGCTGACAAAAAAATAAAACCATACAATGAATGGATTAGACATGAATGCAGCTTTTTGAAATGCATGTTCAGTGTGCTCCAGACAAAAATATTATTAAGCGGTTAGACATCATTCGATGCTACCTGAATAATTCAATAGGTCTTTAAGTTTCAGCTGCCAATCACTCCAAACTGGTGATTACAAAGTCATTACAAAAAAGCTTTGTTCTAGTGAGATGAGACAAAAATATCACAATTTCCATGCTACCAAGCAAAGCAAAAGGAAAAAGCCACTGTAGCTACAGTGAAAACACAGTCCCGTGAAATTAACGGGACTCTGAACACACCAAAGCTCTGCTTCCTATTACTCCAGGGCTGTTTCCACTAGACAGACAGCATGGGGAATATTGGGAGATAAAACAAAATAATAAAATATGGATCTTTTCACATGTAGTCAGACTGATGTCAGCACAAAGGAAAATAAAATAGGAGGCATTTTAGGGTTGATAAAATTATGGAGAGCAGATTTCTATTGATGTATGATCAAAATAAATCACAGGCTTATAGGAGGAGGGGGATTAGCAAATTTACTATCCACCAGGTTTCCTTAAATCTAGAAAGCAACCTCCTGTGTGAAATCCAAGATGAATGGCTAACATTTCCCAAGTGCTCCAGTGAGAGCCATCTTTCTCCCATTCATTCTTGCACAGGGACAGCTCAAGTTTAAAGTCCTCATTCAGACACAGTTGGGCTCTCATCCCAGTATCTTTTCAGACCTGGAGAAACCCTACCAGCATTGTTAATGAAAAACGAAAGTGTGTACAAAGTGTGTGGAAAACGAATATACACTAGGAGCTACATTAGTGCAAATCATTTCCCTCTCAAGAGTCAAGAGAACCAGTGCCATACACCAAGTTTTGGAAAAGATACAGATACAGCATGGAATAAAGGGATTAGCCGTACTGAGCATACAAAAGCAGTATTACAAGTAGTTTAATAGTTCACACATTTTAGATGTCTGCATTTGTCCAGGATCAGAGCCTCTATGTGCAGCTGATCTTTAAAGAAAGTTCACATTTCAATATTTGGCTTTGGAAAGAAGAAAAGATGCCATCTGCTGCATTTTTGCTGCATCCTTTTTTAAAGTCAAATGGTACTTGATTACTATACCTACCTAGAGGGAAAAACTCGCCCATTTTCTTCTTGAAAATTTTGTAGTCAACCTCCAAAAAGACGCAGAAGATGATACGATCCACCTGCAAGAAAAAATGATTCACAGTGAAAGCATCAAAATCATCCTTATTGGCAACAATAGTCAATAAAGGCAAAGAAACTTTTAAGCCAACACACTTTTATGCTCCAGGCAAACAAGAAAACAGGGCTACATTTCTTGACTTTATTGTACATCTGTGTTGTAATTTATAAAATAACCTTTGCAATTGCAGCTCACAACTGTATTCTTTGTTAACTACCTCCTGTTTATGCAAACTGCTCTTGAGCACAGTATAAATGACTTCAGCATTCTAGATGAGAACTGGGATGCAAAGTTTGATGAAAAAGTCACATAGGGACTTCTAATAAGCATATAGAAGAATAAATGGGTAAGCGAAGAGCTCTTTTTCCAACCCTTGTCCAACAAACCTATTTGAAAACCCATTTAGTATTTTAAAATGGCTTTAAAAGGTTTCATGTGGTTTTAATTTACATGAAACCATTTATTCTCACTATAATACAAACAGAATGCAGCAGAAACACAAAAGCTGATTAGATGACAGGTCGCACACAGGGTAAATCATTTAATATGTCATCTACTTAGCGAGGCTGAGCATATCAGTGAAACCACAGCCCATAATGTATGCACCACCCACCAATGAGTTCAAATAAATTCTTTGGGAGATCACTGTATGTGAAAAACTTTTCTGAAACAGACTAAAAATAAAAAAAAGCAAAACAAAGCAAAGCCCAGAAATCAAAAGCCTTTAAGGCTGAAAAACACCCACACTGGACTTAAGCCTTGTGATTCCTTTATGTTATTTGTTTGCATTGCCCAGTACAAAATGCCTCTAACCAAAACCCAGCTTGGAGGGGTCTGTGGAAAGCAAAAAGACCCTCTCACAGCTGAGCTGAGGGACCTGCGACCCAGTTATCATCTTATTCTCTGAAGTGCATAAGAGCTTATCCACATAGGGATGAAGCACAAGCAATAGGAAATTTGGCATCTTATGCTGTCCTGGTGTTTCCATGCGCAATAAGGCAATCCATCATAGCAGAACTCCTCAAGAGTGCTTTTGCATGTGCTAGAAAAATCATAAGCCTCCCTCTGCAGGGAAACGGTGAGAGGAATGATCTCAAGACGTGAATTATTTCCCTTATCTTCAGTAGAAAATGCTGTCTTTTTGCTGCAGCTGGTCTTAGAAGTGAAGTCCAAGCCTTGGCTTCAAACACACTGTTATGCTGAACAGCTCAGGACATAATTTTTGAGCTCACTTTGGAGCAGCCCAGTAGAATAAAGAAGGGGATGAAAGCCGGCAAGCACTGGTTATGCTGAAAAATACCAGCATCTTCTAACAAGGACATCTCGGAACTAAAGGTGATGACAAAACCTTAATGATCAGCCTAGGTAGGTAATATCACGACTAGCAATAGTACAAGGGGTAATGGCCTCAAGTTGCACCAGGGGAGGTTCATGCTTGATATCTGGAAAAATTTCTTCATTGAAAGAGTGGTTAAGCACTAGAACAGGTTCCCCAGGGATGTGATGGAGTTCCCATCCCTGGAAATGATCAAAAAATGAGTAGATGTGGCACTTTGCAATATGGTTTAGTGGGAGAGGTGGAATTCACTCAAAGGTTGAACTTGAAGACCTTGGAGATCTTCTCCAATGTTACTGATTCTATGACACTCTATGAGACTGAAGGTACAAGCTACATCGGTGTAAAGGAAGAAGGAGGCTTGTGAGCAGGACAGAAGGCAGCACAGCAGAGCAGGGAAGCCTATTGGCAGATTTGTCAGCAAGAAAACTGCCTGCTGCTGTCTGCTCATATGATGCTTACAGAGCCAAGGTGTTCTGTGTATCCCTCATAAACAAACCAGGCTGGACCTTAAAAATATGCTTGACCATGGCATCAGCTGCTCTTCAAAAGGACTATAATAAAAAACTCAAATACTAGTTATGGGCTCAAGCCAAAAAGCCATACTCATATCCATACTCACCTCCATACTCACAAATTAATAACGTAAGGCCTCATTGCCAAGAAGTGTTACATTTTACCTAACACGATCGTTAAGGTCCCTACCAATCCAAACCATTCTATGATTCTGCCTAAGTTGGGTGTTTTCAGGAGGGAAGCTTTAATCAGCCACTGCTTAAATTGCATTTCTTGTGAAAATTGGAGTAAGATATTGCTGGGGTGTTGCTAGATTGTCATTGTCCATCTCTGTCTTGCAGACTTTCAAGCATTAAAAGTGATAGGCCCAATGAACCAGAACAGACAAAAGAGCAGGGACGGAAATGTATAAAGCAGAGGAGGAAGAATATTCCCACACAGAGAAGTTTCTGAGTCTCTACATAGACTCATATTCTCTGCTGAGAATCCTACAGACATTTGGCTCATTCTGTATAGTCCAACTTCTCAAGGTGTTCCCTTTACTTTTATTTATTCAGTGCAGCTGAAAATGATAAAACTTCTCCATGAGAATTTCTACTACTTCTAATATAATTCCTTAATTTAAAAATAGGGAATCTCTCTAGAAATGGCAGACTATTTCAAAATTTATAGCTTCCTGACTGTACACATCCTATATATAAACCTGTTCCCTTTCTTCTTGGTGTGAGAAAACCTGCTCTATTTCTAAGTATGCATAAGATATTGTGATGACAGCTGAAATCCTGTGTTTATCTGATTGAATGGCATGTACTGGCAGATAGTAAATCTGAAATTAAACCCTATTCTATCATTCTGCCAGTCACTGACTATTTTATCTAACATCCCCAGCTAAAATAACTTGAGATTAGGTAGGGAAAGTAACCTTTGTCCTCACTATGCCCATTTCAGCTACAATAAGGAAAGGTTTAAACCAAGTAACTATCAACCTACTTTGCCTGCTGGCCCACAAAAGCTCAGCAGGATTTTTGGGATGTGCAGTTAGGAAAGCTGCTCCTTATTCAACAAGGAAATCGCTCCTCTCATGTGGTGTGAAAATGCCAGCTTCATTAGAGTGTCACACCACCCCTTTAGAGAGGGTGAGGAATAGCCCCCATGGACTCCCCCGATAGTGTCCAGATAACCCCCAGTGCTTTCTGCAGATGCCCAGCTCCTCCACTGCTGACCAAGCACCAGTCAACTGCAGCAGAAGTGTAAAGGAGCTCCACGTTGAAGGTATTAAAGCTCGCCCCTGACTGACAGCTCTTTTTTGAAGGCTGGTATTAAAATCAACCATGCCCTGTCAGAGCCTGATTAAATTCTGCTCACTTCGCAGCTATGAATAGGTGGATCAAAGAACCCCAAAATCAAGAGCACTGCAGCACAGGAAGATGGGAGTTAAAATGCATGAGCTGTTCACTTAGTAGGCACCTTCACAGCTCAAGGCTGTGAGTACATTTGATTGGTTTTTTTTACCTTGGGCCCTGCTCTCCTTGCCAGGCTTTATTTAATTTTGATGGGGATAGCTTCCAGGTGGTTTTGTTAGCAGCACTTGATAAGAATTAGTAAACTTCTGCAAGGCTTACAGGACTCAGGCTATTTTTTAAGAATCACAGAATGGTTTGGGTTGGAAGGGCCCTTAAAGATTATGCGGCTCCAATCCGCCCATCATGGACAAGAACACATTCCACTAGATCTGATTCAGACTGGTCTTGAACACACTTTTTGCAGTAGAATGGACCCTAACACCAGAGTTTTAGAAGGGTACAGCCATATTTCATGAACTGAAAACCCCTCCTTTGGGTATAAAAGCACAGTTGGTCTAATAGCAGCAGCACTGACCTTAGTGCAAAGAAAGTGGCAAAAATATTTCCTCCTGGCTTTTGATCTTTGGGGTTTTGTTAGTTGGTGACTTTGAGAGCACTTTACATGCTGTGAGTTTTCAATTTATTGGTGTGTTGCTGCACCTTGGGTGAGTTCACTCACAGACCACTGACGGTCTATGGGAGCTCCATGGAAGGCTGGGTGGGTGGGTGCTCAGGGACACGCACTAAAATGATGGAAAGCTCTTGAGGGTTGCTTGAAGTCCTACTAAAGGACCCTGCCCTCTACTGCAGTGTGTGGGAGGACACTGCATGTTTAAATGTACATCTCTGCATGCAGCTGCTGCTATAGTAGGAATTTGTAATCTACAGCTGTATCTATACAAAAAATACAGAGTGACTTCTTACATGGGCTAAACTAAAAGAGATTAAGATTAGATGTTAGGAAGAAATTCCTTACTGTGGAATATGGAGGGTGGTGAGGCTTTGGCACAGGTTGCCCAGAGAAGCTGGGGATGTCCCATCCATGGAAGTGTTTAAGGCCAGGTTGGATGGGGCTCTGAGCAACTTGGTCTAGTGGAAGGTGTCTGTTGCCATGGCAGGGTGGTTGGAATGAGATGAACTTTAATGTCCTTTCCAACCCAAGCCTGTCTGTGATTCTCTATATATTTTAGCATTAAAAATATCTATGTTTTTATCTCAGCTCTTTTGCTGTGGCCTCGGGCAGGTTGTGTGATTCCCCTGGCTTCATTTCCCTGTCTGTCTAGGGGACAGGAATACCTAGCTGTGCACTTATGCATTGCTTTAAAGAGTTATTGCCAAGCACAACCCACACGACATGTCAAATGCTGTCATAGGTATAGCTGTACGTATACCCAAGTGCCAAGCTGGATATATCAAACACAGATCTGAAGTAGAACACTGATCAAAAGGCATTCTAGACTATTTCATGTAGGGAGTGTTTCCATGTCATTGCCAGCCTGTGTCCTAATGAAATAACAGCTTGCAATGAAAACAAACCCAACTGTGTTTCAGCACTCCCAAGTATTTCATGCATGTCTCCAGCACCAGGACATTTACGTAGCAGGAAGTGACTGCTTTTTATATGTGACAAAAAGTTTCATCATCACTTAAATCTTACCAGAAAACACACAATAGAAAAACAATGTGAACTTGCAAAATTTTTTTCCCAATCCCAAATCAAATGAATGATAATAAACAACAAAGAGAAGGAAGCAGCTTTTTGCTCTTTGTAGGTGTAGCAAATCCCTTTCATGAAACACTCCTGCCTGATCACATCAGGATCTACTGTCATAAAGCAACAGTGAACACCAGAAGCTTGCTGAAACATTTTTAGTTTATCAAAATTCCATGGATTTAATTCAAAACTCAGTGAAGCAAATCAGACATTTTTTTATTCACTTCAGCATGCTTGGATCGTCACCTATACTCTGTAGCATGAGACAGAACACTTACCTCCTCAAGAATTCAAGTTCTTCGGATAGAGACATTTCATTACCCTGAATGTTACATACTTTCTCAAAGATATCCTTAACAGTTACAGTTCAGAGCTGCCAGAACCCATCAATATGCCTCAACTGCATTGCCTGTAAGAAAGGAGCTCTGAACCTTCAAAGTTGTATGGGGCTTTGAGCAACCTGGTCAAGATGTCCTTGCCCATGGCAGGGGGTTTGGAATGAGATGGTCTGTAAGGCCCCTCCCAGCCCAAACCTTTCTATGATTCATCAATGCTGAACATTTTCCTTTGTTTGGACCATGACTGCATGGGCAGCCCCGTTAGCTTTCACTGCCTGGCAAAACTTCCCTTGTAGAGACCAGTGAGAACAAAGCAACCTAAATCAGGTTTCCATGGCATGCTCTCACAGAATCAAAATCTCAGCTGTGAGAAGCACAGAGTAAGGAGCAAGAGATTTTTAATGCACTCTAGGACCAGATTAGGAGTGCTCTAGTTGGTCCCTGCACATGATGTAAAATCTCTTCTATTTCTGTGACAAGGGCTCAGTTTTCTGAAGTCTGTATCTCTCGTTTATCTCCAGAGACTGTATTTTCCATCTCTTTCTTTTCTGTTTTTCTGATAGAGCTCCTCTCTACCTGTAACTGAGCTGATGCACTGAACTGACTACATACAGAAGTACAGAGACCAACATCTCTTTCTGCCCTGCTAAAGAACTGATAGATGACGCTCTCTCTTGATGCTGACAGTCTCCCCTTCAGCCTACCCTCTGCCTGATCTGATCCTCTGGTAATCCTATTGCAACCAACAGATGGAAATACCAACAGATGGAAATATTGTAGAATAACACAGGCATCTGCCATATACCACCCAGCAGCTGTGATCCACTTTGCCAGAGATGCTACCTTTCCTGAGTACCATGAACATCTGGCTGGCTGTCCAGACAGCAGCCTATCTGACCAAACAGAGCAGAGAGGACTGCATCTCCAGTGGGGTTGAGGTCAGAAGTTTTCACACACTTTCTGAAGTTGAATGCTTCAGGCCCTATAAAAACTACTCATTTCATAGCACTGTAAATTAAAATTCAGCCTCCTGGTATTAGTACTGATTTCACAGAAACCATTAGAGCATAAAGCCTAGCTGACTGTCGGCTCCTTTTTGGCATCACATCATGGTCTATGATTGCAGAATTACTCTCAAAAAGAACTTCAGTCACGTATTTATGGCAACTAGAAAGCTTTGGTGCTGCCTCCATCCTCAGAACAAGATTTAAGCAGGGCAGAGGTGTCAGACTGGTGATACGGTGAATTTGACAATCAATGAACTGTGTGATGATGTTCACAAAGCTATTCACCTAGCCTTAAGAGCTTTTCTCTTGGCACAGCTTCAAATCCTCTTAAGACCTGAGCCAAAACACCCTGTGTTTATTTGACCTTACAATCATCCAAATGAGCCCAGCTTCAGGCAAATAGGACATCTCTGGATTACCCGTCCATCCAGGGAGAAATGTACTCTTTCAGGACACTGCTCTCTGGTTTTCATGGATTTGAATTTTGAGATTCTTTGGAATCCAAAGCAAAAGCCTACATAAAAATCCATATTCCTGCAAACCTCTTGCAAGTAAGGGTATTAATGGAGCGTTATGATGTCACATCAAGAGCAAATACTTGTGGAGGACTAGCTGTGAAGAAGCAACTCTTACTTAAACCATCACATTACTTAATTAGCCATGGAAGAAAAGAATAATACAAACCATATAAATTATAAGATTATTTATGCTCATCACAGAGTGGAATGGTTACTATGGTGGTCCTACTGTAGTTAAAAAACAGAAACGGAAAGTTATTATTAGTGCTTTAATATCCTACTTCATGATGGAACACATACTTAGCTTGGAGTGAAAGATAATTAAAAGCCCAATGGCAATTTAACAATCCCACAAAACAAAACAAAAACAAACGCCCCCCCAGATATTTATTACCAGTTTAAAATATTAATACAAACAACATCCTAGTACATAAGGCTTTGCAGCAATCTCTGCCTCTAAACCAAAATGAAGTAGCAACACACTTAACAGTGAAACTCAATAAAAATTCAAAATATGTCCAGAATGTCTCTCCCTGTCCTTTCTGCCTGTTCCTACAGGTCTGCTCATCTTCAACAGCTGAGGGCTGTTGATACTCCCAGTATCACACAGGTACCAGACACACCAGTGCAGTTAGCACTATGGCCCAAGCCTTTCTCCACATAACTGAAGCATATTAAAACCCGTAAAACTTCCCAGTGGAGAAGTTTTACCCACAGTTCTCAAGCACAGGTCAGCATTCCAGTTTTGTGATATTTCTGATAGATCCCTGCCACCAAGTAAAGATTTGATGTGCCCAAGGTCACAGAGAAACAACAACAGCAGAAATAGACTAGGACCCTGGGTTTTTTTCTCCTGTTCTCTTTTGACCAAAGACGCTACAGATAAAAAAAAAAAAAAAAAAAAAAATCCCGTCAATGGTCACATGCAAAGTTCACAAGCTTCACTGCATACCACTGCTTTTCCTCTGGTGGAAATATCTTTTCAATGCATCCATATATTGTGTGAATCAATACTGGTAACTCTTTTTCCCTTATACATTGATTGTTTTTTAAAAGTTACTTATTCTTTGTGAGAGAATTCACTATGTGAATACCTTCAGTACTTTGTAAATACAGTGTATTATTCAAGGGCAGGTAGAGCTTTCCATTTTGGCCTTCTTTGTGCTGAGCTGTTACTTTTTTTTGCGTGAGCAAAGCATCTCCCTGACAAGCAGAATAGTTATCCTAAGGAATGAACCTGGATCTCAAACAGAAAAATATAACAGCATTTCAGAGGAATTAAAAATTTTTTTGTTGGCCATTTGTGTATGTTCCAGTTACTTATATACTACACGATGATATGACAAATAAGATGTGACAGTCCTGTAGTGCTAATATAAACACAGACAGACTATAAAATAACCAGTCCTTAATAGTCCACATGTGGTTTTGTTCTCAACTACAAGAAGTTTTTAGTTTTCCTAAAGGTGAAAAAACCTGTAAAACCAGCCTAGGATTTAAGGGAACGTCTCAGTATATTTCTTTTGATGGTCACTAAAACTTGTCAGGCTAGGGCCAGGAGAGTAGTTTAAGAATGCATTTGTTTTTACCAAGACACACATCAATCTTCACAATTCACTTTTATGCCACACAAATACGATGACATAAAGCCCATTAATCTTTTCCAACTTAATACCTACTGTCCTTTGAAGATACATGTTTGGAATATCTGAAGGCGACCTCCATTTTTCACAGTTCCCAGTCATAGGGCAGCTGACACAGCCAAGATAATCCTGTATTCAGTGAAACCGGGGGAATGAATGGATTCTGATGAATGTAATTTGCTATCTCAGTGACAAATGGCAAATGGGAAGAGAGGGTGTGCATGCAAATATAACTGTGTTAAATAAGGGCTTGTGAAGGATAGTACTCTGAAAATATCTGATAGTCAGTTTTACAACAACCATGCTTTTTGGAGGAGATAAATCATGAGCTTACTTAGAGTTATCATTATATCCTCATTGTGGAGCTCCGCTGAATAAGATGGAATTGTGGCATACAATCAAGCAGGGCGTTGTGATCCCATAAGCCAAGTTTTTGCATCACATTTTGCCTTACAACATCAGTTTTTCACTATCTTTTTAGTACAACTTGGACTTAAAGACCCCGAAGTTCCCTATGACTATGAGCATCCTAAACCTGTCTGTGCATTGAACCTGTGGTAGACTAATTCCCAAGAGTATTGTGCTCCAGCTCTTTGCTGGATTAAGGTGTCACTTTGGAAAATTCTCATGTTTTTGATGTTTTTTACCAGTTTTGTTGTGGTACCTCATAATATCTACTGATAAAAGTCCCACTCCTTCCCAGGGTCAGCAGGAGAATCAGCACTACTTGCTCAGACTCCACCACTCAAAAACCAAACTATGCTTGAACACAGAAATGTGATCACCTCCTTGCCATTATCCTAGTGGCTGCTGGAAGATTCTGAATACAAAACAACCCCAGGACTTAAAACCACACAGAGAGACCAAGTAATGGTACCTCCTACCCTTCAGAGAGATATGAGGATCAAAAAATCATGGGTTTGGGTCAGAAGGGACCTTAAAGATCATCTAGTTCAAATCCCCCTGCCATGGACAGGGATGTCTACCACTAGATCAGGCTGTTGAGGGCCCCATCCAGCCTTTCCTGGAATGCTTCCAGGAATGGGACATTCACAATTTCTCTGGGCAAACTGTTCCAGCACCTAAATTATGAATAATTTAAATTTGGATGCTAGAGGCAGTGCCAGGAGGAGGCAGAACCGCATGATGCTGGGAACCACCAGGAAGAGCAATGGGGATCCATTGTCCTGGAAAGCAAACTCCCTACTGCTGTTGCTGAGGCTCCTGAAGGGTGCACAATAGTTGAACTGCATAGAAAGGGCAGGAGAAACAATTCCTGGAAGATGATGATGGCTTAAACAACTTTTTAAGTGCACTGTTACAGGCAGGGTAAAATGGCAGTCATGCTAAACTCAGCAACAATTTTCTCACTGAGGTTGAGCAAAGGTTTCCCCTCACCTTGCGGGCTGGGATACTTCCCAACTGTTTTCATGTTATTTTCTGAATTATTGACAAAGAAAAGAAGCCTGGCTGGATCTTACAAAGTTGGCTTAAAATTCAACTTTAAAAAGTATTTTCATCAAAAGAGGACAGATGACTCCCACATACAAAATTATATAAGCATCTAAAACCCAGAAAGTTTCACCTCAGAAAGCTTTTCAAAATACATGATTTGATGAAGTCCCTCAAACCTAATGTAAATGAGGGCAGTCCAGAACAAAACTCCCACTGAGTATTTCCCTTGTTTGCTATCACTTCTTTTATCTTTCTTGCCTTCATCCTCCGTTAATGTTCACATTTGTCATTCTTTAGCCAAAGGCTGATGATTTCACAGGGGTTTAGGATCAGTGCAAGCAAATGTTTCCCACCCTGCTGGGAAGATGACAGCAGCACTTGGACACCAATTTTGTCTGACTACATCTAGGCTTCCAAAAATTCAACAGATGTCATAAAAGCTGCACTTTTAGGGGATGAAAAGTGCTCACCCAACCTGTATTAGCGGCAATGTACTGCAAATTCTCCTCCCAGCACCTCAATATAGCCTCTGTTTGAGGAAGAGCATGGGTAGAGATAACACTAGTATAGAAAGTTATTAATTCTTACGCAATGAGGTGATTAAAACTCCTGTTGTGGAAGCAAAGTGAAGGGGTAACAGACCTGCTTTCCCAAGAATAAAGGCCACACGGCATAACTTGAAACAGCTCTGAAACCATTGGTCTTACTAAAACCTTTACTGAATCTCATTATGTAAACATTACCTTATCTTTCTCCTTGAAGAAAATGTTTTATGATTAAATTGTCATTTAGAGATCAAATTAAACTAATTAATGCAAGCTATTAAAGACTATTTTCCAAGGACAAAGGCTGGTTTTCTTAAATACTGTATGCGTCTCATTCTAATGCTGGAGATAATCTTTTTGCCACCAGAAAATGACAGAACCAGACAAAATTTACAGTACCGCTAAAAAAAACACTTCCATTCCCAGGATGCTCACTCCAGTGTCCCTTCCTAAAATGAGATCAACTCAGGATCATTTGTTTACTGCATGTCTAGAGGTACACCCTATTTGGGTACACCCATCAACAAAATAATGCCATTTTTGTTAAATAGTGACTGTAGAATGATGAGCTATTCTCATAAGATTTTGCAATGCTTGATTCCTAGCATCCTGAAAGAATCCATGCCAAGAGTCTGCATGACCTAAATGCAACCTCTGCATGTTTCTTGCTGATCAGAAGGGAGTTCAGGAGGAACAATGAGCAGAAAGTGAGGCAAATTGGATGTAAAATACTTATTCCCAAAAACTCTAGAACTTGGGCTGGTGACTGGGTCAACTTGTGGAATGGCTGCACTTCAGAGCCTGCTTTTGGGATGTCTGTAGCTGTGAGAGGCTAGGACCAATAAGGAAGATCTGTGCTTGAGAGCAGATATGATTATAGATTTGGCATTGTGAGCTGGGATAGCAATGCAGCCAAAATGTCCTCATGTGAAAGGTCATTAAGCCAGCCTGATATGATTGACAGATGCCTTCCACGGAGGATACTGCAACTCTAATATAGGTTGTTTAGAAAAAAAAAAAACCAACCAATAGGATATAAATGTCAACACTCTGCCAACACTTTTCATAAGGACTGGGAAGTGAAAAACAAGATTCATCTTTATGGGATCACTTTAAAATTAATTTTAATAGATGGTAATAGGCTGACAGTCCTCTGAAAATAGCCAGCAGATGTTCCAGCACTTTACCAAGTCCCTATGCCTAACATTGGGTATACCAATTCCACAAAATCCGTCTTCTGGATGGAGCTCTGTTTCTGCAGCTAGAATACGAATGATGGCTCTTAGTGGGTTTTGACTTCCACCAGTGCGTTTAGTTCTGCCGTGGATTGCAGAGCACGAGCAAGTGAGCAGATTTATGATTTATTAGAAAGGACAAGAAGTTGCCTTATTTATGGAACGTTGCTATCTAAAGATAACCTTTGCTCTACCTATCTGCTCATCATAAGGTAAAATGCATCTAAATTGCTAAGATGCTGCTCAAATACAATTGAGAACATCAGCACAATTTATACAAGCTGCACTGATGCATATAAAGTCTCCAAAACCATTTATTGTCAAAATGTCAACACTAAATGCACAAAAATGTAACTTATTTTATTCCAGTAATTAACTAATGTGTGCACAGGACTTTTAAAATGTAAAAGCACTTTGAGCTCTGAGAGCTAAACAGTATTATTTTCACTTGTGGACGCACTGTATGAATCATACCTAATAATCACTTCTTGTGGAATGTATTTTTGGTCTACTGCCAAAACCTAACCTAGAGATTTGGCACTTCTGTTTCAGTAAAACATCTTTAAATGGTCCTGTTTGGATTCCAGCTGGAAATTTTCTGCAACCCATTCATTACCGAGTCCTTCACAATATATACCAGGTATACAGTGCCTTCAAAACTCTGTAATTAACACTGTATAGAGAGATTGCAAACACTTCATTGCATTCTCCTCATTTGTACAAAATATTTTTGAAGAGTGGCTCACTAGTGTTAGCTGTGATTTAACTCCTTCTCTTTAACCTGTACAAGATGCAACAGGTGTAATGGATATAACACAGGATTGGGATTCCCATTCATCTTCGTAAGAGCTGTAGATCTCAGATTATTTTCTGATCTCCTGGTGAAAAGTGTTATGTAAGAACTTGATGTTCATCATTATCTATCCCTATTATCACTGTGATTTGCTTCCCTCTAATCCTCCTCTGACTGGGCTTGTTTTCCCACCCTCTATCCTTTGTGACCGAGGAGATGCTATGACCATGAGTTGTCCTTCCCAAATGAGAGCTCGAGGAGCTTTCACAAGGGTCATGTTTTGTATCTACAAGCACATCTGTTGCATCTGTCTTGAAAAAAATAAGCCTGGCTATCCCTGCCTTGCACAAAATTGCTTCTCCATGATCACATTCACAGGGGAAAGTCTAAAATAACCAGAAACCAAAAAAACTACATCATTCTCCTGATTAGTCAACAGGAACAGTGATGACTTACAGCTGGCCTGAGTACCACCTGTGAACAGATCAGCCCCATGTTTCCAGCTGACGTGGTGGTAATACACTCCGTCCTTGTTATAGCTCTCAAATCAGGAGATATTTTATGCATGCCTTGTATTTGTTTAAACACATGCCTATCCATAAAATAAATTAGGTTGTGGGATTAACCAAGCCAAGAATTTCTCTGGTAAAAGTCTTTCTGGATGTTCAGATTTAAAGAGTTTTAAAGAACCTTGTCTGTAACACACTGCACCCATCTCTATTAACAACTCCCCTACTATACCTTTGATAACTGATAGGTATATTTATTGAGCATCATTTTTTATTCTCCAATTAATGAAGAAAAGAAAACAAGAGTGGGAAATATCTGAAGTGGTCAACATTGCTCTATAAAGTTTGGACCGATTTGCTCCATTTGAAACAGAGAAATGAATTCAGAGATTTTTAAAAAGAAAGAAAAGAAAGGAAGGA
The DNA here is from genome assembly GCF_965178545.1 of Coloeus monedula. Taxonomy (NCBI): domain Eukaryota; kingdom Metazoa; phylum Chordata; class Aves; order Passeriformes; family Corvidae; genus Coloeus; species Coloeus monedula. The sequence continues at coordinate 7,951,608 of NC_138782.1, read as the reverse complement.
TATTTGAACTGACTGGCTTTGAACAGACGAAACCTTTTACAGGGTTTACAGTGTCAGCTTACAAACCTTTCTGGGGGCAGCTACACTGCATATCTTATCCATAAGGTAAACACAGTGAGATCCCACACTAGCTCTTAGCATCATGTGGCTGTGCAGGACCTGCAAGGCCAAGCTGAGCTTTGGGGGGCCCCATGGTCAAAGTGAAGGGTGCCCAAAGCCTGTCAAAACATTTCTCAGCTCCTGCTCTAACTCTGCCTGGCTCCTTGGTGAGCTCTCAGTCTTTCCTGCTCACATAGCAACATCTTTATCTCATTTTATCTAGACAGAAATAGGGAAAGAGCAGGGAAGGCAAAGGAGAGTCAGCTGCTGTGACAGAGTAGGCTGGGCACGTCAGTGTGGCTCCTGGAGGACTACAGCAATTTCCAGCAGCAAAGCCTCTTGCCTGACACCTTGCTTTCATGCAGTTGCTCCAAAGGTTCAGTAATACTTGGTGTTAAAAAAAATCAATATGGCACTGTCAGGATTCCAGATATATACATTATTCAATAATAATAAGTTACAGACTTATGTAACACTCTACACTGGCTGTAAATCTGCTGCAGGTGGAGGGGGAACAAAAGAAAGAATAAAAGCATATCTCATGCAAATGAGGTAGATAAACCATTTCAATTCCAACAACCAACTCCCAGAACAGATGTGAGTCTAGCTGGCACCTCTTTACAATAATTCCAGCCTATTCCCACTTCTCTGCAACCTCGAGTGCTGAGAGGACAGGGAGTTCTTGATCTCACAGAAAGGGTAATTTGTGGCCCTTTTCCCTATCACCCAGTGAGGACATGACTGTAACACTTACGCAGTCAAGCAGCTCCTTCCAGATTTGTTACTTCTGATTTCACCTGCAAGTATGCATGGAGCATTCACAAAGCTGATCCTGGAGACAACTCCAACTGATTTAGCTTCTGACTCCAATGTTCAGTAGTCCCATGTTAAAACACATACAGCATGTCCCTGCATTTACATTATTCTTCATCATCAAAATCAAATGTGGATCACGCTGTGGATCATGTCACACACACCCACCCAAAGCTCCACATCCTTGTGTCTGGTAGCTCACTCAAATTTCACTTCTGTACGTCTAATGTGCTGAGAGATAACCTGAACATGTCTAAATCTCTGAAAAGTCAAATCAATTTTCTCAAATATCTTCTCTTATAAAAACATCCGCTCCAGGGCTGTGATTTTTATGCCAAGTTCAAAGCACAGTGACTGTCTATGGTTAAATTACAACTCTCTGAAATGTGGATTTATAATATATATAATGGAAGGCCTATAACTGTAACATTTCAAATGTGACATCTCTAAAAATGCCAGTTTTCAAAGGATGTCGTCTGATGGTTTGAACTGCCTCTTGATCAATGGCAAGATGATGCTATCCTGGGGAAGGAAGACTTTCATTATTTTTCAATTACTGTGCAGGATGAAGATGACATCTTCCTCCTTAGAAGGCAACTCTACCTACTAAGAAATTCTGTTGGAGTGATTGAACTTCTGTGGGACTAACATCGCATTCTGTTCATACTGCCTCATGCTGTCTGCAGAACTAAAAACATACTGTGGCTGTAAACACCATAGTTACAGCCTAAATGATGACAGCTTAAAAAATCACAGCATTTCACAAACTAATAAATGTGGGCATCTCTTCTGCCTTGTCATTTCTGAGCTTTTAGGAACTCAGGTCAGCTTTCACCTGTGTTTTCCAACTATAAAAGACTAGAACATATTAAAAGCACATATAAAATAGCTTAAAAAAAAATCTTTGTCTTGTAAGCCTTCAAAGCTCAAGCTTTCAGAGAAACATCAAATATCACAAGAGCTGGCAACAGTAAGACTGCACTGTCCCTTCTTCAGAAGTTGAGGAACACCAGAAAAACACCAAACCAGAGGCAGGCAACCTGGTTGAAACTCTCTGATATGATTTGCAAGGTTTCTCTGGTTCTGACCTGTTCACACTGAACTCAGTTGGGCTTCTTTAATTGTGAGAGAACTTGGGCCAGGCTCACCTGTGATGACTATTGCACACTTCTGCCTCCATGGAAGAGGGGTCACATCTCTCCTGCCATTAGCTGCATATAAATGTCTCTGAATGGATATTTTGTCTTTACTGTGCTGAAAAGGGAGGCGGCATCTTTTTTTGTAGAATGGGTCATTTTCTCCTGGAACATCAAAGAAGCAGCTCTGATGATTTGAAGCAGCAGCAGAAGGAACAGCTCTGGAAACAAGCTTTTTTTCTGCTGCACTTTTCTTGCCATGTGCCGCAGGATGTACAGTCACTTGGATCTGTGTTTCTAGGCTTCATTTCCCTGCAAGAGCTCTTTCATAGGAGCCTGGAATGCTGCACTGGGGAATAATCCCAGTGAAATAAAGGACCTGCTGCTGCAATGCTGCCAGGCATGGAGCAAGCCAAGGAGCTGCAGTCAGCTGGAGCTCCCAGTCAGAAAGCTATCACTATCCTAACCTTTCCTTCATTAAGAAAAAAGGCTCCAGAAAACTCAAAAATAATCTTGAGAGGATCTTGCCTGTAGCCTTTGAAACCTTTGTGGGGCTTTCTGTATATAAGGTTTCAACGTGACCTGTTATCCACGTTTATCTGGAAAGTTAATTACTTAAATCCTATTGCCTGTTGCCAACTCCTGTGAGTGTGAGTTGGTTGATCTGAGGGTCCACAATGCGAGCTGGTGAGTCGGGAGGTGTTGCAGACAGGATTCCTTCAGTGAACATCAGTACAACTTGAAAAGGTTGTTTTCAATAAAAAGTACAGCCACAGACAAGTTTTGAAGCCTGAAAGCTGCAGAAAGTAGCCATTGAAAATGTTTTCAATCAGAAGAACCAAAACATGATCTCTGTTGAAATAAGACTAATATACAAATCACAATTTTTAGGAGTTTTTATGGGTTTTTTACCCCATCATAGCTTTCAGAACGATCTACTTCCTTCATGTTCACGTTGTGTTTATTTAAAAGGTTCAATCTCCCTTAATTCAGAGCGATTTTGATTGAACTTTTAAAATCCTTTCCTTTTCCTTTTCCTTTTCCTTTTCCTTTTCCTTTTCCTTTTCCTTTTCCTTTTCCTTTTCCTTTTCCTTTTCCTTTGTCTTGTCTTTTTTTCCCTTTTTCTTTTTTCTCTCCTGTGAAGCCAGGATACAGCAGCTCATCAAAAGGAAGCAAGGTGGCCCGAATTTTCTCTTAGTTGTTACGGTGATGTATCTACAGCGGGCAATCTGATCTCATCATGAAACAATTGCAGTAAAGGTATCTAAATGGATGTCACAGGTCTGCTGAAATATAATAAAGTGAAATGAACCAAAAAAAAAGTCTTTCCAATACAAATCACAGAGTTAACTTATAGTGAGTTGCAAACAGAATAAGAGTACTGGAGGAAGGAGATAAACCCAGAAATGCCACTGTTATATTATTTTTAATACACTTGGGGCGTGCATAATTAAGGAATTTACAGCATTAAAACCCGGAGCTGTTGTGCAGTGCTGCACTAAATGAGATGATCAGTAACAAGGGAAAGGGTGAATTACAGCACTTTCCACTGTGGTTTGAACTACTGTCTTGTAAGATAAACACTATTGATTGCTTTTAAGCCTCCTCTCTTAGAAGAAAGAGACTTCTAATTTTGGGAAATCAATAATAAAAGGTAGCAGAACACACACCCCACACTCCCCCTCCTCCCCAATGATGCCATGAAGATTTTTTGCCTTTTCTTTTATACCCCTGTTATACTTTTTTACAACTTCTGTATTCTTAGTGCTTTTTCTCTACATTCTTGGACTTGTTTGTTCAGCTAGAAGACTAAACATTTTGGAAGCTTCATAGGTAGAGGACAGTGTGCCCCAGACCCCAAGGTCCTCTCCAGAACACATTCTGTAAACTAAGATAGAACCATCCAGGGGAAGGTTCCTTGGGGAAGGAGGCTCATTCAAGCCTACATAGTAAGACCTATAATGTTATACCAGATCTTTTGGGGGTGTGAATTGTGGAGTGCATTTTGGAGCATTCGACTTGGATGTAGTGCACCTAAGGATCCTTAAAATAAATACCAAGGTAAAATCCCTTTTTCCCCTTCTAACCGTGTTTGACTCTTAATTTTAAGACCAGGAAAAGGAATCACCACCCCCCAGCCCCCGGCCCGATTCTCTTCACATAAGCCTGGAAACAAGAAAGGGCAGAACCACACATTAAATTGGAAGATCATCCCTGATGTGCAGGGTGAAGGATTTTCCCTTGTGTACCAGTTTGGCCAAATTTAGAAATATATCCTCTGAGAGAAGGCACAACCACCCCTCCCCCACCAGGTTTGGGAAAAAAAATTTTCCTCGAAGGAAAGTGAAGAAGATAAAACTATTTATTTAACAAACACCCGGGAAAGGAAAATAAGGTTAAATGGTAAAATCTTTCACTGTGGAGGAAAAACCTGGGAAAGCGTTCGAGTCCTCCCTTTGGTCTCCTCGGAGCTGGGGCTTGGGCCAGGACCAGGCCCTCTGTGCCTGGTGGAAAGTCCTCCCGATGTGCTCTGAGGTTGAAAACAGTCCAGTAGGAAAGGGAGAAAATCCGGAATTCCAGAGAAGGAAAAGCAAAGTCCAACTCTCAGTCTCTCTCCGGAGAATGAGAAACTGAAAACAACTGGCCAAAAGCTGAGTGGAAAACAGCAAGCCGGGTGCTTCCTCGCTCCCCTGCCGCAGCTGGGGGGAAAAAAAACCTGCTATCTTTATATGACCTTGAACGAGCTGCAAACTGCTTTGAGAAAGTTTTGCTCAGTTTTTTCCTCTTCCCCCTCTCAGGCTCAGTTTAGAGGCATAGAAAGGCACAAAAATTAATTTCTGGGCATAGGCAGCGATATGGGATACACATCATATCGTCACCCCAAGACACCTTGGGCCGCATTCTTCTTCAGCACTGAATCTGGATCAGAATCAGCATCTACAAACTACTCTTTTAATTTCCTGACAGAAAAAAAATGTCTTGCCATGCTTGTTTTAACTTTTTTTTCCCCCCCATTTTTTTGTATCTCAACTGCCTTCAGTGTCTGAAAATTAACTCCTTAAGTAGTTTAACAAATATATTTTCTTTTTCAAAGCAAAGGCTTTTGTTAGAGGCGAAAATAGCTTCAGATTTTAAGCTGTGGGGTCCTTGCTACTTCTTTTGTCTGGCTCATGATTTTAGGGGCCAAAAGGTATCAATTTAACAGCAAAGGAATGGGTGGTGGTTTTGAATTACCAAAGCTGGTGTGTTGGGAGGCTGTTTGGGTCTCTGCTCTGTTTTTTTTTGGAAGAGGGCTGTTTTTTAAGGCCTATACTATCAAAGCCCAACAGACAATGCCAAATCTCTAAGAACAGATATACACAGAACACTTCTTATAGCATATTTAGGCAGGCATTGTGCATTATATACCATGTAAGATGCCCAGCAAGCTGTCCAAGAAAAACAGCAACACCGACTGAACCCAGGCCAAGGATTTTCTTATTAGCATGAGCAGAGGTTAGGCAGGCATACAGCATTTTCCCCATCTGTTTCCATTTACAGAGGCAACCACTCCTAGGAATATTATACCTAATACACAGCTGGATGGTCTACAAAGAAATAGTTGTGTTTTTTTCCTGTCTTCTGCTGCTAAACTCCCGTCTGCTTGGTATTTACATGATTTCCCCTGAAAGTGGTGAGGTTTACCCTAATATGACACTGCTTTTTGTATAGTCTGACAGAGAATGGTCATCCCAGGCTGGTAATAAAACAGCAGTTTCTCTTGTGGCTCTCTTGTTAAAGCAATTATCTGTGGCCATTATCTGAATGCATCGCTTAAGTCTTTGATGGCAAAATATTTAAATAAATAAGAAGGAACAAAAATAGCTAGCAAATATAAGGAGATGATTATGTGGTTAAACCTATAAATGACAATGCTATGGGAACAGCCAGAAGTATTTTTAATAAAGTAATCACAAACAGATTAATAACTTGGAAAGCAACAGGGGATTTTTCTCTTCCAAAGCAATGAGATTTTCAGCAGACTCTAACCAGTCCTCATCTAAGTAGGAATGTGCTTATCTTTATCCATCTCCCCTGATCGCCTCACTTCTCAACATAAAGGGAAATCAGTAAGAGGACTTGTTATTGAGAGGAGTCTCAAGAATCAGGCACTGTGATCACACCTCTAATCCTGCAGGAATATATTTCCAACAACTACATAACCTCCAATGCAACTGGCACATTGTTTAGAGCTGCTCTGCAAAGCCTATGATATAGGGAAGGAAATAAAACCAGATATGGGTTATACAGGCTGACCTCCTGCTGCTGGACCTGACTCAGCACCAAAGGTTACTGCACTAAAATAATGCTTTTGATTGCTCGCATTTTGCATTGGAGACCTCTGTTATTAGAGAAAACTCTTTGATTCTCTGCACAGTGCCTATGGATGGATTTCTGTCACGCTCATTTTGATGACCACTTAAGTAAACAAGGGCAGTGGAAGGGTTAAGCATCGATCTCTGGGTTCCTCTGGCATGCCAGGGATCTGCTGTTAATAACACTGGTGGCAGTTTCCTGAGCTGTAACTCCCAGTGTGATAACTTCTGATCTGATGCAAATTCCTCCCTTGCTGCAGCAAAACACCCCATCGTTTAAAAGTTTTGAATGTGCTAACAGCTAATTTATTAAAGGAACTCCTGCTGAGTCCATGTTTACAGGGCTCAGGCTGCATACAAAAGAAAAGACTATTCCAGGCGCATAAGGGGAGCAGAAGAGAGCTGTATTTTTGGAAAGGCAGCACAATGTGCCAGAAGAAGGGCCGGACTGATGAAAAGAACAGCTATGATGTTGTGCTGAGACTTCTTTCAGCCCTGACTAAAACGAGCACAATTACAGATTGGAAAAGATGAGAATTATATTAAATGAGAATATGATGTATTTTAAAAATGGTGAAATAAAGTGAAACAAGTTCAGGCTACAAGTCCTGAAAAACATGAAAGTTTCCAAGACACTTACATATGGTAACAAAGGCAAATGTACATTGTGGGCAGACAGACATTTAACCAGTGTCTTCTTGTAAGGTGGTGTCTCTTTTTAGAAAGGTTCATACTACAAAACACTATAAATCTCAAGCTAAAATTTCTCTGCTCAAAAACTAGTTTCTGCCCCCAAGCCAGGGGCATAAAAAGACTGCATCTTTTATGGAGGCTGCATCTTCCAAAGAATTCTGCTTTTAACTAAGAAAATAAGATACCTTCCACAATTTTGAACAGATCCCCCATCTTCTGCACAAAAAGTGCTGTAACAGACATTTTCAGCCATCTCCAATAACAATCACATTCCAGATGTCTCTCTCTGACAAGCTGTTAGATTGCCAAAGGCTGAAAATGGAAGAAGTCCAAGAAAGAAGTAGGTGTCCTCCACATCTAACAATATTACTTCATTATCTGCAGGTAAATACTAGGCACAGCCTGAGTTTAGAAAACAAGGTTAAGTGCAAGGAGCACCTGGTTAACAAACTAATAGGCTAAATAATTCTGTACAGTTTCCAGACACTAACACTTATGTGTTAAGATTTCCACCTCCTAGCTGTGTTCTCCTTTCACTGAGAAGTATTAATAAAATAATCTTAACTTTGCAGTATTCATTTAATGTAAAGATATACTTTAGCTTCCATTGTTGTAAGCCAACCACTTGATATGTTGTTGAGTGATACTCTAATGAGGACAATTTCTAGTGGGCTATTAAGTAGCTGAGGGTAAAGAAGTAAAAGCATGGATTGAACACCATGCCGAAGGTATGTTTATCCTCTTAAGGTACTGCCTTCTCCCTGGGCCTCTGATGTATGCTTTATGAAAATACATGCTTCTATAACAAGCCCGCATAAATACGATGACATTACCTCTTCCTTACTTCATTCTGCCTATATTTGAAGTATCAACTTAAAATATATTCACAACATTTTTGGTTCTGTGAATAAATTTACATGTTAAGTAGCATTAATTATAAGTAGCAATGTTCTGCTCCTTGCTATGCACAGGCGATATGATCCACGTATGTCTAGATTAACAACTCCTTGCCTTGTTGTGAGCCCAAAACAAATGGCATGTGGTCCTTCCAGCACAGCACAGTCATGTGTGTGAGGGGACTGCCCTGTGCACAAGGTCTTCCTCATTCAACTTTACCTTTTACCTATCCCTTACTCTTTCTAGCCCCCCAAGTCTCCTTGGATGAAGAAATACTGTTCCTAAATCCTTGACTGTGTACTATGATTAATCCTTTCTCTCTTCCAAGGAAGCTGCTCACAGCACTTGCTCCACCCCTTAAAGTCTTGTTCCATCCCCATTTGTCCAAGCTGTAATCCCACCACTGCCTTGTGACTCCCCTGACTTTTGAAGCAGTTAGACCTCAGTGTGTTGGCTACTTTCATCATCTGAAGTACTCTTAATATATCAATTCCCCTCAAAATGCTTAACGGTCATCTTCCATCTGTAACTTTCCTCCAAATTTGCCTTAAAAAAAAAGGTTTATATGCAACTTCTCTACCAAGGACTCATCTCCTGAAGTTGGTTCTCCGTCCTTCTAGTGCTTTAGCTCCCTGCACCCAGAGAGATGCCTAAACAACATTTTCCACCACCATTCTTCTCAAGGAGGCACAATAGTAGAGTTTTAAGATTAGCTTAATGCCCCACTTTGGATGTTCTGCTTGCTAAGCTTCGTTAGTGCCTGGTATGATCGACCACAGGCAGATGTGGCTCCACGTCACTACCAGGAAAGCCAAGTGGTGATGTCCACGGTGGGGACATTGGAAAAAAAAAATAAAAATCAAGTACAAGATAAGGGAACAAGAAAAAATTTTCTGGAGGAACACACAGAAGAGGATTAAACCTTGGGGTTTAATCAGTAGGACACCGGTACACTCCTTACAGCAGTGCCAGGGCTATGAAGTCACTTGAGGGGTTATTTTGATGCTCAGCCTATGGATCAGTTGTGCTTTTGCATTTTTGGATGTATGTATCTCTCTCACCTTGTCTGCAGCTCATTCACTTATTGGCTGGTAGCACTACTGGGCTCATCATCTCTTTAGTCATCACATTATTGTCTCTGTTAAAAAGCATCCTACATCACTCTTCTGAGGTTTCTCAGATTGCTCTATTTCACTTATAAAAAAGTCTGTGAATAAGGTACAGAAAATATGTCAAAAATAACCTGACATATTTTTTGTGTCTGTAGTCTTGCAATGCTGGTAACATGGATGCAGTAGGCTGAGAGGCCAAAATATTTTAATATCCATTTGCAAGGGGCCAGAAAACATACCTCCCAAAGGCTTGGTATTAAATTAAATGAAGACCACTTCCTTATTTATGGATGATACTCTGGTAGAAGTCACCACAAGGTCAAAGAAAGAGGGAACAAATATTTATACATCACCCTTCTAGAGCATAACA